>NW_025336308.1:3469003-3564561 GCF_004798865.1 Varanus komodoensis
GCCATCTTCATATAGACTAAGGATGTTCATATGTTTTGTAAGGATGTTAAAGCAGGATGTGAAACTGTAAAGATCTTTTGGAAAAACTTTCATAGCTTAATAAGTAATGATTGACAACAGAATATTTCAGTGCTTCTAGCAAGTGCTGCTGTTCAGGGCTCCAGCCTGGTTGAAACAAGAACTTGTAGTGCTATTTGGACAAAGTTGCTGACACTTACCATTGTGTAGCACAGTGGGGGGATCAGGACTAAGGCTGGCTGGCAGTCCCAAGTAAGAACATTTTGTGTGTGTGTGTGTGTCCACGTGTACATGTGCGTATTAGATGGAGAACAAAGGGAATATAGCATGGAAGGAGAGTGCTTTTTTCCTGTATTTTAATCTCATATTCCGCAATTTTTAATCATATTCCGCAATTCTAACGCTCACCTCCAGACACTGCTCTAAAGGCCAATTCAACCCTCCTGCCCCTCCACTAACACATCAATCATTTCATTATTCAACTGCCCTCCATTCTAATGCTTATGTGACATTATGTTGCTGGCACCTGTACCTGGAGTTTAAAATATAGTCTCTGAAAACTGTTCAGAAGCTGCAGCTCTTACAAAATGTAGCAGCCAAATTAATAACTGGAACTAGAAGGTCAGAATGTATAATGCCAAATTTTGGTCTATTTGCATTGGCTGCCTATACACTTCTGACACTTACTCAGGGTGCAGGTTTTAAGCTATAAAACCGTACACTTCTTGGGACGACAATACCTGGTGGAACACCTCTCCCAGTCTCAGTCTGCCTGGGCACTTTGATCTGCATATGGGACTTTTCTTCAACTGCAGGCTCCAGCGGAGGCCCAGAAAGAGGAGACAAAGAAGAGGGCCTTCTTAGTGGCAGTGCCCCCATTACAGAATGATCTCCCCACTGGGCCCTCGTGGTGCTAATATCAGGTTTCCAGTGACAAGTGTTTTATCTGGAAATTGTTTTAGATGCTTACACGTTTAATTTCTGTATATTGCAATGTTAGACTGTGTTTTATTTCTGTTTTTCTTGTATCTATTTTTATTATTGGATAAATTTCTGTGAACTGAACAGAGAGCTTTGGCTATTGGGTGGTATAGAAACAAAACTAATAATAATAGCAAGGGAGTGAAAACTGCATGTCACACAATAGTGAGTCTTTTTTGTTTGTTTGCAAAGGGCACAACATTATAGAGGACCAGATTTGATGAACTTCCTAGATTTAACAGTTTTTCTAACTTCCAGTTGTTTTAGCCTCCTTTTTCACACTCTGAGTAGACGTGTCAGCTGCACATACAAAATGCTAAAAAAAATCCAGGATTTTCACATAGCTCTGATTAAATAACAGCATTTCTCCCATGAACCAAAAACACAAGAGTTCCTGTTTTCTGCATTTATTATAAATCCAGAAATGCCTTATTTGAATCCTGAGCAGAGCTGCTCTTCTTATTTTTTTACTGCCGTCCTAAACACAGCTAAATATTATTGAACTTAGTGGGACAAATGGGCAAAGGATTTCCATTAATGTCTCTTCAGCATTCTGTTTGCCCTGGAAACTCACAGGGTTATGTTCTTCTGTTTAAAAAAAAATCCACAAATTCTTATTGTCTTCACCGTGAATATGTGGAAGCCATTAACTTATTTTTGAGTGGCTTTGTCTCACTCCCAAGTGGTTTGCTGTTAGAATAAATGATGAAAAATATGGCATTATTGAGGAACAGGTCTATTGTGCTGCTGTAACATCTCTATATATTTCACTGCTCCTGAATATTATTATGCCTTTCATTTTGTGGTTTCCACAGTAGCGCTTAGGTATGATGCACAAACAGGTCATGCTGATTGTATATGACAGTACTTGCTATGGAATTATGTGTGCAAGTGGAACTATATAGCTTAAATTCTTCTGGGTACAGAATTCATTAATCCCAAATAGTTAACTAGCACTGTGTTACTTGCCTGTTGCTACAAATATCTGATCTTCTAAAGCATCAAATGAAATGTTGGAGACAGTAATTAATACAGTGTGTGAGAATTGTGGGCCAGGGCTAAATAATTTTATAACATCTGGCAACAACTTTCTGTGAAGGAAAAAGTTCAGTATTGAGTAAGTGATAGCAGACCCAAGATGGTAATACATAAAACAGATGGTAAAGGAGCATTTTATCTGTCTTCCATCCATTTAATTTGAAAAATGCCAAATGGGCCCATCTTGAGGACATGCTCTTGGAGAGTGAGAGCAATATGGATGGAAGGGAAGGGAAATAATTAGGAAGAAGAGACATAGGAAGGGCCCTGCTGGATTAGACCAGAGTTCCTGCTGGTCCACCCACCGGCATCCTGATATCTGCAGTGACCAACTAGATGGATCTGGGAAGCCCACACGCAGCTCATGAAGACCCGCTGGCCATTTGTCCTCTGGCAACTAGTGTTCAGTAGCATGTTGCCCCTGCCCCTGAACCTGGAGGTTCCACAAGGTCTTCACGGCTAATAGGGTTTTGTGCTCTTATGACAAACATCATTTGTGGCATAGTTTGGAATATTCTGTTGAGTTCCCCCCCCCCCAAACTGGTACAAAAGAGGGTGGGATAATGCTGGCAGGGAGGGGTGAAGAAACCTGCTGTGTAAGATGCTAGTCGTAAAACAGCCTGTGCAGAATGGCAAAAGAAGGTGAGGGGGGTGCATGTGTTTCATTTTAGCACTCCAAGGCTGTACATACACAGGAATTCCCCTACGTCCGACACTTCATGATCTCAGAACAGACCTCATTCATTTGTAGGAGACTTCCTGTAATAGCAAGGGAAGACTTACTTTGGCCAAGAAAGAACATTAATAGCAAGTAGGGTTAGAAGTACTATATATTCTTGGTTGTGAAAAGTGTGATGATGTTGACTGAGGGGTTTTTTGGGGAGGTGGGGGCTCCTGAGCATAATTGTTATATTTTTTGTTACAAGTTTTTCCTCTACTAGGTGATTAAAAACACTATTGGAAGTGGAGTGCTGTGGTTTAAAGAGAACCAGAGTACCATTTGCAGTTATAAATACCCATCGGTTGATACTAAACAGGTTTGTAAATAGATTTTCCTTCTAAAGTAGTCTCCCTAAGATAGCAAAGGCACTGTAGGACATAACTGAGGTACGTACACTTACGCGAGTTCAATCAGATGTTATAACTGGAGCTTGTTTTTTCCCTTCTTTTTAAGAATCAAATTGCTTGCTAACTCATGTAATTATGTGACCTGGGTTATTTGTTTTGCCCCTCTCAGGACTTTTGTCCCTTTTCCCTTCTGTTAGGACAGTGTGACTAGGATGCGTCCATCTGTGGCATTGATAATGTCTGTTGAGTTACAGCATGCATAAAATAAACAAACATAAAGTAATTCCTATAGCTTGATCAAATTTTTGTTTTAGATCGCAGAGAAAGATTGTTTGGTGAGTTGTGAAGCCCTTTCAGGTTTTAGTCTCTCCCCCCCCCCCCCTTTCTTGGCTGCAACCGAGCGCTGTCGCAGAGACCTACTTGAGCACATGAACCCAGAAGGAGGGCTGGCAGCGAATTCAGTTTTTTACATTGGATGCGTCATCTCAGGTATGGTCATGCACATGGTGGGAGCTGGCTGGAGCTGGGGGTCAGACTGGATGGCCTGGGAGGCCCCTTCTGACTCGCTCTGTTTCTATGTATTCCTTCAGAGTAGATGTAATACACAGCAGCATTAGAAAAATCGTAGCATTGGCACCAAATAAAGCTAACCTTTATGGTTTCAACCTGTTCTCCCTGTGGCTCCCTCTCCTGCCAAAGAGGTTTTCACAAATAGTGAGTAGATTCGCATCTTTGTGCTGATTATCTGTACCCGTTTGATGTATTGATGGGTCAAGTGAGGGGCAGAAGAATAGTGTTTCATGCAGAGCCTTCCTATTTAAAACGAGTCTACGACCTCTCACAGGGCTCCAAATGTAGCTTTTAAAGCTAAAGCGTCCTCCTAAGAGTTGTGATGGCACAGAATGTGGAGACCTTGTGATCTCTTTTCAGGATGCCCTGCCATAGCGCAGGAGAGGGACCATTTCATTTCAACTCCGCAGGATACGGGTGGTTGCATAAGCCGCAGCTTTCCCAGTATTTCTTGAGTGGACATTGACTATAGGCTGCTTCCTGATTGGACTTCAGTGTCACCTTCTATTAGTCTTCAGTTCGTATTTTGGAGGATCCTAGTTTTAGACATTTAGTCATTTGCTTCAACCTTGCTTGTGTTGTATACAGCACCGTTTTAGATAACAGCTGTGCATCCATATTGTAAACATGACCCTGGTGGAGGCGGGCAGGCAGTAATAGTACATTTTTGTTGTCTGATAAGGTCTGTCTAGAAAAGGGGGAAGAAAAATTCCCCTCCTCCCACTGCCCACAGACAGTCCCTTGAACTGAAAGCAGCGAGTTAGGAAGCTCCTTTGTGCAGATTTCTCTGTCTCCTCTTCTGGCTGCCAGCTGGCTTTCATTCAACATTGTTTTCATCATTGGAGAGCGAGCGAGAGCAACGTCTTAAAAAGAAAGCTACAAAAAGACATGGGAGTTGTTTTTTAAAAATCCGACCTAAACAAGGCAGCTGGAGGGAGCCCAGCTCTGTAGTGTGAGGAGCTACGAGTGCTGCAGCTTCCTCTGCAAAGCAAGATGCATCCCCCTGAGTTTCTTTAGTCGTAAAAGGAAACAAAAAAGGATCCTGTGTAGAGGTAGTGTACAGAGGAAAGCCGTGGGCTGACTGCCAGCACGAGATGGCGGGAGGAATGGCTCCAGAACACTGCAGCTGCTTATGTTTCCACACTGGTCTCTGGAGAGCAGGGCTTCAGCGAGGCCAGACGGAGTTAACAGAGCTGGGTCCTGGGCTACAGGGAAAATTTCTGGGCTAATCCCAGGTAGTATTGTCTATATTTGTCTGCCCGAGACATTGCTGCTTGAAATGTGTCCTGTTCTGCTCCATTTATTGTGATTGTTCCTGACTTATTTTCCTGGGGACTGCCTGGAGCCAGAGGGCACATATGCTGTTTTGGCCTGATCCCAATAAGGCGGAGCAGTTATCTGAAATCCTTTTAGCTTTGCCATGCTCTACAGCAGCAGTTGCCTGGTGCTGGAGATTTTCCACTGTTTCTGCTGTTCCTCAGTGCAGGCATTCCTGAAAGTTAATCAGGGTGAAAATTGCAGTCAGTCATGTCTGGAAGCAACCAGAAGCTAATCCCAGAGCTCTGCGGATTTGAACACACCGGTAGGAGACATTCTCTTTATATGCAGCTGAACTGCTGGTGGGATTAATTCACCTTTGGGTGTCAGATCATCCCCAATTAGGTTTTCTGTGCTGTTTGTTTCACTGCAAAAGGTCATAAGTAAAGCAGGATGTTGTGAGTAGCTTGAGAGCAGAACTGTGTGTTAAGCTACAACAAACCCTTGTGCAGTATTCCCTTCTGTGTTGCCTGGTGAGATTTGTTAGGAGTCTTCCAGAAGGTGCTGCAAGTACAAAAGGAACTTTCAGGTTGGTCTCTAACATTGCATCTTCTCGGAACATAGATATTGCTTATAGAGGTTCCAGCCCTTAATGGAGCTGAATTATTTATGTCTGGCCCTGCATATTTGCAGTGTTCCCAAGTGGGAAGCTGTCTCCTTTAGTGGTTATGTTCCAGGACTTCTCTCAGAATTCCTTACTGGAAGGTTGCCAGCTGGACAAATTAATGCATATATTTTCTATTGTGCATGGGAGAATGTTGTGTGGCAGGGAGGAAGTGGAGAGGAATTTATACACTTGCTGCCCCCCCCCCCCAACCTGGGTTTTGTAGCTTCCTGGATGCCTATGGGTAGTATTGAATGTTAGTCCTGTTTGGAGTAGATGCAGTGAAAGAAATGGTCTTTTGTTAGCTATAAGTGATGTGCCATTTGTATCAATGGATCTGCTGTAAATAGGTTTAACATTGGATGCTATCCTCTATTTCTAATGGATCTCAGGTGGGGCTGTGTGCCAGGAGCCGTGGGCTGAACTAGAAATGCATAAAACAGGACAGGTTGTTTTGTGGTTTACGTCTACAATGTGGAGGTTAGTTGTATGTTCCAGTTAGAATTTCAAACAAAGTTGTGTACAAATTTGTAGCATACAAAAGCTACACTTTTAAATTTATTATTGAAATGTAAGCATGGAGTGTTTGTGCTGCTTTCATCATGTCTGACTCATGGAGCTTAGTTCTCGCATGGTGGACTTGCTGTAAAGCAAGTGAAAATAAAATATTATAGGCCCTACCAGTTCCATGAAATATTCCGTTCTGTTTATAAAGTTTTTCTTCCTGACTCTCAGAATTACCTTCAATTAGGAATGTGGAGAAAATGGTCCTAGTTACAGCCTCTGTATCTTGACTGCAAAGGGTCTGTTATCTTTGCTGCTGTGACAAGTTTGCAAGACAATTCAAGAATGAAGCTGTTCATTTGCATGCTAACTTGAAAGATGTGATTGATAGAGTGTCTGCTGAGTTAGCCAGTGCCTTCTTTTTATCCTATTTTATGGGATCAGTGGCAGTGTCTGCAGCCTTGGAATATGGACAAGAGCAGGGGTCCTCAACCTTTTTCACCAGGGGACCAGTTGAAAGGTGCATGTGCCGGGCGCGGGCTGGAAAGATGGTGCTGGCGGTGTGTGGGCTGGCACGGGGGTGGGGCACGCGGCGAGGCGAGGCAGGGTGGACGGGCGCTGCGAGGCGGGCACGCAAGGCAGCAGCTTGCTCGCTTGGAGAGCATTTTCTCCAAGCGAGCAAACCGCTGCCTCCCCGTGTGCGGGGCGAGGAGGGTGGTGGCGGGGGCGGGCGCGCACGGGGTGGGCCCAAATGGGTATGGTGGGCCGGGTCCGGCCCCCGGGCCGTAGTTTGAGGACCCATGCACAAGAGGCCTGCATCTGTACACACGCTACATTCCCTGTTCCTTGAGCTGTCCTTGGGGAAACGACTGGGTGGATCAGGGGAATGGCGGCGAATGCATCACTGAGTGATAGAATGGTCCTTATTGCCTTGAAGGAGGCAGTGGTATGACTACTCCTGGAAGAAACTTCCTCCCACCCAGAAATCTGTGCTAGCTATCCAGTCACAAATATTTCCTTTTTAGGTAAGGTGCCTGTGAGAGTGATGGTGTCTCAGCTGCAGGCATTCTTGGATGAAATTTATTATCTGGATCCATTCCAGTCTGGGTCAAGCCCAGCTTTGGGACAGAATTGGCCTTTGTTACCCTGATGGGTGACCTTCTTTGGGGGAAGGACAAGGGAAGCGCATCCCTGCTGCGTCTCCTGGACCTCTCAGTGGTGTTTGAGATCGTTGACCATGGCATTCTCTCGGACCATCTCTGTGAGCTGGAGGAACTGTCTCGCAGTTGTTCAGCTTGTGCTTGCATGGTCATTTCCAAAGAATAATACTGGGCGACTGCCTTGGCAGTTGAACCGCCGGGTGCCACAGCGGTAGGGCCACTGTCTTGTTCATGGTGCCAGTTAATATCTGTATGAAGCGATTGGGAGTGGTCATTGGAAGACCTGAGGCAAGAAGTCAACAGTACGTTGATGGTGCCCTGACCTGTTTCTCTGTGGCACACTGATCAGAGGCCATGTACTTTCTGAGCTGATACACAGAAGAGGGTTAATAAACTGAGACTGACTCCTGATGAGACAGAAAGCCTATAGGCTGGTAGTTCCCAGGCCTAGCAGTTGGGCCACTTGCCTGTTTGGATGAGCCTGCACTCCCTCTGGCTGTGGATGGAGAGGTTAAATTAACATTCATATGGTTTTCCTTTGACAGCAGTCAAACCTATGAGCAACATTTTAGTACATTTGTTTTAAAAAATAAGAAATAATGAAAATGAGCAACATTTTAGTATGGTTATTTTAAAAAATGAAAGTACAGGCCATTCCTGGGTTACGAACATCCAAATTATGAACAACACGTACTTACGAATGAACTGCCATAAAGCCTATTAACAAACAAACCTCAAGTTAAAGACCTGCTGTGGAAAATTGTCATCACCTTATTTATTTATTTATTTATTTATTTATTTATAACATTTCTATGCCGCACCCATCGCCGAAGCCTTGGGGCTGCTCACAAATAGAGAGAGGAAGTGAAAGGGGAGAGAGGGGTGGGGGGCCTCCAAAGCATGCTTTCTTGTCCTCCTGGGCTGAAGAGGGAAATCTCTCTGGAATTTCCATGGTGCAGAGAGGCATGAGTGAGTTTGTGGGGTGGGGGGAGATACTCCTGGGGGGTTTTTTTAACTTTCATGGAGGTCCTTTTCCCCAGTCCCCTTGAATGTAGAGGGCTGACTACGTGACTTCCATACAATTTTGACTTGAAGACTCACTAATGGAACTCATTCATAATCTGGGGACTGCCTGTACACTTAAATATAATACTTGGTTAAAAGAGATGAGCTGAGAAAATATGTACAAAGAAGTAATGAGTGTCTAAATATTTGTCATCCCAAACATCTGTTGAGGCAGTAACCTAATGGGAATCAGTCTGTCTTGACACATTGAAAGTGTTGGATCAAAGCAGCTGCTAGGTGGTATTTGTGGCTGAAGCCACCTGGCAGCTCTTGGCAAACAGCAGCAGAAACACATTTTAGAATGGCTTCCAGGGCTTCAGTTGTGCCAGTGTTGCACCCACAGGACAGTGTGTAGAGCTAATTCACAGTAGCTAGTGTGGCCCTCCGCTCCTCAGATATACCCATGGCTTTCTGTCAAGCCCCCATATTCCAAGGCATGGCTCTCCATTGGATACTCCTCCCCATTGCAGTGTACCTATTGGGAAGGCCTTGCCCGGATGCAGTATTATGCGGTGGAAGCAACCCAGTGCCACGTATCTGTGGGGCAGCTTTGCATGCTATTCTGTGTATGCAACATGATCATACCCTTTTGTCAGACCGCTTGCTATGCAGTCTTCGGGCCATAATGTTCCATTTGTGTGGTTAAACTGTTTTACCACTTGATTGAAGTGGATATGAGAATCCTGTTTAATGTGAAGAAAATGCAAGTGAGTTTAGAAGTGTGCACAATATTAGATAAAACCAAGGCATGCTTCTGTCACTGATTAACAATCTCGACATGAGTCGTCTGGTGATCAGCTGGAAGTATTTTAATACCTTAAAATCTGCTGTAGGTTCTATTTGTAACCGAGTTCTTAAATTCAGCTGCAAAATACTTAAAAATAAGGCTTGTAGGACTTTGATTGCTGTGTGCCATTTTTCTGTAGTGAATGGATATATTTGCTTGCCCTGTTCTTCACCTTGCCAAAGACAAATTCTCTGATCATACTTACAACAGGGGCTGAGATGCATACTTTGTAACTCTGAAGAGTTACTGTCCATTTCTCAGCATAACTTAATATTGCAATAGAACTGCAGCTTCCCGTGTCCAGTTCTAGATTATTTTTTCCCCAACATTAAAGCCAGTCCCTCCTAAACCAGAGTAGTTTTTGTAACTTTCAAGTATGCCCTAAATGTGGGAGGTGATGATTTGGCTAACAAGGTTTAAGGGCAAGCTGTTAACAGAGGCTCTAACAAGCAATGTCCTTAATAGATAAATGTTGGTGCATTTGGTTTAAATCTAAATCAACAGTACTAGAGGTAGGGAGTCTTCAGCAAATGTATTTTCATGTGGCAAAAATAGTCTGTTCAGTGCCAGAGATATCTTCATAAGAAATAGAATCTTACAAGACTGAAGGAGCTCTTAGTATATGCAGAATCCGGAGGGTGCCTGCTCTTTGGATTGTGACATGCTCCTTGCTCTCGTAACGAGAAAGGGAAATGAAACAGGCAGATCATTATATGGCTGTCCTTCCACTAAAGAAGTCAGAGTCAGAGCAGGAAGGAGGTTGCTAATGAACCTCACTTGGAGGAACACAGGCCCAGTGAAAATATCTGCCAAGTCAAGCAGCCAGAATGCTCCAAAGAGGTAGGTACTACTATGTGATATATTAGAAGGGGCACAAAGACTGCAGCTTTTGAAGAACTACCTGATTTCATGGCTTCATGTAATATACTCCTGACTATGCTTTTTCTACCATAAGATGCAAAGTCACATTTACATTGCTTTTAAAAAAACTTCCTGCTTATATACTAGTCCTTGGTTCATGGGATTAGAACCCCCCAAAACCTGTCAGGGAGCAGATTGGTAGCAGTACAGAACCAAAGATTCTATAGTAATGCATGGAAAAAGTGGGCTACTGCAGCCTGTCAGATGAATCAATTCCTGGCATTATCTAATGTACCTGTTTCTAGCTGCCTTCTCATGGAATTGTGAAAAAGACAAACCCTTAAAAGAATTGCTGGGTTTAAGAGCATCTCTATTTATGTAACAGTGCAGATCATCAGTTTCTTGTGCTTGCCGTGGAGGAGCACGAGGCAGGATCAACTTAAAGAAGAGCTCCAGCTGTAGGGGAGGCCGTGGGTTATGCAGGAGTGCCTGAAACGATCCTTTGCTCGGGTTTGGCTAACTGCTGAGGAGAGTGATGCTTCATGTGCTAATTACCTCTTGTAAATATAATTGCCATATACTTATCTTGTGGAGTGACTTACTTGCCGTGTAGCCTCTGGGGAAATATCCAGTGCACTGAGTCTTCATGAAGATCGTGTGTTTGGTTGGCTAGTAATTGTAGCCTTTCATGATGCGTTGCTTCTGACATATAGTATGCCTTTGTATGCAGCCTGTGATATAGGTTTTCAAGAAACTTTGAATTGGAAGAGTTCCCAGAGAATTTTCTAATGCAAATAAAGCTAATTTGCCCAGGGTCATTTGCATAGAAATATTTTCAGTTTGCATCAAAAAGTATTCTCATTCCTAGAGCAGGGGGCAGCACTTGTAAACCAAAACATCTGGGAAGCACAACTAGTAGCAAGTCTCATTATTGGCCATGCTGGTTAGAGCTGATGGGAGCCATAGGTCTATATATATATCTGGAAGGTCACAAGTTGCTCACCCCTGCTCTAGAAAACATCAAATTTAGCATGTTTATTGTATTTGGCAAATAAATATTTTAAAACCTTGTAATTTTTTGCCTGTTACACCATAAGTAATTGATTTGAAATATTTGAGCAAAAAAGGACATTGAATGTGATTTGAATATTATATTATGTTGACATTTTATTGAAATATTTCTTTAAAAAATAGATAATTGCACTTCCTAATTCTTCGTGGATAGCTTTCCATAGGGACAGTTGGCCTTTCTTTCTCTTTGTGATTTGTAAATGATTCAGAATTTTGAAGCAATTGCCCACAAAGCAGTTTTCAAGAAATGCTGTGCTACACTATCATTAAAGCACTTCCCCACCTCCTCTGTCATTGAAGATTAGCCGAAATAGCTGCATGTAGAATCTGTACTGTATTATTGTAAAAGGAATCTATACCTTTAAACCAGATACGTTCTTTCATACTGTTTGTTACACTAGACTTACTCTACCAAACTAGGGATATCCCCACCCCTTCCCAAATGGTTTTTGACCTTCACAAGAGAAGATGTCCGTTTTTTCTCTAAAATGAAATGCTATAGTAGCAAATAGTGACAGTCTTCCCAATGAAGACTTACTGGGTTTCTCTTGATACAGTGTGATACTCACTTGTTTTTTGAAGTCTTTCTTCCTTTTAAATAAGTTTGTAGATAGTATAAAACATGATACTTAACCATGTGGGGGAAGCTTGGTGGTAAGACATGCAGAAAGTTGCAAGTTCAGGCATTTGTATTTAAAAGGATCAAGTAGCAGGTGTGGAGAAAGATGGAAAACAGCTGCAAGTTATGGTAATCATAGTAGGCTAGATAGGCAGACTTGTAATAAAATAAATAATGGAACTTCCTGTTCTTCTTTGGGAAGTACTTAATATTGTCCCCATTTTGACATAAGTCCTGTAATTGCAGCAGAAATGGGCCATGCCCACAAGACAGTTCTTTCCCAAGGCAGTGAGTATGTACAGTTCTTAGTCTCTTAGTTCCATGGATGTCTGTTTTGAAATAAAATCCCATGCGCATTTGAAAGCTGCTGATACAGAAGGAGAAGAGGAGCAGCTGTCTTCCATCCATCTAATCAGGAGTGCTGTTGGGATTGACATACGTATGAGAGAAGGCGTCCTTTGGAAACGGTGGTGACCTGTCAGAGTTTGGTATTGATTGAAGGAGCAGAGTGCTAGATGACCCGAATGGTTGTTGTGATAGCACAGGAGAGAAAGACGCTTCCTTTGGAGAACTAGTATGAAGTTTTTCAAGGCGGGTGACAGTGTAGGGCTGAATAAATGGCAACAGGATGACAAGCAGCTTACTACTTTGATGTCTTAGGGTGAGCGAGGTGATGTTCTCATGTAAAAGGGCCCTTTATGCTGTTCAAACTTTGGTACCTTGCTTTTATTGGGAAATAATCTGAATTCAAACTATTATGGATAACTTCCTTCTTATGTAGTTATGTCTTACCATCGGTGGCATTTGTGTATGCATAGCTATAAAGGCCCTTTGATATTAGTAGAATGCTGGATCCATGCTGAGAGTCTTGGGGACAGATAAGTATATAGTTAGCCAATTTGAGTGTGCATCATTATGTTTGCATATGGGTTTCTTCTCATATATGTATGTTGTATACTGGTTCTTAGATTCATGTTCTGAATAACAGCAATGTAATATCCGTTCTTGCTTTCCCTTTCAGCAATCATGTTGTCGCCTGGGCACACCTTGAATGCTGGAGGTTTGAGAACATAGCTGAAGCTGCTACTTCATACCCAAAGGCTGAGGGAGCAGACAAGAGGCTTGAACCTTGAGGTGGGTCGTTAACTCTAAGATGTCCTTGAGCAGTGGAGCTTCCGGAGGGAAAGGAGTGGATGCAAACCCAGTTGAGACATATGACAGTGGGGATGAATGGGACATTGGAGTAGGGAATCTCATCATTGACCTGGACGCGGATTTGGAAAAGGACCAGCAGAAATTGGAAATGTCAGGCTCCAAGGAGGTGGGGCTACCAGCACCGAATGCTGTGGCGACACTGCCGGAGAACATCAAGTTTGTGACCCCAGTGCCAGGTCCTCAGAGCAAGGAAGGCAAATCCAAATCCAAACGGAGTAAGAGTAGCAAGGACAGTGGAAAGGCTGCCCCAGGATCCTCCCTGTTCACTCCAAGTGAAGGGACCAGTGGCAAGAAGGAGATTCAGGGGCGCCCTGGGGATGGTGTGAACTCTGGTGGCTTGGTGGCTACCATTGCCCCAAAGGGCTCTGAGAAATCGGCCAAGGCGTCTCGCAGCGTGGCCAACTCAAAGAAAGAAAAGGAGGGGGGTTCGTCCAAGAGTAAGAAGGAAAGGAGTGAGGGTGCGGGTGCTCCGGCAGAAAAGGAGCCCAGTGTACTCCAGCCTCTTGCCTTGGCTGTCAGGGTTGGGCAGTATGATGGTGGCCAAGCATCAGAGCCTGCTGCTGCTGCTGCTGCTGCTGCTGCTGCTGCTGCTGCTGCTGCTGCTGAGCAGCTTGGAAGTATAGCTATTGACACAGGATCTGCACTCAATCCTTTGGGAGTTAAGTCGGAGCTGGAAGATGGTGACAGTGATTGCCGACAGCTCAAAAAAGTCAAATCGGAGAAGGTAAGATGTGGATTGGTGCCTGGTTCTGGTATGGTGCTGCTTGAAATTGTGATGCCAACAATCATGTTCTTCTTTGTAGGAGATGTGTTGCCCTGTAGCCTACATGGACTTGTTGGCCAGGAACAAAATATTAAGGCAGATTATGGAATTTCAGAGGGTTAGGGTGTGTTTGGATGTTTACCAACTAAATAAAATTGGGAAATTGAACATTGTCATGCTGAATCTGATATGATTGGAAGGTATCATGACCTTAGAAAACCGCAAAATTAGAGTATTGTGTGATGAGCACAATGGCTGTGACATGAAGGTGCTTAAGTTCTAGTAAGAGACTCAGATTGCTGTATGATCAGCAGTCATACAACAGCCTTTTTCTGTTTGGTAAAAATGAGGAATTAGGTAAATGAATCAATAATGACTTACAATTAGGACTAATTCAATGTATGACCATTTTACATGGTTATCACTTCTGTGATTAAATGTAATGCTCATATGAATTGTTGCATAATTTCTGTCACACTTATCTATGGGGTAGGATTCTCAACTGACTGGGTTCCCACAATGTGTAGATGTGTCAAAATACATATGTGAGTCTTTTCATACATGAAATTCATATTCACATAGGAAATGAATGTATGAACAATTCTTGTTCACGTGGAAACTAATACATTTCAAGTTTTATGACAGAGTGTCGCATCTGATCTAATCCAGTTCATTCAGAGGCTGCAAAAACCTCTTAGGTAGATGATTCTTACTAAAGGTTACTTATGAAATGGGTCTTTCTTGGGGGGCCTGGGGACTGGAAGAGAAAAAGTCCAGCATCCTTGGAACTGTTGTTTGCCTCCTCTTTATATTTTGGTTATACACTTTTCTAGCAAGGTTGAGGTTTTCTCTGCATTGGATGCTTGGAACCACAGAACCATAGCTACTGTTTTCAGCTGTTGGACCAAAGATGGCCAGATGGTGGGTTGTGGTCCAGCAGAGAACTTGCTGGCTAATTTCCAGAAAACATTCTCATACCCATTTGTTCTTAGCATTCTTGCAGAAAATAGTGGACACATAGAATTGGTTTGTTACTGAACTATGTATGTTTTTAAACAAGAATGAAATCTTGTTGCATCAGTTGTGCTCTGTTACTCAGTCCTGTTTACCCTTTTTCTTCGTACATTTGAAATCAGATTGGTATACCAAGTATACAGTTTCTAATTAAAAATGGACCAAGCAAGACTGAAATCAGCTTGCAGCTGTACTGAGTACCCAATATCAAGCTTGGTTGCTGGTAGTACCAATACCAAAATAAGTAATAGGATGTCAGTATAGCTTCTGTATAGTTGAGGTGCCTGATCCTTCCTAATCTTGGAAACTAAGCAGGGTCAGGCCTGGTTGATATCTGGATGGGTGACTTAAAATGTTGTGAACCGCCTAGAGAGCTTTGGGTTAGAATCTGTCCTGTACTCCAGTGGGTCCTGCTGTACTTGGACTCTGATTCTGTACTTCCTCCAGTCTGCTTACAATGGGTTGAGTTAAAAGGCTTTTGAAAATTATGGTGACTAGTCGTTTTGAAGTTGTTGAATAGGGCAGATGACCTTGATTGCACAAAGGCAAATGCTTTTAAAAGGTAATTGGGCATTTAGTTCTTTCACCTGATTGTTCTGCCTAAGTATTGAATAATAAGCAGGAAGTGTTGCTGGAAATTGGGGTTACTAGTGCCGCATTGTACTACTTATCAAATATGAGAGTTGTTTTTTATATGCTTTCTTTGCCTACAAGGACTGGAAGACTATGTTCTCAGTATCTGTTGGCATGTATGGTGGTTTCTGAAGGCAGAAGCACTGCCAGCGTGCTGAAAGTGATGGAGGCGTTACCGCAGTTCACCTTGCCTCTGCCATTGCAAGCTGTGTGATCTGTGGCTAGTTGCTTTCCAGACTGATTCATCTATGGCCTACCAATATTGTTCACAATATGGCTTGTTTGTTGTTTGCGGGAACCTTGTCTGCTGTGTGGCAGTGGCTTGTTATCTTATTTTGGTGCTAGAAGAAGGTATCTTTGCTAAGAAGAATGGAAGGATTGATTGGCTGATGCTCCTTAGGTGGGTCACAAGGTTTCAGAAACAGGCTCTGTGCCTAGGAGCTTTTGTACACTGGAAAACGTGATAAATCATTCTTGCTACTGCATTTCTCTAACGTACCTGTGATATGCCACCTGCCTGTACTGAGATACTTAAAGCAATGTGTACACAGGTAGCAGTACTCACCTGGCCCTTCCGGGACTCTAATCTAGAAAATGCTCAAGATTTGTAGCTTCCTGTGAGTGTTATCTATAGAGTTACTAATGCTGACCTGTGTAATTGCCTATCCATTTCAGTCCATTTCTACCTAGCTCCTGGCAACAGCAAGGGTCTGTGTGGCTGTTGTTTCTTCATGTTCTGGCTTTGTGATAGCTCGTTCATTCACACAGAGCAATGATTGTATATGCTGGAGACAGAAATCGAAATGAAGATACTGACATGGGAAAAATACGAAAGTCTGTGTACATTCCTCTTGTGGAAAAATAAACCACTGGAGCAGAGAGGAGTTTGGTGGAATGTAAAAGCACTTGCTTTCATGGTGTGGGGTAGCTTTCCCCAGCAAGGTCGCCTTGCTGCAAGGCTTGAGTCCTTGCTTGTGCTTTAAAATACTTTTAGCATTCACTTTGTCTGAATTGCTGTCAGAGTTCATCACCTTCACATCATGGCAAGAGTTGTTTGCAGGGAGAAGAGATGTACTGTGATTTAAGTGGTGTAGAGCTTATTCATAGTTAATAGCGGAAATCTCTGCATTTCTAGGGTGCTTACCTAAATAGGGAGAATAATTTCCTTATGTATTAAATCTGTTTCTGTGGATCCTGTGAGACAGCAATTAGGTGGGGTGGGGACACATGCAATGGTTTGTGTGGAAGGGGCTGTGCTCTTGTGTATTTTCTGTTTTAAAGCAAGGAACGTTTTAACCTGCGTTTTTTTACTATCATATTACAGAACTAGCTTTGGACTTTTGTGCCTGTTGATTGTAGTTATGGCTTTCTGAATTTTCATTGAGCTATATTATGCATTACTCATCGTAGACAATGAAGTGCCCCTTTATTCCTGACCTACCAGTGTGTACCGAGAAACAATATTGTCAAATTCATAATGTGTGAAATCTGGATTCTGGAGTCTGAGTGGGCTTCTGAAGCAAGCCCTATGGCCCAGACTTGGCCAGCCCTTTCAGACTGAACATAGCCACTGGTTCTTTTATAGCTGTGAAAATGCCCAAGTAACAAACCAAATTTGAATATATGGTATGTAGATAAATTCTGTATTCCTGTATAATCTTATAAAATGGCGGCAGCAGTGTGTTTGGAAAACTTGATATACCATTTCACGTGGCGGTAGTAGAATCCTGCCCTAAGCCTAAATTAACTTGGTGTGTTATACTGATATGTGGATAGGTTTGAGACCCCTTCAGAAACTTCATTTGTTTGTATTAGAATTGCCTTTTATTTTGTTGGACAGAAAATGTAAGCCTGCAAAGATCAGGGAGGATTGGTGTAGCTGATACTGCTGAGGACAGACTCGGCTTGAAATAAGAACAGGCCCTCTTTGGATTTGTGCAGAAAGGCAAATGGAACCAGGTGCCTGAACTTGGAATGGAGATGGGCAGGTGGCTCACCTCCCCACAGTTGCTATAAACTGTACCTTTATGCAGATAATTGGGGTGAGAAAGCCTAGTACTAGCAGCTAGTTTCTGGTTTTTGCTTTTCTTTTTCTGTTTTGGTGGCAGGGTGAGAATGAGTTTGTGACTGTATAATAAATTCTTATAGATTTATGCTGCATATTAAGTGTAGCAAGTGAAGTCCTTGGAAAACTCCGTTCTGCAATGTTGCAGCTATAAAAGTTGGGGAGGAAGTTACAGAGGTGGAAGACAGATTCTCCCTCTGCTGTGGAGGCAGAGGTTATCAGCCATTCGCTCCTCAAAATTGACACATGCAGAACATTATTACTATGGGTACTTAGAACAGCAGGAATGCATCAGCTGGCTGCGTGAGGAAATTGTGTGAGTTGTGTACATGCTTCAACCTGCATTGTCTTTTGGCATTTATGGGCAAAAAGTTTTCCCAGAAACAAGAGTTAATTTGTTTATTCTCCTGTAATCTACAGATTTCTCATTGTTAATAACTCAGTGGATACTAAAGATGCAAAGCTGCACTAAGGATGAAGGACAAACAAATAGCTTTCAGTGAATATTTGGAAGCCAGTGAAGGATCTTCTTCCCTTGTTTCTCTTGTAATTCTAATGAAAGAGGTGGAGTAGCATTCTGTGTTGCCTTTATCTGTGCTCTTGAGGCAGGAGAAGCCCAGCTGTGATGAGAAATAGCTGCATTGGGATTTGCAGGGGAGATGTAGCAAGTATGGGAAAAGATGCATGCCTCCCTGGGAGTTGATTCAGCCTTGCGCATCCGTCCCCCACATCCATGCTCATCGGTGCAACGTGTTGTTCCTGCTCAACCCCATGTGTTTTCCCGACTGCTGGGTTTTGCCCTTGCCATTGCTGAGACTCTGGTGTGCAAAGACATCTTGAAGGGACCCGGCTCCTGGTACAATTCCACCTCGGTGCCTCCTATTTCCCCTTCTGTCAGCTGAAGAGCCTGCATGGCTGGCAGCTGCTAGTGCTCTGGGCTCGGTGCTGCTTTCTCTGATAATAGTGCAGTAAATGGCAGGTTCTTGCTGTGTGGCAGCAGCTCCTGTAGTGCCTGCAGGAACGGGAGGTGCGGCTCAGCAGACTGGCAGCTCCATCATTGTCATTGTTCTCTGCTGTGCTTGCCTGGCTCACGCTGGATAAGTGGAGGCAGAGAGCCGAGCAGTGGGCGAACCCTGTGTTTCGCTCCTGCTCCAGCCTCGCTTTCCTTGCGCACCTATTAAGAGTGGGGGCAGGCTTCTCTGATGTGCAGGGTACTGATGTGATGTCACTGCAAGAAGGGATTTTAAGACGCTCCTTTTTGAAGTGAACACGGGTAGCATGTTCCAGAAACACGGTGCTCTGAATGCATCCTTTGTCGCAGTCACACAGATGGAGTCACACAGACAGATTGGGCAAGCTCATCCACGTGGAGTAACTGCTGCACTCTTATTCTTAATTCTAGTATCATATACGGGAAAACACATTAAAAAACCCAGTCTCGATTCATTTTCACAACATGTTTTTTATGTTGACTTATCCATCTGTTACCTATAGGTGTAGTTCACACAGTTGTGGCATGACATAATGTCATGTATTTTTTCCTTTTGTGTATGACAGGAAGAAAGAGAACGCTTTTGCTCTCGCTTTAAAACAAACTGCCGTTCCTGGAGCTGTACAATCTAGGAAGCATGGCTTGTTCTAAACAGCTGGCTAAGGCAAGCAGGAATTGAAACTCTTGCACTGATACTGTGGTTTGTTTATTTGAATTGCACAGAACAGAACAAGGGGTACCTAACTGAAAGAGATTTTTATGAACAAAAGTAAAAACAGGCAAATGAAAAAATAAAAGTAAAAAAAGGTTTAACTTCTGAGGCTAAATATGATAAACCTGAAGTCCATGAAACAGCTTTTATTTCAAGTTCAGTGGTTAAGCCGATGTTTACTCATCTAGGTGTCCTTGAATTGAGGATTTCCCAGATTGAGTCACCAAGCAAAAGCAATTCAGATAATATTGAGACTAACCTTTTAGGCAAATAAAGCAACAGGAGCCAGACTGTGACATCATGAAACCACGGGAGTGATGGGTAATCACTTTCATTGTCACTCCTACTGGGAGCTATAAGTTACAGGATGACTAATATTTTCAAAAAGAAATAAATTAAATAGAAATAACAAGAACACACTTTTCCTGCTTCTTATGTACATTGTAGTGCACCTATGAATATTATCATCTGCTAATCTAGGAGGTGTCCTAAATCACATTGGCATTCATTTTTGTCTTAGGCTGGGTGTGATAGTTAGTGGCATGGAAGGGAAAAGAAAAAACTTGGGTGCAAAGCAAACACATTAATTTGGTGACAGAAGCCTGATCAAAAGAAAACACCTTACCAACAAAAATTAATGCTGGAGTAATTTTTATTTCCTTTGACAGAGTTAGTCTGCTGGAAGCAGGTTTTGTGTGTTTTTTTAAAAATGCTCCTTTGGATTTTTTTTCAAATAAAGTTTTTAAACTGTATAAATTTTAGGCTTTGTGTTATGTTCACAGTTCCATTCTTCTACTGCTGAAGAAAGATAAAAGCAGACCCCATATAGTAGTTACCTTGGGTCCACTAATGATTGGAGTATTGCCTTTTCTTGCCTATCTACCCAAAGAATTCAGGGATTGCCCACTCCCATACAAATTGGTGGTCCTTGAGGAATTTGCTCTTTTGTAATTCTAATATAAATGGATTGGATCTACACCTCCCAGACTGCCATGCAGATTAGGATTTCATTATCCAACAGGTTTCACATTGTTAAATGTTCAGGAAATTTCTCCATTCAAAATATGTGTCAAAATGCATTTAGAGGGAAATTAAGTTTTAAGAACGAATTTAACTATTCCTATAGATGTGATATGTGTGTGTGTGTGAAATCCACGATTAATGTGGAAGTCAGATTAATGGGCAGGCACATGTAAAAGTGACATGATTTGAGAACAGATTGTTTTGCCTGTCCCTAATTTCTGACTGTTGAGATATTTTGAGGCCCAGCAGAAAGTGGGCGTGTGCTCTAAAGGAAGGTGGTGGCAGTCAAGAGAGGTCTCTCAGGTAGTGTGACCTCATTTCTGGAGCTCTGGTCTTTTAGCCATCTAGATGACTCTTCCTCAATCAACTATTAAATAACTAATAGAAAATGAATAAATAATTGAACAGGCTGCTTTTGTTCTAAACATTTAATGGCATTTATCTGGTGCCGAAGTGGATTTCTTCACTGCTTTTGTCTGTTAATTTCATGTTGTTACTGGCCTCTTCAACAACCTTTGCAACTGAGGATTAGATGAAGTATTTAAAGTCAAATGATCAGTGCAACTCATAGAGGGTGCCTATGCCAGAGCACTGTGAAAGTTGGGACCTTATGATTAAAACAGGTCTTTTCATTATGCTATGACCAAATAAGATCAGGTTGTAATGAAAAATTCAGAATGCTATCCATAAATCCCTACTGTCCCTACATAAATCCAAACTGTTCCTTAAATTCCACCACTTTCAGTGACTGCTTGCTCTGTACTGGCTGCCTCCAAGCATGTCTTCTAATAAAATAGCTGAAGAAACAGGTGCTGCAGCCTGGTAGCATAATCTGACTGCAGGATCTGCACTTAGCTGGATGCTTCTCACGCTTTTCTATACTCTACAAAGCTGTGGCATTCATGGAATGGTTTGAAGTGAGGGACTTGATGGGAGTACCTCTAGGTGAAGGACAAGTAAGCCCGCTTCTGTCCTCGAGATGGGGAAGCAAGTATGGCACCTCTGTGAGAGACAGTTCCTCCAGATATCATTGCTTCTGTCGCAGCCACCCACTCGTTCCTGTGCCTCGGGCCGAGTGCCAGCCAGCTGGAACGAGAGCATGCGCATCGTGCTACTGCCTCCCATCAAACAATGCCAGGCAGTTGGTGTGGTTGTAAAGGTGCCAGCAACTGCAAATGTGCCCACTCCACTAGGAGCTGTATTGGTAGCCAAATAACCGATAAACTGGGTTTCTGGCAGCTGTTTGTATTAATATCGACTTTCTCCCCTCCCCATTATCACCTTAATGGAGGGGCAGGTGGCCCAACAAGCCGCCCTGGCATTGCTGTATTCTCTCAGTTCACTCAAGTGTGGAGCTGTGGCAGCTGTAATTATGGCTCTTCATCTTCTGTGTTGGGGTGAGGAGCTGCTATCATCATCATCATCATCATCATCATCATCATCATCATCATCCTGTTGAGTAGTGGATGAGGCTGAAACCAGTGGGGGCTGTTTCCAAAGCCATGAGTAGGCCTGGCAGTCCCTTCTCTGGCCTCTTTCTTCTCTGTTTCTTTCCCTCTTCCTTTCAGCCTAGTAGTCTGCCCACAGTCTGAACTCATAGCTTACACAGGGCTTTGGAAATTAAACCAAGTGCTACAGATTGTTTATCCTTGTTCTATCTTGAAACCTAGACACCTGAAAACAGAACTATAAGTGGAGTTGTCACGATGCTGCCCTTGCCCAGGAGAATGTCTTGAGCCCAGGTACTGCATTTTGTTGATTTACTGCTCTTTAGAGGGCAATTGCTACTCTTTCAAGGTAATGAGTGCCAAAGTGCATGTAATAGTAAATGGATGGCATCTCTAGGACGGTCCAAGATGGCCATGAAACTCAGATAGCACTGCAAGCAGCCCTAATATAACTGGACCAAAGATCTGTGACTCTCCATGCCCTGAGCGGATCTCAAAGGGCATTTATGCCTTGAATAAATTTACGAAGAATTGTACAAAGCAGACAAATTCATTTTCCTTGGGAGTTTTGTAGATGCATGTATAATCTTACTAAAGAGAACAAGTAGTACTGTGATTAGTTTTCAGGGCATGCCCCTTTCTTCCAGAGCAAAATCATCATCCAGCCCAAAGGCAAGCGGTTGCCCCGAAGCTGTATTATTGCGAGGCGATAACATAAGAAGACTTGCTTGTATATAAAGAGCAACACTGAAACACGCTCGTATGACAACCTGCTATCCTGACACACAACCTGCTTTGCCATTTTGTCCCCTCTTAGAAGGGAATAATACACATAATAATACACATAATAATACACATTAACTAGTGTCAGAGGCAGTATGCTTCTCCGTGTCGGTTGCTGGGGAATGCAAGACGTGCTGTTGCCCTTGTGTCCTGTTGTGGGTTTCCATTGGCACCTGGATGGTTCCTGCTGGAGCAGAATGCTGGGTGAGAGAGTCTTTAGTCTTATTTCAGCATGGATCTTTTGTTCTTAACTGCTTTGTATTATTTGCCAATCGCCTGCTTGGGTATGGTTTCTACACTGCCTTGCCAAGACAGTCTGGGGAGTCTGGACCAAAGGTATCGGAAGGTGTGGCTCTGCATTAGAGCTTTCCAGCAGCAGCCTTGCCTCTTTGCCTTGTATGGTGGTTTCGTTTCTGAGCTCTGCATCAATAAGCCACTGCCAGAGCTGCCTTTGGAGGCCTTGCAAAGTAGAGTGTCCATTTTCTTACCATCCCCTGACCTACAGTAGAGAACTTTCTGTTGCAGAACCAGGCAGGAACATGGCATTCAGCCAACTTGTCAAGAGGTACAAAGGAGGAAATAGAACTTCCTTGCTCTAGCCAGTGGTGTTTGATGTTGCTAACAGGGTGTGTGTGCCTGTATGTGCGCAGGGAAGGTACATGCTACTTCTGTAGCTTAACACAGTGGGCATAAATTTGGCTGCTGTTTCCTCTGGAGGCTGGAGGAAAAAGGCTTCCTTGTTCTGGTAATACCAGTTGTGAGAGAAGGGGGCTGGCAGTATTAATTAGTTAGATGTAACCTGTTTAATACATTTTGTGTTTTATATCCAGTACAGTTATTACCCATGCCTCACTGTATGAGAGTCTGCTTTTAGAGCAGGCATTAACCCAGTCTTGACCCTGGAAGGCTGATTAATTTCTTCAAGGATGTGCATGCTCTTGGATTAGAGAGATGCACCTAGTGGGAAGGAGGACTGTGGCATTCTTTGAAACCTTTGTTAACTGCATGCCCTAATTTCAATCTGCTCCATTTCATTTATGTATTTATGACATTTATATACTGTAAAAGGTTCCAGAGTGATATAAACAAACAGATGAAAAAAAATAATAAACACCTTGTTAAATCAGAATCAATAAAAACTGTGGATGGTCAGTGAGGGAAGACATCCTGAAATAAGGAGGTGCCAAAGGTAATATAAAATTGAAAGCTGCATTGCCTCTAGAGGTTGGAAGTTCCAAGGAAATAGTTCTACTTCTGGTCTCTTCTGCTAGTTTGAAATGGGAACTTGGCACTTAGAGAGCTAAAGGTGTTAAGAATGAGGGGGAGATAATTTGTTTAGGTTCAAAACTGTTAGAGAAAGTGAAATACAGAAATGTGGCAAACACTTGCTTTGAATTGGACACTCTCATAGCCCTGTGCCTGTTTTTTAACACAAGAGCACACTAGGTTATCCTATGATTTTAAATTGAATCACGATCCAGGAATGTAATCCTGTAGAGTTGAATGACATCACCAACAAAATAAGTTAGAATAGTTTCTCCTTCTCTGTGCATGCATGTTCCTGCTTTTCCATGGAGATGAAATCAGTGGTTTCATTTCTGAAATCATTTTGCATCCTTGGGGCAAACAATTGCGATGTATGTTCCCATGCTGCATGAGCTACATCAGCCTCCTTGGCACTCTGATCTCTGCAAATCTGCTGCATGGTCAAACCCATTGACCTCCGTGAGGCACTGCCATCCGAACCATAGCTGGTTGTGCCTTCAGCAGAGCGGTCATCCTATCGGTTCTCCAGGAGTAATACTGCCCACCTCCATAAACTGAGAAAAGTTTATCAGTTGGCCATGTGTGTGATACAGGGACTGCAAAGAAGAATATAAGGTTGCTTACCTGTAATGGTTGTTCTTTGAGTAGTGCATGCACACAAACCTACCCTCCATTCTCCCTTTGGCTTCATCCTTGGACAGCACAACTGTTCATACCTGGGTCCAGGTGGGACCAATGGCCCATTCTCCCAGCATGGGGCCATGATGGTGATCTCATGTCCTTCTGACTGAGGATTGAGCAGGAACCCCGCATGCCAGGGCTGGGCCAGGGGAGGGGTTCCAGCCAGGCAAATCTTAGCTGTGGAATCTTCCTGAACAGGCTCCGCACATGTGGAGGACCCATATGTGCAATGCACAGATGACCATTTGAAGAATGACAATTCCACGAAAGCACCCTTACCCCCCCCCCCCAATAATAACATGCTTGGGCTTGCTTAAGCAGGTAGGGATCAGAGAAAAGCCCTTGATTCTCCTCAAATTATAAGTTTTCCAGTTTTGTCTTAAGCAACATTTGGTCAAGTGCGGAACAGCATAACTTAAGTAGTATCCTAGACAAAACTGTAGAATTCGAAGATAGATGGAGTGCTAAATTGTACCCTATTATGAAGCCTGTTACCATTAGAGAAAACTTGCTCTGAGAAGACAGTTGATAAGGGTGATAATGTGATGAAGTTTGTGCAAAAATTTGGACCATTTGAAACCTTTTCAGCCTGAAATAGTAAATACCATTCCTCATATAACTTCATATAACTTGAGATGTGAATTCCTTTTGGGGTACCTTTAAATCGTATTGTTGGTCTTTCCATGGGGTAACATTAGTTGATAGTCTTTTTTTGTGTATGTTTCAAAACTTACTGTGTGGTTCTTTGCCAATCTCCGTCTTGCATTAGTGTGCTCCTAAAGGTGTTGCATTGATGTAAAGCATCCGCATATTCCTAACAGGCATTAAGGCAGATGGCTTTTGTTCTGCTTTTCAAGTTTGCTTGCCAGTGGAGGTAATTTTGAAGAAGGGTTTGATATATCAGTAGATGGTGCCTTTGCCCATGTCTGGGAAATGGGCCAGTACTGGAATCACACTTTGGTTGGCAGCAAAAGCAGGAAATTCACAGAAGCTAACTGGTGCAGCTGAAAGGCTCTGGCAAGCTCCTGAGCAGGGACCTAATAGCCAGAACGAAGCAGAAGCAGCCTCACCTAATGGCATGTGGTGTGCGGGGGAGCGCTCTGCTGCCTTTGTTTCTGACTGTCTTTTCCATGATCACAAATCAGAGGGAAGATTTCCATCAAATGCCAGGCCAGTAAAGATGCCGTAACAAAATGCTGGCTTTGACCCTGTATCAGATCTAGTAGAAATGAAAAATTAGGAGCAGCTGAATGCATTACTTGGCTTGAAAGGGGCCCCTAAATGTATGTGACACCTGGGCTTTGGGGCGTATTGCACTCCCCCCCCCACCCCCGCTACCTTACTAGCCGCATGTTCCTGTGCACTCTTGAACTGCAAGTGTAGGAGATCAGGCTGCCATGTGTTCCGTGCAGCAAAGCTGTTTTTCGCACTGCACTCAGAGCTAGGTTTGTGTTTCTTTGTGGTACCCAATCAGTCAAACTTTTTTTGCTGGTAGTGATAAGCCAAGAAGGCAAGAATTAAACATGTAGCTTGTTGGCTGTGTCTTGCCTGCCTTCTCCAGGCCGCAACAACGGAATTGCCCAGCAAAGCTAGACCACGCAGTGCTTTGTTTACAGCCCGCATCTGAACTGTTCTGAAGTTATAATGAACATGAATAGGTTTGCTCTCACAATGCCTTGCAAGTGCATCACGGTGGGCCTTCAGGAAGCCCTCTACAGATTCAGGGGATTGAGGTGATGTAAAGTCCACACCACTTAAAAAAATCAGTCGTGTCATTTACCGCTGAGGGCAGCATTAGTTTGGTTCTCATTTTAATGTAAGCCAACCTAATCCGCCTTTCTGAAACTGCCAGCCAAAATACAGCTATCCCTTGGTATTTGCTTTTCTCCGATTTTTGTGATGCAGTTTGAAATATGTGTAGAATAATGTAAATTAGAGGAAATGTGCACACAAATGTATGCTAGGAAAAATTACACCCAGCACCACATATATTAGGTGAAAAAACTACAAAATCACTAGTTATTCTGCATTTTTAACAATGTAAACTAATGCAGAAACAGAAGAAAATGAATTGAAGATTGGAAAAAGTGAAATGGACGAACCAGAGTTGACAGATGTGCTGAGAATGTGGTGATGGCAAAGTGCTGTTTTTTCAGTGTCATTTAGTAGGCTGATTAATTGGCTCTCACCTCTGTTCTGCCAGTTGATAGCCACTTCAAAAACACTGCCTCCTACTATGCAGGTATTAGACTTACGTAGTTTGCCATTCTGTGTGATACATGAATGTTTAAATAATGTGTATTTCCATCCAGACCTATGAATGAAGTCCAGCATTCAAAGAGGGATCCGAGCCTCATCAGTTTCTATGAACATCTTGTAGGTTCCAGAGAGAGAAGCCTCTTAAGTGATTTCTTTAGTATTTTGGTTAATCTTCTGATATATCTTGAGTGTGCAAGTTTCTATATATGGAAAACTATATTTGCTGCATTTTAAAATAACTTTGTTATTAATTTGTTTTCAGAAGAACTACAATTCCTTGCTTTTCTAAGTACAAGATACCACAGTGGAGCTTAAGGTCTCTTTCAATTTGATGGTACTCTTGTATACACTTTTGCACTTGAGAAGCTTTGACTGAAATATATTTATGTGTGTATAAGTTTTTAATCTTTTCATCTCCTTTTTATATACTAGATCACTGAAGAAGATGGATGGTAAAAACGTGTTTGGTTATTTCTAGTGTTGAATGATACGGTTATACAATTTGATTTTGCTCCTTGCTGTTGCTTTAATGACTGTATGTTTGTAGCCTTCGTAGATAAAATGTTAGCAGACTTTGGAAATTGTTACTCTTCCCTGCTTATCCCACACATTTTATTCCTTCTTGGTTTGGGGTAGAGATACACCTCCCACTTGTCTTAGTAGCAGCCAGGAGCTGATCTCACTCAAGAGAACCGTCCTGGTTACTTTCACGTCCACACTAGTTCTTTTATCATAGGAGGAGCTGGCGTAGTTTGTCTGTCTACCTTTTCCACAAAGCCTTTCCACCAATTCTCAATTCTGCTGCTCTGATCCTCAGACAGAAATCAGATATTTCCTCTGACAGATAAACTTCACTGCCGGACAATGTCTAAATGTAACACCTGGCTGTCTTGTTGTACTCGTTTACCTGCCTGTGATCCCACGTGCATCTCCATTAATGTTCCTTCTCATCCTAGTCAGTGTGGCAGGTTTTGCAGCCTCTTGCCACACCGCTTGGCATCGCCTCCAGGGATCGCAACTGCATGTAGCAACTGATGGATGGACCCAGCATCCTGCAGTGCTTCTCCCCGAGGCTGCTCTTGCCAACGTGGATTATGAGAACATAGGAGTGCGCAGCTCTGGCATCGCCTTTTGTTAAAGCAGCAGCAGCAGCAGCAGCAGCTGACCCTAAGGATTTTGGGAAAGCTGAACAAACATGTGCTAGCTCCATTGTTGCCATTTCAGCCGCATTCCTAAGCCATTGGTAATCATGTAGCTCCACCCAGAACATCAAACTGTGCCTACAGATTTAAGATCTGGGAGGGATGAGTAACGAGCACTAACTTGTAGCAAAACGCAAATAAGTAGGACTGTGATCCAGTCACCTTCTGCCCCTACACTCCACTGACGGCAGTCTTGAATGCGTGCCCTCTAAACCGCCCTGAACAGTCCCAGTGGGACTCTTGATATATAAACCTTTATAAATGCTCAGCTTCCAGTGACCCGCTGTCTAAGCTGCACCTTCCCCTGTTTCCAGTTGCTTCCCTAAAGTGTAGCAGTGGTCCTTGATTTTTACTGCATGTTCAGCATCATATGTATGTTTTAAAATTTTTCACACCTTATATTTCCGTTTTTTCCTGCAAGAAACCAACAAGGCAGCTTACAAAATCCCCTCCTCTTCGTTCTGTCATCATCCTAACCCTGCGGGAGCGGCTGGCCTGAGAGTCAGTGACCGGCCCATCACTAATCGAGTTTCACAGCTGAGGGTGGACCTGGACCTTGGTTGTTTGAGTCTAGCACTCTAATTGCATTTCTGAACATTCCCAGTTACGAGAACACGTGGAGTCAGAGATGCAGTTTAAGTCCATCGTTGTCCTTGGGCTTCAGGAGGCAGTTGTTCCTATGCCCCATTCAGTATTAGAAGTTGTAACAGGCTTAGATCTGCCTTCCTGCTTCAGACATTCAAGATGACTTGCATGCAACTTTTTCAAATGGTTAAATTTAAATGTCAGGAAACATTAAAATTGGCAAAATATTAAACACAAATTCATAATAATGTCAGGCATAATAAATCTAGACATTGACCAGGTGAAAGCTCTGCAGCATGGAGGCTGCAGTCGAGGGTTGGGAAATGCCTCTTGTTTGAAACCGTGGAGGGCTGCTTCCAGTTAGTAACAGATGATTAGATGGTGGATGGACCAGTGGTCAGTTTGGTAAAAGACAGATTCCTTTGTTCATGTGATCAACCAGTACTACCTACTACGGGGGTGAGCAGGAGGGGTAGATGGGTTTTCTGGAGCAGGGCACTGCGCAGTCTCGACGAGGCCCTTCATGGGCCTTGGCTGACTGCACGTCACGTGATTGCTGCACACAGGCCTTGTCAGCTGATCGAAGTAGACGGGCAGGTTAAAGAGAAGGTTCCCTCAAATATCTTGTTCTTATGCTGTTTAGAGCTTAAGAACTGTTTAAAAGCAATAATGAGCCTGGAAAACTGATATAAAAAAAGAATCGTATGATCCAAGAAACTGAATTTGATCAAATTTTTGCTGCTGCATTTTATGCCTCTTAAAACCTCTGAAAGTTTTTCTAAGGCAGCTGCATGTAGAACACATCAGAGTAGTTTGATCTTGAAGTAGCTGAGGCATGTGTGAATTATAGGTGCAGTTGCCTTATCACTGGTTCAGAGGTGCTTGCTGGGACACACATTTCATTCACCACATTTTCTCATGTGTGCATTTTATTTATTAAAAGCTTTTCTAGCCTATCCACTACAGAAGTCTTGGGACAGCATACAAAAAATGAGTAGAATAAAACAGACACCACAGCATCTGACAATTAATATATGTACCAAAACCCCAGTTAAAATCAATTAAACATTAAAATAGGAAAATAAAAAGAATATTTTGACGCCAAATATTGACGCCAAAAAGGATATGTGTGCGCGCACGCATGTGCATGCATATACCCACCCAAGGTCGCAAGTGGCCATTGACAGACAGATCTGCCTCTTCCTTTGTGAGAGGTTCAGTGCCTTTCCTTTCTATATGAGAAAGGTTGGACACAAAGTACTTTGTAACCTGCAAAGCATGATCTATATAACACATAATTAACGGGTAGCTGAGAGTCAATTAAAAAGTGGTTCTGGCACATGCATACACATACAGTCTACCTCACAAGTTATGCAGAAAACCCACTGGGTATAGACAACTATTGCTCAATGTTTATAGACTAAATAGCATCCATACAGTAGTACCAGTACTAAGATTATGTTCCATTCACTTCAATATTTATTTATTTATTTATTTATTTATTTATTAAAACATTTTTATGCCGCCCCATTCGCCGAAGCCTCGGGGCGGCTTACAACAAAAAGTTAAAATAACATTTTAAAATATAAACAGTAAAATACAAATATATAATATAAAACATACAATATAAAACAAGCCGCCCTGGCCAAATAAAATTCAATATATAGATCCCCTTATCGTAAGAATTTCAGATGAGTAATAAAGCATTTTATATAGAGGGTGTCATTCTGCTCGATCAGTCTTCTTCAACCCATAATACAAATTGGTATAACCACTCAAATTTTGAGAAATTCCAGAGTTAAAACCAAAGTGAAATAGAGAATTCACAGTGAGAAGGGTTTGTGTTGATTGGGTAACTTGGTATTCTTTATACAGTGGCTGTCCAGGTCCTCTCTCACGCCAGTGGCAGCAGCATGCAAAACCAGGAGGGTGATGAACATAGAATTCCATGCCTGGACTTGTGCCAGCCAGGTGAGCCAGCCAGTGGCAACTGCCTCGCTTCTCCTGCAGGCTAGACCTGTGGGAAGTTCAGTATGTGTTCCTGCTTGCATGCATATACCTTCTTGCCCTTGTACTCAGCAGACAGCGAATGAGCAACTGGAGTATATCTGGTGAATGAGCTCATGGGCATAGCATTTCTCACACATCAAGTGTTTCCTGCTGAGAGCAAAGAATTAGCTTGCTTTAATGGCAAAAAGAAACTCTACCAGAACACTAGTTTTTTGTATCACACTACAGCTCATGGTATGCTAGGTGCAGTGATGGGTTAAGGGATATGATGTATCTGGGTAAAGCTTGATTTTTTAGCTGAAGAAAGGAAGAGTAAGCATCTGGGCATCTGCTAAGTAAACAGCAGCATTATTTGGTATAAGTTTAAATTAGTCTGTGTATGACAGTATTAATTATGTGAGAATTAAAAATGCTTTGGAGTTCCAGCAGAAAAAAATTAAAGTAAGCCAGTTGAGATAGTTATGCTAGGCTTGGAGTGAAGGCATAGTTGCAGCTTCTGAAACAAGATAGCTAAGGCTTGTAAGTCCAGAAGTAAGAAGAAAAGGTATTGCATACCCTTAAGAAGCTGAATATGCTTGGATCCATTTAAATCTAGTGGACCCAATCCTGAGGATATTTCCTTGGAGGTAAATTCCATTTATTTTGGTGTAAATTCATTGCAGACATATGGATACACTTAAGTACATTTGGAGCTTTAACATACTTTGATGGGAATTTTATTGTAAACTGCTTTGAGGGCCTGGATTATTATTCAGGCTCCATATAATTCTAAATTCATTCCCATGGGTCTAATTCATATAGTTTATAACCTCTGTGTTCGTTACAGAATTGAGAATAGCACAGATTAAACCTGGGGATTTTACATGTGCAAAACATGTGCTCTGCTACTGAACTTTGCTCAGTTATGAACACTGTCATAAACACCTTCCCTTTCTGTTTCTAGCTAAGACAAAGGTGGACAAGTGTGCGAGGGTTGGGGGCCATTTCTCTGCCTGGATTTTACCGTCCTTGTGGGTTAAAATCCATGGGGTGCTGCACCTTATGTATGCCCCCTTTCAATGTTTGTTTCATGTTGGTGTTGCTCTTTAGCACCACAGAGTGCTGAAAGGATTTAATTTAGCTTGTCTAGAGGCTGAACTCAGTAGTGCTACAGTGCTATCCTCCCAGCTCTGTTTAGCCATTGCCAAATTCAGTGGGCAGCAAGGGGCGACAAGGCCTCTGAGCTAGGAGTGGCAGGCATCATGCACAGTGCTGTACATTCTAAAATATCATGTAGGGTCTGATACTCAGAATATGGCAATAGCAGACACCGCCTACACTTCCAAACTCGTCGAGGTCTCTCTAATCCCTCTGACTGCAGTAGTGTGTCTAGTCTTCTATTCTCAACCATTTAATCCTTCTATATCTCTCCTCTGTCTGTGTTGCCATGTCTTTCTCCGTTTTTGCTTGCTTCTTTTGTTCCATTGCTGCTTCTGTTCCCTTCCTGGAGTTTGCACAGGTGTTCTGTAGGATTCATTTCTTTCCATTTTAGTAACCATCATTTGTCAAGATTAGATTTCTTCCCTATTCTTGGTCTGGTTTTGGAAAGCAGGTGGTAGTTTCTGAGAAGTAAAGGAAATTTAACTATTTTCAGACTTTTCTCAGCAACCAACTGCATCTCAAAAACAAACTGCTGTATTCAGGAAGTTTGTTGGGCGGAATGGATCTTTCTATTGTTTGAGCCAGTATGTGAGCTCTTCAAAGGGGAGAAGAGCTGTATTTTACTTTAATGTGCTATTTAATGGCAACATCTGAATGTCCTGTGAATCTGAATTAGGACAAGTTCCTTAATCACACACCACATTGTAGGTTTTGGTATAATTTGTTCAGGGGATCATCCCTTTACATCTGCTGAACAGATGGCAAATTTCTGCCTGCTTTTGCTTTGAGCAAGCTGCTACTTCTTGCAGCAGGGTGCCCAGGTAAGACTGCTTGAGTAGGGAAGATCCCGACAAATTGTGGATTGTGGCAGTGCCTCCCCAGTGGAATATCTGCTCCTGCATGTGGTAGAACAAAAAAAGGTCTCTCTGAAATTGCGGCACGGGCTCCTGCCTCTCCATCTTTAAGCCTAGGAACAACAGCCTCTTTATTAGAAATGTATGTTACACTCATTGGGTACAAGATCATGGAAAAAGACCTATTAAAATGCTTTCCAAGTGTGTGTTGTGTTAAGAGTTCTCTGTTCTAGTTCTGCAAATGCCATGGGTATTTACTTGCTTTCTCAGCCAGGGGCCAGGGTCCTTCCTGTTCAGCTATGCCCTCCCTCCCTCCCTCCCTCCCTCCCTCGCTCCCTGTGCGTGCGTGTGCAGCCTTGTCATCCACTTCCCCAGACTGTCTGCCAAGTAAATCAGTATGAGGGAGAATGGAAAAGGCGGCTTAGCAAGTATCTGCATGGCCCAGCAAGCAAGTGCCTGGATTGGTGGGGGAAGCCTGCACTAGGAGGTTCTCTGGTGGATGCCTAGGAAGCTCCATTTTGAAATCTCAGTGATACCTGCAGGAACAGGATGGGCCTGGAGCCAAGCAGCTCTCTGAGGTAGTGGTAATCTCATTAAGAAGTGGCACGGAGGCCAGCTAAGTCTTTCCTCTTCTCTGGAGAGAAACCCTGACCTGGATAATAGTTCTGAAGGTTTGGAAAGCTATTTGGCTTTCTTCTCCTCACAGCTCCTCATGTCTCGTGCAGTCAAGCAGTTTTCTAGCAGGAAAACCTACCTTCTTAGTATGAGCACTTGAAGGCACAAGAAGCATTTATCTGTTTAGTGGTTTATGGCTCCTTCAGAAGTGGCTATTAATCTTCAGTGCTCTGCAAGGTGAGGACAGCAGCAGCTGCAGGACTCTTTCATCTTCGTGAGGCAAAAAAGCAGGAATTTCAATGCTTAATATAAAACTTGCACTTTTTTCTTAATAATACTGCTTCAGATAATACTGTTTCTCCAGAATTCTCAGATTGAATGTTGAGATGTAGGGGGAAAGTCTTTCCTAGCATCCTGAAGCCTCGCCTTTCAGTTGCATACACCAAACACTTCTCTGTTTGTTCTGCTATCAGAGACTGTGCAATGAGCACATAATGTGGTGTTGGGGTATAATTGCTTTCCTTCTTTCCTACTGGTGGCTTTACTGCTTTACTGCAATATATACGGCCCGTTTTCACTGCATATAAAGTAGCTGCAAAGTCTGTGCATGGACATTTCAGAATAATGTCTTTAGGAATTTATGGAAAAATAAAAAAAATTTAAGAAAAATATACAAGAAGTGAACTCTACAACACTTTAGTTTTAGACTTAGTATAGAGAACGGATGTATTTTATTTGGCCCGTAGAACATCAGTGCTGGGAACCTCTGTGGCTGGTTGACCTCTACCATGAATTTAAGTATTTTTCATAAGAACTAGATACCTACTAATATATTTTTTATCAGCTGACATTGATTTTGAACAAATTTAGTTGTGTTTAGATTCCTGTTCAACAATATGGAATTTTCTGATGAATATTCTAGTACCCTGAAAATTTAACCTTAAGAGTTGTGTGGGCACATGGATTAAGATTGGCCAACAGTCTCTCCTAAGAGGAGATTTTGTATGTTGCAGAGTGTTTTCTGTCTGAGGAATGTTGCTGTGTGGAGTATGGAGAGTTCTGCCTGAGTGCAGGGAGTGATGGCAGATGTCCAATAAATCCCCTCCAGCCGAAGAATTTCGATGTTCTCTGACTCTTTATACCTTGCCTGTCTGCTCACAAACTGCTCCTAGCTGAGGTGTGGTTCTGAGTATTACCTAGTTGGAGCTGGGCGAGCCTCCGCTGTTGCTGGAAATTGAGCAGTCAGAACGCTGGGCTGGGGGCAATGCAGGTTTCGTTCCCACTCACCCACAGGCCTCACCTGGGAACTTTGTGCCAGTCCCTGGCTGTCAGCTTAACCTGTCTCATAGGGTTGTTCTGATGATAAGATTAAGGGCAGTTGGAGGATTATTTAAGCTGCCTTGAGTTTCTCGAAGGAAAAAAATCAGTATATTAATATACTAAATAAGTAAACGAGGCAGCAGTGTTAGTGGACCTAGGAGAGAGCCTGCTAGCAGAACACTGGGGAGGCGGGGCCTTTAGCCATTTGGAATATTAACAATATTATGAGCACACAAAAGAGCTGTCGTGGAGGTATGCAGAATCGCAAAACGCATGCGCACACACAATCCCCTGTCAGCACATACAGGAAACACCTGCCCCCCCCCCCCAAATTACTGGCTTTTGGTCTTCACTGTTTCCCCCTCACCACCGTTTGCCAGGCAGCGGTGATGTGGGCCCATTCCCCTTTTTTCCCTTTTCCCCTTTTTGGGACTTCTTCAAAACTAATAATTAAGTCCCAGCTGCCTGCCATCTTCCTTTATAATGCCTCTGGGTCCTCACCAGGCTCAGAGGCATTCATGGGAAATTAAGATGGAAACAACTCCAGGGCCTTCTGTTTGTATTGATCTCAGCCGCCTGTATGGATTCTGAAAGCATTTTTAAACGGTTGGGGTGGGTCATGTTACTCAGTGTGTGCCTCAGCAGGTGTTCCAGTGAGGAGAACATTATATGGAAGAACCCTTTTCACTTTTGGATAATTAACATTTGTTTGTGACATCAGCCGGTGGACCCATATGTGTATTGTGTGATCTTCCTTTATTCTTTACTACTGATGAATTCTTGTGCCAATATTTACTGTCTTTCTCACTTGCTGCCTTAGCAGTGGCTCTGATATTGAAGTTATTAGTACTGTGGGGCCAGATTTTTTCTGGGGCCTGATGTGTTTTCAAGGCACAAACAAGTATTACTCCTTAAACAGGTAATATACAAATTTCTGTGTGAATGCAGTGAATTACACAGAGGTCACTGCACAGTGCTATTCCTGCAAATAATTTGAGTCTAGAAGTTTGGAGTTCAGCTATGTTATAGATACCTTGCTCTTCAGTCACCCATATGTGTGAGTCACAGAGACCCTTGGTTGATCAGGTGAGTATATGTGAATTATCACAGCCTAGTCTCTCCATTCCAATGCTGTGATTTCAACAGCTGGTTCTTTGTTAATAGGGAAAAGTTCATTGTTTTTCCAGGAGTGAAATTCATCTCAGGTAAGAACAGCTGTTTAGATTTTGTGTTCTGCTGTTTCTTGGTTGCAAGATTGCAGCTTTTGATGCTATGCCCCTCCCAGTTTTTAGAAATTGTGTGTATCAAAAAATGGGAAGGGGGAAAAGCGGGGACAGACTAGGAACTCACACGGTAGTTATCTAAGCACTTTTCATCTTGATGCCCAAAACTGGGAGGAGCTGCTACCACCACGGCCTGTTGAAGTGCTGGTAGGCAAAAGTCTTCTAGGTTGGCCTGTGCGGATACCTAGGATTCCCATGGTCTCAAGTGCTTCTTAACAGAGGATCCAAGTGCATAGAGGGTTATGTGGTGTTGGTCAGACCTTCAGAATTCTCAGGCCTGCCTTGATATTTTTTTAATGAACCCTTTCTTCTTTTACGGTAAAAAGAAGCAATATAAATATAGAAAACAAAGACTACTAACCTGTGCATTGCACTAGTGCAGTGTAGTCAGTTTAGGCAGTTGTAGTTGGACTCAGTTGCTGTATTCTGAGATTGCTGAAGTATGTAGGGCTGGGTGCAAAACTCCATTTAAAGTGTTGGAGGAATTCCAAGTGTTTATAAATAACTGCTTGCCAACTGTTTGTGGCAAGTATGGATTGGCTCCAGGTGATGAGGTGAGGAAAGCAGGCAGTGATATTGAGTGGTTGCCCCTTGCAACATTGTCCTCAATGGCTAGACCAGCCTGCACCAAATGATGCCGAGGATTTTGTTAGCCTTCAGGTAATGGAACCTGCTGCCCACCCCTTTTCCTCTTCTGTAGGCAAGAGCAGCCTTTGCACACCCACATTTAACATGTTGAGTCCTGCAGTGCTCATTTCAGCAAGGATCAGGCTTGACAATTTGTGAAAGTACCCCAAGAAGCATGGGGGAAATGGATGGCTTTGCAAAAATGAGCTCTCGCAAACGTCAAGTACAGATTTCTCTGCATTTGGCGATGGGGATGTTGCCCCTACCACTGTTGTTCTGCTCTCTGCTGCAGCACAGTGCTTGATTAGAGTTGAAATGATTGTGCCAGCGTTTCACAGGGTGTAGTGTGGGGTGCATTGTTTTTATTATTTCTATTTATCCCAGCTTCCCCCCATGAAACTCACAGGATTGTGTACAGGGTTCCTGGGCGGTCTCCCTTGCAGGCAATATGTATTCTAATTTATGAGAGGAACAGAGCTGAATAACAGTAGAGTTTAAAAATGTATAAAGGTCAGCAGCCATATCTTTCTGTTCCTATGATCTTTTGTGCAACCTGAGATCTCTTTGTGCTGAGACACATTTACCTAATTAAACAGTTTTAACACCTTCCCCATTCCCTTCTAAGATTATTACACATTACAGATCCAGACTCTTTCATTTTGCCCAGCAAATTCTATTCTCTTCACCCTGGATGAAAGATTCTGTGAAACACTGAGCCTAATAGAAGAGAGTTGATGAACTTGAAAGCGTAGTTGGTCCTAATAATGTTATTATTCTACGGTTAATAATGGCCATATATTGTTACTGCTTTTTGATAATATTGATGGGTCTTCTGGTATTTATTTATTTTTCAATTGATATCCTGCCTTTTTCCTACAAAGGGCTCGAGGCAGCTTACACCTCTTCCTCCATCTTATCCCCACAACAACCCTGTGAGGTAGGTTGGGCTGAGAGTCTGTGACTGGCCCAAAGTCACCCAGTTGGCTCCATGGTTGAGCGGGGACTCGAACCTGGATTGTCTGAGTCCCAGTCCCATGGGTTGGCTCAGGCACTACATAGATGTAGCTTAGTGGTTTTCTTGGAAAAGATACTGAGAACATTTTAACAGCACACCACTTCAATAAATGGCATGGAGGCTACTTGAGCCATAAGGAAGCTTATTAACTGTGCAGGCCTCCTGAACTAAGGAGTTCCTCGTTCCTCAACTTATTATGGCTTTGATCTCAGTAGCTAATGGATAGATAGGTGGTGAGTCAGTAAGCTGTCCTCACGTATCTGCTTTACCCAATTAAAGAAGACACTTTAACAGACAGGCTTTCTCTGGAATTCATATTTGCTGCTCTTTAATCCACTGGTAGAGGGAATGCTGCTATTGGCCATTAAAATCTAGTTAGAAGGATACTGTTAGCTGGGCATGTTTGTCAGCATATGTAACAACTGCTTCCTAGGCACTGCATTAGACAAAGGCATAACGGTATCAGATTAAAGGGCTGCGTATGAACGTTGTGTTCTCCTAACTATTCTGGTTGCAGTTGTGGTGCTTCATAGGAGAGATCATCCCAGCCCGTGGGAAAAAACAATTCTATCAAGAGCATCTTGTGGGCCACCATATGGGATTGCTAATGAAATAGAAATATGCAAGTATGGGTGTCGGGTGCTTGTCATTTAGCAATAACTCCATTTGTTAAAGGACCAAGATGCTGAGCTGGCCGGTGCCTGCACTACACGTATCTCTGTGTTACGTGCTCCTGTTCTCTCACCACTCCTCCTAACCCGTGTCAGTCTTCCCTTTTGGCACTTTGGTTGCCTAAATTATTAATAAATAAAACGCTACCACTACTATTTAGCACTTAGCACAATTTATTAAACTTATATCTTACCTTTCTTCTATGGAACGCAAAACCATATACATAGGAGTCCCAAATGGTTCCCCATTCAGGCATTCACAGCAAGGATACCCTTATTACTTTGTTAATAAAGTTGGAAGGAGACCTCATTCTTGGATACTTTTAACGAACTGGAAAATACTGTACTTTGTCTTTTGGCTTGCACAGGATAAGCTTTGGCTTTTATCCTTTCCTTTAGGAAATACAGAAAACATCATTGAGATGTTACAGTGCTAATTGTGGCCATTTTATAAACAATTGTCTGTGAATAATAGATGCAGATGGATCAGAAGGACTTTCTGATGCTTTCTAGGCTGAGAGGTGAAATGGGAAAAAAGCAGGTATATTGATGTACTCTGTTCCATATTGTTGTTAGTAGGATAGATTTCAAGGTCCGGGTACTGATGAGTCGAACAGCTTGCAGTCTGTGGAGACTGAATTAATTCTAAAATGGATTTGGAGAGGAAGGTAGCTGATCTTACATTTCCATTTATGTTAAAGGGACATTAAAAGAAGGTGATGAATCTTTGTTAGGCAGGCTATTGTGCTCTCCTGTTAGCCATGTCTCTTGCATGCCTCAGTATCTAGTATTACAGCAGTTCATACTTTTAGCTGGTTTTGGAAACCAAGAGAAATGTTCCCATGCAAGAGCACGGCAGTAGCGAGGAGGCCAGGAGCAACCCGCTTCTCCTGCTCTCGAGCTCTCAAGCGTTGGGCAGGCAGGAGGCGTCTCCCCAACAGTTACGAAGTGCATCGCTAACTTTGGCGGAGGACAAATAGGGTTGTTTTGCTACTGGGTGAACCAGGCATTCTGAGTGCATCACAGCCCACTGCCCCAGTGGCCAGCCGTAGCCTTTAGCTTGAGCTGAACAGGAAGCCATCGCTGTAGTCGTATTGTGCTTGAATGAGTTCCCGGGTTACTTTCAGTGGGGATGGTGGGCTTCCATTTCCTGATTTGGTAAGGCATGCTCATGAGCCAGGATCTGTTGTTGTTGTTTCTAATCCAGAGGATATTAGTAGAGCAATACTGGAGTTCGGGCTGGCTTTCATTCCAATCTAACTAGACTATGTACTACAGAGCTAAGTAGGTACAAATAAACCATGGAGAAACTGTAGCAGGTGCAGCAAATGCATTAATGTAGTAAAGAGGGAAACAGCAGTAGCAGAAGTGAGAAGCTATTAAACCATGAAGGGAAGCGTTACCTGCAGGTACCAAGTTATCTGGTGAATGGTTTTTTTCAAATGCTCAGCATCATCCATTCCATCTCACCCAGCTTGGCCTTTTGCAGCTTGGCCTTTTGCTTTTTTAACCAGATGCCAGTCTTAGAAATTGTGCAAAAGTCCCTCCTGTTTGCGATGTAAAAAGTCATGTGGCACATCACCTTTGACAAGATGCATTCTGTCTCCTCTGGGTTCCCTGAACAGGCAGGGTTATCTCCAGCAGTGGTTGTAAAACTTCTGCTGTTGGCCTGTACCTGGCAGAGTGGAACATTTGCTTAGTTGCCTCTGCCTTGCACAGGGCTGGTGGTACCTAGGAATTTGTGGCAGTGTAGCCGACTTTGCCCACATGGGTTATATTTTTTATTTATTAATTTACTTACGTAGCACATTTCAGTTGCTAACATTGTCTGGGCAGTTCACAAAAGTTTAAAAACTCCAGAGTATCCAAAATAAAATGTAGCACTTTAAAAACATGTGAGCTGTTCTATGCATGTGGCAGGGAACTGTGCTCGATGGCACTTATCATCAGGGGACGTACGTTCTTGCCCCACATCCCCACCCCATTGTGACCATTCTACCTGTCTGTTATCCACAGAGGAACATGAATGCCATCCTCAATATGAGAAGCCCTGGAACCTTCTGCTCATAAACACGTGCATTTTGAGTTGGATTAGTAGTTGGCGCATTGCACAGTGAATTTTTTGGATACAAATCTAAACAAACCATATGTCTAAACAAACCATATTTCTACATGTTAATAACTCTCTTGGTGCTGCCATCTTGCTTATAATTAAAGCCACATGTGAATGAAAAAAAGATTAGAAGGTAAGCTTTGTCTAGTTGGTTTTGGTTCCAGGCTGTTCCTTATTGTTCTACCTCCTTGCCAGATTTGACTTCATTGAAGATTTGATTAGTGTGGTAACTTTATCTTGTATACCTACTTCTTTCTGCTGACTATTTCCGAATGCTTACATTTTGCAATGTAAAATTTAAAACTTTAGCCAAGAACTTTTACTAGGTTTAAACCATATGTATTGTTACATATTTGTATCAAAAATCTGAGTGTGTGTGTAAAAGTACAAACCTCAGACTATCATTGTTAATGACATAGTTTGGATGCCTCATTTGAGGGCAGGGTGTTGTATGTGACTGCAAGATGTTTTCCTGAAAGAGACAGAGGCACTTCAGTAATCTTTTGTATTTGTTCAGTCTTCCAAGCAATCTGCCCTGATTTGGCAGTTTTTCTCTCTGAAACTGCATCAGTATATAGTTTAGTTAGCTTGCATGTTTGTGTTTATTTTCTGTTTGCCATGTCAGACTTGGTTAGTTTATTTTTCTCAAGAGTTATGTCACCTAGGGCTCAGTGTAAGAGGATTGTTTGTTCAGCTAGACTAACCCTTAGATCTGCAGGTCTGTGACAAAAGGTTAATGATATACCGCAAGACTTGGATTTCTTGTTGAATATTTTGATGAAAAATCCAGAGGCATAAGACACACTGGCTGTACACTATGAATGCTGGAGACCAGTGTAGGGTCAACAAGTTTTCTGCACACACATGATCCTTCCAGGTGTGTGGTATTGTGTCTTTCCTTATATTTATCTTTGTCTGTTTATCTTCCTTTCTCTGGCTCCCCATGCGTGTACCTGCTGATGCAATTCTAGCAAGATATGTCTACAGTCTCTGCAACTGTCACGCCAACCTCTCAGTCTGTCTTGTTCAGCTTCTCCCTGGCTGTGTATTAACCTGCTAGTGGCTAGTATAGTAGGATTTACATGTTCTTATTTAACTGATCAGGGCATTTGAAGCTGCAAACATAGAATCTAAACTGCAGAAACCCACTATAGCTATTAACCTAGTATTTTTCTGTTGTCGTACTCCTTGTTGTGCCTTTTTGAGCCACTTCTTTCCTGTGACTGCTTCTGTAGAAGAACGATAATAGCAAATATACTTCTAGAGGGGGAAAAGGCAACTTAAGTGATGAAGGGGTTAGAACACTGGCCCTGCGAGTAAAGGCTGAACTTTTGCTGGAGCAAGGGGATTTTTATCGCAGAATGCAAGATCTTTGAGGCAGAGTGCTGCCGCCACTTTTGTTTTTCTGCCATTGAATAATCAAAACACTCTAGATGGTTCACAGGCAGATTAATAGAGTAAATAACATGCAAATACATTAATAAAAATGAATGCAATATAATACTACATACGAATCTAATACAAAATGTAGACCAGTTTAAAGCACTAAAACAATTTTGATGAGAACTGTGGATGCATATACTATTTCCCTATGTTTCTATTCCCTATCTCAGCATTCTGGAATGGGTAGGGGGAGCAGGGTCATCCCTTTTTTGTTAAGATGAGCTGCTTGAAATGGCTAGGTGCTGTACACAAATTAGCATGCCCTTTGCCCACTGGCTTACAGTCTAATGAAAAGTCTGCAAAAGGAAAAAGGGTTGGCGGATGAGAAAAAAACAGGTGCAAATATAAATCCTTACATGATCGCAAGATAGAGTGGGGATTCTAGGAGGGGAAGTGCCGAGGGCAGTTGGTTCCAGCTTCACTGATGTATCCCTCTCTGTGATATCGCTGAATGAAGTGGCTGAACTTAAAATGATTGACAGCAGACATGGGAAATACAAGACATAGAAAGAAGGTACTTCTTCATACTGTGCACAATTAATTTTAGAGAACTCAGTATTGTAGGAAGGGAGGTGGCTGCTGGTTTACTAGTTTTAAAGGGGGCATAAAGAGCTAGCATGGTGCAGTTGGAGTATGGATGAAGGTTTGGGAGGTTCTAGTTCTCTCTCAGCCATGAGGCTGATGGTTGATTTTGGAGCAATCATGACTCTTAGCTTAACCAACCCCACAGAGTTCTTGTGAGGATAAATACAGAGGAGGAAGATCATGGAAGCTGCCCTGGGTTCCTTCCAAGATGAAAAGAGGCAGGATAGAAACATGGTAATGTGATATATTCAGCAACTGTGTGGAGGATAAGCTGTCAGTGCCTATTACACATGGAAGCTAAACAGAACCTCCATGATCCTGATTACTAGCCATGAGTGTGGAGAATAGCACAGCGGGCAGAGCGATTGGCTTCACGCCCTGCTTATCTGCTTTGGGGTAGCATCTGCTGGGCCTCTGTGGGGCAATATAGTGCTCAGCCAGATCAGTTATTGGTTTGATTGAGCAGGGCCGCCCTTGCAGTGCTTTGCTCGGAAAGGCGCCTGCCTCCTTGCACGGTCTGTGTGCCGTCTTGCTCTCTTCTTCCATGAACAACTCCTCAGTACTTCGCTCTGTCCAGAATCTTCCTTCCTTGGTGTCTTGGTTGATTGTTTCCCATGATTTTTGTTTTCCATGTTTTTTTGTTTTTCATTTGGTTCCTTTCTCTGTCTCCCCACATGGAGAATGTGGTAGCTGCTGCTCATGCCTCCTTGGCATTAAGCATAACCCTGTAAAGATGGATTGACAAAAATATGCAAAGTACTGGAGTGCTTACTAGGGTTTTATTAATTACAGAGCAGCTGCATTTTAAAGGAACTGTCATAACATCGTGAGAAGAAGTGGTGATCAGTCTAGGCAGCATCACATATTTGGACATGTCAAGTGCCAGCCATCGTTCTCGAGAGCAAAGGCTGCCAATGTGTCAGAAGGCCGATGCTCTTCAGAAAGGCAGCGCTGGCCATGATTGTAACTCGTGAGTTTGCATGGCAGGCCAAGGAGCGGAACAAGCCGCACATGCGGAGAAACGGTGTGCTGGGTAGATCACAAGCTACCAAGTCCTGCTGCAGCTAGTAAGTTCCATAAAGCCAGACAAGTGATCAGGGATCCATGATGAGCTGAAGTCAGTCAGTCCTTGGGAACTCTGTAAGCTCTGACAGGCAAGTGTCTCTTTTTTGACAGACTGTGACTGAAGCACCTCACTTGTGAGAACTTTTGGGGAAGGGGTCTAGTCAGGGGGTCTATAATTTTTCATATTAAGTGAATATTAGTGTGAATAAACAGACGTGATCATTGGGTCAATGCCCTCATAAATGTTGGGATTTCAGATAATCTACACTGAACACTAATAAGCCATCAGCCTAGTTCCAGGGAACAACTAAGAAGTACTATTTTCAGCAATGACATTGAAAAGAGTTGATCAACTCTTCGGGTGTGAATCTTATTGCCATGTGCACAAGCCGAAAGAGCAGCCTGTAATAAACCACTCTGTTCATTTATTGTTTAGGATCAATACCCATGGCTATTTTTGGCTCTTGTAATCAATGAGCTGCATTTTTAATCTGTCTCCAAACCTCTGAGATATTGGATGCATGGAGAGGTTTGTGTGTGTCATGGCCCTCTTCAGCGCTCTCTCGCTCACACACACACACACACACACACACACACACACACACACACAGCAGGCAATGCTTTCCTCATTTCGATGCCTAAGATTTGGAGCTGAGAAGTTCCTTAATGAAGAGGCTGTGTCCTTTATTAATTTGACCTATTTAGCTAATGAGTCCTTTCCTCATGATTCTAAGAAGCAACTTTGATACACTGTGTTGGTGCTTTTAAAAGTTTAAAACATGATAATAGTAATCAGCAGTAAAAATTTGAATGCAAGAACAAATTCCCAACTGTGGAATGCGCTCCCCAGAGAGGTCCGCCTGGCGCTGTCATTATATGTTTTTCAGCGCCAGGTTAAGACCTTTTTGTTTATCAATATTTTCATATGTTTTAATATTGAATTTTAATATTGTATTTGCAGCGAGAGTGGGTCGTCCATTTATTTATGCTGTTAGCCGTCCAGAGATGCTGGTAATTGGACGGCATATAAATTTCATAAATAAATAAATAAGCAAGTAAGCTAGCTAGCTCCTAAAGGTCTTTAGCTGCAGTGTGTTGGCTTCCTCTTTTCTGTGCTAATTTGATGGGGAAAAATATTTTCTTTTCAGATTTCTTTAATGGCTAGAAGAAAGTTGCCCTACTTGTCAAAAATGAAACCATGCTGGGTTTCGATTAGCAATAAGAGCTGCTGCTGACTAACTTAGCTCAGTTTAAGTTACTGTGATTACTGGAACTCCTGAAGTGTTCAGTGAACATGCTCATATCATCTTCATTTGATTCTAAGTTATCTTACACTGGAGAGCACCTGCCAAAGATCCCTAAAAGAGTGATCAGGTTCTGTATTCTGTAAAGCTACTGTTGTGTTGTTGTTACGTGCTGTCAAGTCATCTTCGACCTGTGAATGAGAGCCCTCAAATGCCTTGTCCATGTCAGCTCTTCCAAGTTCAAGGCTGTGCTTCCTTTATGGCTTCAGTCCATCTCATATTGGGTCTTCCCTTTGCCTTCTGCACTGGACTTCCTCTAAGACGATTGTCCTCTCCAGTGAGTCTTGCCTTCTCATGATGTCTGAAGAGTGACAGCCTCAATTTTGTCACTTGTTTGCTTTTGCTTCCAGGGAAGGCTTTGGCTTGATTTGATCTAGGACCCATGTGTTTGTCTTTCTGTCAGTCCAGAATATTTGCAAAACTCTCCTCCAGCACCGTGTTTTGAACACATCCATTTTCTTCCTGTCAGTTTTCTTTCAAATTAATGTGCAAAAGGGAAAAATGACTTGACCTCGGCATTCATGTTGTTTGTCAGCAATGAAGAAAGGTAGTCCTGGAGTTCCTGATCACTGGGGCCTTTTCAGATGTGTGTTTCCATTTGGGGGAAAAAGGATGCAGCACGAGGCAGAGAGTCCCTCCGGACTGGGCCACATTAGCCATTGTACTGCCTGCACTAATACCTTTTGTGTGCCTTTGCTTTGGAACGTGTTTGTCCTCAGCACAGGAAGGCCTTTGCGTTGCCTTTCGGTGACGGTGTCTTTGTAAAAGTTTCTGTTTCAGTGTTACACAACATGCTGTGGCCCAGGCATCTGAACCATGGAAACCTTGGAGGTCAGCTCTGCAGAATCTGATGTCTTTATGTTATCCATCCTTTTTGGGGATGTTTGGGATAGATGTTCTCCTTACCTGAGCTCATAGTGCTTGATTAAGCATATTATGAAACCATATCTCCTGCTTACCTGTTTATATATACCTGCCAGGTGTTCATGGGAGGGTGAGTCCAGTTTATACTGAAGTGCAGCATGCAGACCCCATTCCTGAACTCTTCCTATTAATTTGGTACATCACTCCTAGTACCTTACTTGCTCTTTGCTTCTCTTGCTATTGTAATGCTGTTGAAAAGTTGTTCAGACAGCCCTGTCCTACGCAGGTTTACTTGAAAGGTAGTCCGGTTGAGTTCAAGAGCAGTTCCTAGATGTGAACCTCCAATTGCTTCATGATTTACTTAAATTTGATCACTAGAAAAGGGTTGCCTTTATGGTTATATCTTGAAAGAATGCCTTTTCCCTAGCCTGATGAGGCAACTTTGAAGCCCATCTTGTAGAGTTCTCCATAGCACTTACACAAGTATTCCTCAGCCCAGTGCCACCAGATGCACTGAATGCCAGGTTGAGGAAGCTTCTTTAGGCATTATCAACTGGTTGTAAGGAAACAGTAACTTTCAAAGATAAAATCTCCCATAGTTTACTGATTGTGTCTTTGCAGAAGCTTTGGGGAATTACTGGATCACATGGCCTTGGGCTAGCTGGGGTCACCTCATTCTGCCCCATTGCTACAGGCTTGCATATTCCTGTGTGACTTTTTGCCTTTTCTCCTACCCAGTTTCTGACTTTGTTAGGGAAATTCTTGCTGAAACCACAGCCTTCACTCTTGTCTCTTCATTTCAAATTTCATTGTCAAATCCATTGACCCCTGTCAAGTGTATCCTTGCAGTTCTTCTTCATGTTCTCTGTGCATCACACATATGGGCTCTGTTCCTGCATGGAGCCTTTTGCCAGCAAGATTTAATAGCTGTTAAATCTTGCCGGCAACAGGCTCTACGCAGGCCAGCAGCCCCTATGTATGAATGCACAGATGGCCACTTGAAGGACAACATTTACAGGTACGTACCTTACCAGGTACGTAACTTGCCTTTCAGATGCACTTGAATTTTGGTAGATTGATTCCACTTTCCTTTGACTTTGCGTGTGCATACTGAGTGAGGGAGATACCTGTCTGTCCTGCAAGTCATAGGGGTTTTCAAGGAAAGGCAACTTTAAACACCCAGCTGACTTGGAAATCTATAGCTGCCTGGCAGAGAAGCATAGACAATGCATGGTGTTGCCAGCCTCAGACAGATTCTGGGTTGCAGCCAGTTTCCTCTGCTTTGCTGCTGCCATCAAGTTGTCTCTGGTTAATGGTGACGCCATGACCAAATGTCCTCCAAAGTGCACCCTTTGGTAGCCCTGCTTAGCCCTCGTGAACGCAAGGCTGTGGCTCCCTTCGTGGGATTGATCAGCCTCGCATTTGGCCTTCCCATCCCTTTCCTGCCTGCTGCTTTCCCAGGCTTATTGTCTTCTGCAGTGCTGTGCCTGATGTGCAACAGCTTCCGTTTTATCATTTTTGCTCCCAGGGCAAGTTCTGACTTGATGTGATCTAGGACCCATTTGTTTCTCTTTCGGTAGTTGCAAAGCTCTCCTCCCGCATTATTTTTCAAATGCATCAATTTTCTTCCTGATAGCTTTCTTCATTTTCAGCTTTTACAAATTGGTTTTATCCCAGAATTCTTCAATGGCTGGTTTAATTTGTATATATTGCTAAGGAGCAGTTTTGTTCAGAAAGTCATCTGGAACTTAGATCATCCAACGAAGGAAGGAAAAGAATGTTAGCTGAATGTAGGTATATGCTGCTTTTGTATAGCAAGAAGGAAGACACTTAAATGAGCACCTGGCAGATAATTAGAGGGGAGGGGATTGCATCTGATTTCCTTTTATCTCTTGGAATGTTACAGCAGTTGAGGATCTCCTTTATGCCAAATTCCTTGTGTCCACCTTAAATTCCTAGTATGAACAGTGTGTGTTCATACTATTTGTACTTGTGGTGGAGGTTGCAGCAGCAAAATGAGACAATCTTTTGGAATATGTCTCTGTATTCACAGAAAACAATGAGCTTCTCCAGTCTTCTTGCAAGCATATGCACTTCACTTTAGCTTGAATCAAACAACAGAAGGTTCTGACAGGGAGTTCAGCATTTGGCAGCCTAGCCAAGGAAAGCAGAAAACATGCTGAAAATGTTAATATAGGGAGCTGCAGTTAGAACCCCATTATTCAGTTTATAGTTACCATGTTTAGCACTGCACTCTATTGGAACCTCTGCTTTCATGAGTGTGCAGAGCCAAGGAAGGATATGGGCCACTTCCGTCACTGATGGGTGAGTGCAAGAATTTTAATTATCCTGTGTGGAATGAAACATTAAATATGGGAACCCCCTGAATTTAATTTTCTCAGTCTATTCACTCAGTTGGAGGACATAACTTTCTCATCCTTGGCCTCTGTTTGTGTTCCACTAGAATCTGGAGAATGTTTTCTGTATAAAATCAAATCAAGGAACTCCAAAGAAAATGAAGAGTGCAGTTTTTGAAATACCCATTGGCTGTTGGAACTCTAAATGAGATCACGTGGCTTCAACAACTGAATCCAAAACAGGAATATATGTTTTTTCACAGTATAATTTTTATATATCTTGCAATGCTTATTTAAGTCTGCAGCAAGATGTTTCAAAGAATACCTTTCATATCTCTCCTGTATTTTAGTGACCATTCCTTTCTATGATTTCTGATTTGTTATTCCAGGGTTTTCTGTACATAGGTCTAGCCAGCTTCTGTTAGCTGCATTATAGTATTCCTTTAGTATTTGTGTGTAATTTAGGAGAGTTTGCAGAAGGGTTACTCTTTGTCCATCACTAAGACCAGCTAAATTGACCTGATGTCAGAAAAATCTCCAAAGAAAGATGTTTCAATAGGGCATATGTAATTTGTTGCAAAGGGAGGAGGAAATGTGCCTTTACATGCTTTGTTCAGACTATTTGGCTACTCAGAGGCAACAAAGAGAAAAAGCAGATTTTGTGAATTCCATTCAGGTTCCTCACTGTTGCCTCACAGGTCACCCTGCTATTTTCCTGCATGCTATATATTTTATGTGTACACAAGTACAAGTTGCTGTAGATCACAAGCTGAATATGAGTCGGCAATGTGATGTGACTGCAAAAAGGGCAGATGCGACTTCGGGCTTCCTTAATAGAAGCATCACCTCCAAATCACATGAAGTCCTAGTTCCTCTGTGCGTAGCACCGGTTAAGCCTCATCTGGAGAATGTGCGTAGTTGTGAGCACCAGAGTTTAAGAAGGATGCAGACAAACTGGAAAATGGATTCCTAAAATATGTTACATCGTATTATAATGGGTTTGTGGACACAGACCATTCTAAATAGGGAACAGGCTATGTGGTGAGGGAAGTATCTTCCTTTTGTGGTCAAGTATTATAAAAAGGGCACAACCAATCCGTTGAAGTTAATATACTTGATATTGGATGGCACAAGATCCTACATCTATGTTTTTCCAGCACAATTGACTAAGTGCCCCTAAGTTTTTTTTGTTTTTTGTTTGTTTTATTTATCTCCTAGTTTAGCAGAGCTCTGTAAATTATTCACAGAACCATACTTTTTCTGGTTAAGAATATTTTACTGTTCCAACAAACTGAACATGTGCTTCTCATCTCAAGGAAAACACATTGTTCTGCTTTGGAAGCTGCTATCAGCTCTGGGTTTTGGACAGGTCAAGAGAAGATCCTTAAGATGTTTACATGTATAGACAAAAACAATGTATTTATGTTGACTTTAAGTGTATTTACATGTTAAACATTAACTGAGCAGTATGCATGTATGCAATTATTTATTACTATCATAATGAAGCCTGATAAAATTATATATAAAGATACTGTTCCCAATAATACTGAAATTCTTCATAATTTAAGCAAGTATATATAAAGTCATAATATATTCTTAAAGTGAATCCATTGCTGAGTGGGTATAATAGACTCCATTTGTAAATTAGCATATTATAGTGATTATACACTGTCATGAAAGTCTGAAGTTTCAATGGGAATTTTTATTTAGATCAATGATTTTTAAAACCTCTTTTCTCTTGGGTGGTTTTAAATTACATTGATCCTACTGCATTGGCTCTCAGAAATCAAAGCTATTTGTGGAGTCGAACTCATTGAAGATCGGTTGCTGCTGTGAGGGGCCCTTTCCCTGTAATCGTCAACTGCTTGTCTTGAGAGCTTTTGTGAACATCAGGAAGAACCAAAGGATAGGGCCTCAATTTTTACATTGCACAAAGGATCCCTTTGCATATTTGCAGAATTTGCGCCCTTCTCAAGATCTGTGGGAAGGGATGGCTCACTGGGGGGGGGGGGGTGCTCACAGTGTCGTCTGTGTTATCTCCAGCCTCAGCAGAGGGAAAGCGGAGGGTGGCCTTGGTGGTTGTGACCAACATACAGAAAGGCCCAGCTGGATTCAGGCCCACCCTGACAGAGTTGTGCAGCCCTGGTCAAGTGCCAGGAAAACCTTGAGGTGAAATGGGTATGTGGCTTTTGAAATTCAAACTCTTCATTTCCCCTTAATCTGTTTTGGTTAAGCTTACATGTCTAAATGTCTTGGCATTTGCTTTCTGTTGATAACTTCTTTTAAGCAACATCTCAGAAGCATGTAAAAGCTGCACATATTTAAAACATTTTATAAGTATATAATAAGTTTGAGTAAAAGTTCAAATTATTTTACATTCTGTGACCATTTTCATATTATGCTCCTGGACACTTATCATTCAGACACCCCTTATTCATCTTGCAGATACCTGGCTCTAAGCGTGGCTTTCCTTCTGTCAGGCAGTGGAAATAAGTGCAGAACCTGGCACTGTGTATGCATAGTTAACGTTGCTAAAAAGGTCAGATTCACAGCAACCTCCCAGGAAGATTAGCAGGCTGTTTAGAACTGAAGATGAACATTATTCCTCAGCGGTTCTAGCTGGCTGTTTTTTAATTAATAAATTAGTGAGATTTATATGCAACTTCCCTTGCTGGAAATTAAAATTACCAAAAACTAAATAATCTGTCCAGGAAGGCTTTGTTTGATTTCCTCTGAGTAAGGCATGTAAGCCCTGCTCATATGGGCAGCTATTTCTGTGCCGATTGCTTGAAGAATGGCTTGTCTAGACCTCCTTGCTTTGCAACCAGAAATGGGGAGTAGGAAGAGAGCTGACAGGAAGATGAAAAGTATAATTTTCCGGTGATTTGCAGACAGGGACTCCTGATCATCAGCTGCCATGTAAGAATGGAAGATACTTCTGAGCTCCAGGCAGTTAAAGGGGTTTCTTGGTTGCAAATTGCAGAAGGAAAACATCAGGGAGGTGCTCCTTTCAGGCACTTTTGCTTAATGTTAAGCTGGGAGTGTGGCCACGTTCAGTTCTTTGGGCTGAATTCTTTTCACCACTGCTCCTTTCCTCCCAATTTCAGAGAACTGTATTCCTAGATAGTAATGGAAAGGCCATCTGGGAAGCGAAACAGATTCTTTGCTACAGCATGTTGGAGGTTTCAGCTCTGACACCTGGCACCAGCACAGAGCATCATTTATCATTAGCTTCCAAGTAGAAAAGGGAAAATCCTGGCTTCTGTCCTTCTTTGATACATTTATTTCTGCCCAAGAGATGGCTATAGTCTTTCATGAGAGACACTGTAGTTACTTTGTGCTGTTTGCATGTGGAATGTATTTGATCCAGCTGCTCCCAGAGTTTGAGTCAACTGTATTTTTTGAGATGCAGCCAGCAGTGAAGTTAGCTTTCCTTTTGCCTTTTATTCCATGGTATTTGCTACCCTTACCAGGGTTGCTCTTCACCACTGAGGTCCTTTCTCAAGGAACTATTGTGACAGCTGGAGCCAATACAAATTCTCTTACTAGAACTGTCTAACTTGCTTCATTTCACAAACTCAGTTGACTTAGTGTTGAGGAACTAGCTGAGTGTCTGCTCTTACAGTTCTTCAGTTGCAAGAGCTACATATTTTTCTGCCCTGCTCAGTGGAGCACTAAAAGAAGACATTTTGGTCTGTTGCTAACAGTGTGAAGCACCTCACCTTTTTTCCCCGGCCTGACCTTTCTTTTTCTGTCTTATTAGTGGCTGATACTACATAGCTGAAGCTGGAAAGGCAGTTACCTTCACCAATGAGAAAAACCCTCCTTGCTCTTGAGATTTACCAGCTGCTCATCTCATTTATAGTATTCATTCTCTTATACCCATTTCATTTTTTTGTGGGTGAAATTAAATACTTGTGGCTTTGCACAAAATGTGAAGGTAATAATGTTCTAAAGAAAACTCTAAAACCCACATTGACATAGTGTCTTTTTGAGGGCAACTCAAAAGTCACAAAATACTCTGCAAACTTTCAGGTTCATCAGAGGGGTGTGGGCTGTCCCACACTAGAGACATTCAGAAAGAAACTAGACAGCCAACTGGGTGGAATGGTGTGACGTGGTGTCCTGCAATAGCAGGGGGCTGGACCTGATGGCCTTCATGGCCCCTTCCAACTCTACTGTTCTATAAGTCTATGAATCAAGCAAAATGGGAAAGGCATGAACACATCAATTATCTCAAGGTCTTGGCAATACAGAAGGTCTTCACTGCCTTCTAACCTGTTCTTCAGAACTGCCACAAACGGATCCCCACGGACAACGCTACCATGGTATTCTGCCTGAACAACAGGAAGGTGCCAAGTCCATTCCCCTGACACAACGCTCCGTATGAGACTGGCTACTTTGGGGGTAGATAGTGTTTGACTAGATAGACCTTTTGGTCTGGCATGGTAAAGTAAGTCCTAGATTTCTTTTTCTTTGAAAAATAGGAATAACATGTTCACAAAATAACTAGTAAGGTACAGGCTCCTTGGTGAGCTTATGTAGTAATTCAGCCTTTGCTGGGTAAGAGTGTGTGTGTGTGTAGGTGTGTGTCTTCAAAAGGCTCTTGCCTTTAGTTGTATGGTGCTAATAGGCATTGTTGATAAAGATCTTGTATTTTGCTAGCTTCAGAAAACTGTAGCAGTGAAAAGCTGATGACATTTTTAAAGCATAGCTCAAGGTGGCAGTCATCTGCTGTCTCTGTAGTGTTGTTCCCTGAGAGATGCTTTACATATTTGTAGAGTAGCATATAGCACATAAAATTTTCCTCCGCCATTGTAGGTTTGTCCACTGAAAAGCCAATTCACACTACAACATCCATCCCAGTATAGAGTATCTATATGCTGCTAGTATGTGTGGAATCCTTAATGTTCTCATTCTTGTAGGAAGTGCTTTATCGATTTACTATTGGGATCAACCCAGTTGTCATAGATGTTGTTTGTTGACCTGTGAGAGGAATTAGATTCTAGCGGGGAAACATTGTCCTAGAGGATTGTTTCATACATAGTGATAGAATTCAAAGGAGATACCTGAAGTCTGCGAAGACCTTACAGCCTCTTCCAAATGCCTGATGCCTCCTTTCCCTTCAGCTTTTTGTCCCTGGCTTAGTCAGCATATTAGTAGCAAGCACAAAGTTATCAGCTTTTGAAAAGTCACCCCAATACCTATTAGCTATTGCTAAGGGGTTTGGCTTGCCTGTCTTTCTTTCTTTTGCCCTGAAGGACTTCCTCACCTTTGCCTGTTTGCAAGGTTCCTTAGTGAATTGCCTGCCTATTGCTGTATTCAGAGTTTTTCAGTTGAAAGGTTTCAGAAAGACCTTACAGAAAGCAGGAGGATAGGGATGTTGTAAGAACTGAGCAGCACTTGGTAAGATTATCCCTAAAACATGTTTAATTAAGGACAGACAGACTTCAGTGTATGTTACTCATTCTGTTAAAAGCATGTGCTCATCTAGGCAAGGCATAGTCCAAGTTTGGAAGTTTCCACCACATTGTAATCCCCTTTCCAAGTTATCTCGCTTTTGGCTGTTTTATGAGGACTTTCCCTATACATTGTCTACAGATTCTTTTATAAAAGCCTAGCCATGCGCGCGTGTGTGTGTGTTACCATTTATGTTAAGGTATTATATATGTATCTTTGACATCAGAGCAAAATGTGAAAGCTTACTATTTGTTTAATTTGAAGCACTTTCATCTGTGTTTTGATGGGGAAATAATCCCATAGTGTCCCAGAGCTGCTTGCTTCAGTTTGGTACAGCTATCACAAAGCTACCCAAAACAAAACAAAACGAAAAATGTAGCATTTACCATAGTGCAGTGTTGTACAGATTATAAATGTGTGTGGACATAGTTTCAAAACTTAACTGTTCTTCCTTGTGTTAGTTTTTATTTCATAATTCCAGAAATGCCAGACCATGGAGTAACTCCTGGAGTCCTGTGTGTTGCATTCTTTCCTCCCTCTCTTGCCAGTGACTTTTAAAACAATGACAACCAACCAGGCCTACTATCATTTGTAATAGTAGAGTATCAGAACAGTTTCCCTGTCGATTGCAAAAGGTATATTTCTGGTCACCACTGGCACTTGCATTTGGGAACTAAATATGCATTGAAAAGAGGTGGTCTGTCTTTTATACAAGGTCATTCTTCATATATTATTTAAGCATAGGCTTTTAATGAGCAATCAGTTTTGATCAGGCATTCCAAGCTAAAATACCATTTTCATGAGGTTTTATTTTATCCTTGACTATATTTTTGTTCTTGTTGCTGTGAGTCTTCCATAGCATCATCGGGTGCCAAAGAAATCTTCAAGGTCTCCGACTTGACGTGTAGCTGCTAAACGTCTCCATATCTTGTCCATTGCTCTATGGGTTGTTTCAGCATCTGCATCTGGTTTCATAGCCTAATGAAAACCGCAGCATCTCTTGTGAATGAAAAGTGGTTCTGTAGTGATGTGGCGCAGCACATGAAACATATTGCTGCAACTTGCTCATGTGCCACATCCAGGAGTCATTAATTGTCTCCACGAAGCTTGTAAGCATTAATACATTATATGTGGCTTGGCCCTGGGGACATAAACTCATGAAGACCAATGCACTGGCTCATCGCCACATGTCACAATGGTCGGTAGGGAGACTTGTGTGGAGCAGATGAAATATCTTTCCTTTGAAATCGTCTGGAGGCTGTGGTTCTAAGCAGAGCAGGAAAAAGGCTTCTTTGAAATAAAACTTGCAAGTAAACATGGCTGTAGAATTGAGGTATAACTTGCCCAAGTTCTATGGAAAACTCTTGGAAAGAGAATATAGTTTTCTGTATTCTGTTATCCAAAAATATACTGATCTTTGAATGGGGTTCAGATACTTGCTGAATGGTCATAGGCTAGTGCCTGAGGCTTTAAGGGGATTTGGAAATAGGCATAGTTGGGGATGAACAATCTATGACCTTCTCACAAAGTTGCCCTGCTTGCAAATCTGGCCTTGAATCAGTTGCTGGTTCTGTGGTGAGCTGTATGCCGGTGTGGTGTGTGGTGTGGTTTGGTTTTTGAGATGTTCCTGCTGTCCAGCACCTGCATTTGCCAGTGGCATATCTGGCTCTGACAAGCCATCTGTTTGGATCCGAAGCTGGAAGAAGCTTTTGCACAGGAGTGCATGGTGTAATTACCACCCTTGGGGAGAATGATGACCTCGTCTTTCCTCCTCAGTCTGCCTGTCTCTGTCTAAACCCGCTCCTGTCATCTGCAGCCCCGTGACCCAGAGAGCCGCTCCGCAGGTGGAGCCAGGCGCTGCTTTCCTGTTCCTCCTCGGCTCACCCAGGTGTATTTCATCATGGCTTCCTTTGGAGCTGCCTTTACGGCTTCGGCTTCGGCGCCTTTCTTCTCTCTCTTCAAAAGCCACCGGGAAGATTGAGCGGCACGTGCTGCTCCCTCCTCCTCCTCCTCCTCCTCCTGTGTTCCTGTGCCCCAGCAGCTGATAAATGGCACTACGTTTGTTCCACTGCAGAGTGAAATATGAAATCCCATAAAGCCGCCTCACTTATTAGATGATTCTCAGCAAGCTGCTTATTATGCGCTGTGGCATAATGCAGATTACAAATGTGACCAAATGATAATTAGCAAAGCTGGAGTGGCAATTAGTGTTCTTCTGCTGAGTGCTGATTACCTTTCAAAGTAGAAGGCAGCTGAACAGTTTGCAAACCTGCAACTACCCTGACTCTAAACACACCAAGAAGTGGCCCAATTCTGCCTCCAGGGATACACTGTGGTGAACCAGTTTCCATCTTTCAGAATGAATCGACTGCCCGCGGTTCCTTGCCAAATGTTTTGCTTTAATATGTAAGAGGGAGGGAACATCTGTTCAGGATTAGGGAACGGGGTTTTCTGGAGCAGACAATTAGTTCCATTCTCTGTTCTCACAAGAAACAGGCAGAGGTTTCTAGCATTTTCTCTGGCAATATGACATTGCCCTCAGCTGAGAGTGTTGGGACACCACCAGTGAGCCCATCTGAGAGAATCGGCCTAGCAGGCTGCAGTGCTGGGAAGTGCAAACCTGCTATTTTGGGACTGGAGACTTAGGGCTGACACTAGAGCCGTTGCTGGAAATACGCAAAAAAATGCTTAGGTTATTGTGAGGCTGCAGCAGCATATTGTGTGAAGAGGCAGATTCTCTGTTGCCCTTTGAAACCTTTTCTCACAGGCAGACATCTTGGGACTTTGACAAATGCATCATGAGTAGGTCTTTTGGCTCAGCATTTGGACACAAAGGTTGTTTTGCATCTCTGTGCCAATCTTGAGCAGAAAGGGAAGAGAAGCAAAAGGACATGCCTCCACAGATGCAGGCACTGGGTTTGGCTCTGGCTCCACACAGTGTGAGACACCTTTTCCTTTCCATGTACACAAAACACTCAGGAGAGGGGTAAGTATTAACCTCTAGTGTTTATAGCAAGGCTAGGCAGAGCCAAGTTCATTTTTCCATAACCTGAGCCAGGTGCAAAATAGTGGCACAGCAGACAGTGCATTATGGGATAGGGTGCTTGTAAGCACATGATTGCCAGGAATGTTTGATCAGTACCAAGCTGATAAATTTTCACAGAAATACCCACTTCTGGTTGCCCTTCCCCCAGTGTTCTTTTTTCTAGTTTAATTTATGGGAATTTATAGTTGTTGCTATATAGACAATTAGGATTTAGAAACCTTTGCTGATCTACTGCAAATCACCTAGAGACCTCCCAGTTGATATTGTTGATGTTCTGCCTGTCCCCCACTTATATAAATCTTATGCTTCCCCCTGACAAGCTAGTTTTCTGCGTGCAGGCATGTGTTTTTCACAAGAACACCCAGTCTGCAAGTGGGGGCTTACATGAGGGAACTTGTCCAATCAAACTACAGGGGTTAATTGCTTTTCTGAGAACTAGGTCATAGACTTTGCTACCTGCCTGGGCAGATACATGCAGCTCAGTCACTACAGATTAAACTAGCAGCCAGTATTAAATGTTGATCAGATTGGATTTGCTTTGTTCAGCTGTCCAGAGCAGGGATATACACAGAAGGAGAGGGAGCCAAGTGCAGGCAAAAGACACTCAGGGTGTTTTGTTCTGCTATGTTAACATGACTGGAAGTGAAAATCCATCCCCAGAGCTCAGCATTGCCCACGTTCTTGGGCACCGAACCTTGCCAAAGGCGAGGCAGCTGTTTCCTCAGTTATTGCTTGTGTGATGGGGGACATTTAATGAGATTGTGTGCACTGAAGAGTAAACCTAAGTGTTTTTCCCTGTTTCTTATCCAGCAGGGGCACTAGGTAGTATAATAATCACTACTGCCATTTTCTTAGTCAAACTCAGGACACGGTTTGTACCTGAGAGCTAAAAGGGGCTTAAATTAGATGATAGTGTTGCCGTCCTCCCCTGCTTAGGGATTGTTAGAGGAACACTGGAAAGATTTGCTTCCACAGGGCTGGGCAAGACACACTTGGGCACACAAGATTCAACTTGCCCTATTTCACTGCAATTTAATTGCTTCATAAAAAGACACAGCCAGCTCTGGGGGGCGGGGGGCACGGCAACAAAGGAGGATACCTGGCAACTGTTCAAAAACTTGATTTAGTTTGAGTGGGAATATGTAGTGTTGGCAGTCATGTTCCATAAATAACACCCGGTTTTATAACTCCCCGCAAATGCCTGTGGAAAGAAGCGTGCAGGGCATCTCCTGGCAAAGGGCTTGGGACTTCTGCTTTTGGCGCATCGGAGACCAAGAAGGGCAGGCTATAGTCTGCAGCAAGCAGGCAGATTTCCGGAGTGACAGCTTGAAGGCTTGATTCCCCGGCGAAATGTGCCTCTGCGTACCCAGATGCATTCAGGGCCATCACTTGGACGCTGAGTAGCACGTGGTACAATTTTTGAATTAGCTGATGATTTGAGGGGCAACAAAAGCCAAATGAGAAAGAAACCTTGTTTCCTGAGAAGACTGCATTCTGTGTGAGTATCCAGCAGCCTTAGATGGTAGATCACTTCAGGGGCAGGGCTGGGAGATGTTCTAACTCAGGTGATTGTTTAGTATGGGAGAGGAAGATAATTCTGTTTTGAAAAAAGATGGGCAGAATGGATAAGATACTTGATTCTGCCTTTCCCTCATACGTTTGCCTGGATATTAGTGGTGAATCTTTACGTTAAACAGCAATTTAATCACTCTGTGGCAGGCTTCAGGGCATAATTTGCATCTGCCTCATCAGATTAAGTTTCCATAAAATAAATCACTGACCAATAACACAGGCCAACCAGAGCCCACTGCTCACTTGGTTGTAACCTCCTTTTTGGTAGGACTACATCAGATTATAGATGGAAAGGTTTGTGTGATTATTCCTGCCTAGAGAAATATTCCTGGATAGAAGTAAAAACAAAAGCCTCTGTCCTAACCCTCATATTCATTCTTTTTGTGAAGGAGCATTTTTTCATAGAGGAGGATCTTTCCATCTGAGCGTTAACACAGGTCTGGCAACACCATGAGAACGTAGCCTGTCCCCTTCAGACCTGTATCCCACTGGGGAAGAGAGGGGCTGGGGAGAGGATTGGACCATGTGTTGAACTGAAACCAGCTTGCCTCGCCTCGCCTCAAAGCTAAGACTTGCCCGTGCCAGAACACTAGTTGCATAGGAGCCTTTCCAACAAATAGTTCGAATGACATCAGGCTTGGTTCATTTGTGGATTATTGGAACTGGCATGCCTAACACAAAGATGCCAACCACGTCCTATACTCTGATCTCCAGAACTCATTATTCCTATTCCTAAAGATCAGGGACAAGTGTAGGTATTAAGCCCGGCCATCCTAGTTGGGACATGTCAAAGACAAAGGAGAGACCCAGCGGGCCCTCATACATCTGTATTCTTTTGTTGTAATTACTATATTTTCTCTTTTTCCAGATGGAGTCTCCAGTGTCCACCCCTGCAGTGCTACCGTTGCATCTTCTTGTCCCTGTTGTCAACAATGATATCTCATCACCATGTGAGCAGATAATGGTACGCACTCGCTCTGTAGGGGTGAACACCTGTGACGTGGCACTGGCTACTGAGCCAGAGTGCTTGGGCCCCTGTGAACCTGGCACCAGTGTCAATCTGGAAGGCATCGTGTGGCAGGAGACAGAAGACGGTAGGTGTCCTTTGTTATGCTTCTTTTTAGGCCCGCCTGGTCGACTGAGGGCTCTAACACAGTGTTCTACTCCAGCCTAATTCTTTGTGGCCTTTTTGTGTAAAATGAGAAAATATGCTAGAGGATTCTACCACACTGCAAAAAGCAGCCTTCATCCAGTCTTTGTTTCCCATGTGAAATGAAAGCACACTCTAGAATATGGGTAAGTGACTTCCAGGGGTTGAACGAGACACGTTGCCCCCTCTGCCCCTCCCTGCCACCATCCCCAAAAACCCTCCCTGGAGCATGATTTTTCTTGAAAACAAGTTTTCACACCTTGCTAAAACACACACTTCTTTGCCACCACCACTTCAGGATGCTGAATTTCAGTGGTAAGCCACATGCCTTCTTGCTGCCGCTACTGCAGCCACAAAAGGGGTCAAGGGACCTCATGTTGCTCATCACTATTCTGCGGCCTTCTGGGGTGTGGTCCTGTCTTCTCCTGCACAGCCACACTGTTGAGCCACCACCAGGATATTGAAATACGCGACTGCTCCCGATCTAAACATGCTCCATCTCAGTCTTAGATGTTTTGGGCCCAGTCGATACACACATGAAGAATTCTTTTCCTTCACTTTTAGTGTGTGTGTCTTGCCCTGTGTTCAGAGTTTTAAAAAGTATAACTAACCGTCTGTTCTCTAAATTAGTGCTTTGCTTAATGTTTGCTTATGCCCATTTCTTGACCTTGCATTTTCTAAAGCCTCTTTCCAGGTCAGATCAGTTTCTTTAAAGTTTTGCTTTGTTGAAGACAAAGCAAACATTTGTCATACGTGTGAATATGTTACATCTTGGGAACAGGATTGATTTTAACTTACAAAAAGCACTTGTGAAGTTTTTTTTGATCTGTGCAAGCCAGTGCATGCTTTACCACAAAGACTGCTACCCTATCATCTTCTTTCCTGAAGAGGTCTAATGTGCCTCGGCAGCCAGCCAGTACGGCCTGTGAGATTGTCAATTATCTTGAGTGAGAGTGATGCAAGGACAGTATCTTGCTGAGATGCAAAATGCATCTTCTTGTCCTATTAGAGATCCATCTTGATGCAAAACTAGACTGAGTAGATTTGGCAGATTCTGAGAGGTTATAATTTCAGAAGACACGGTGAGGCTGGCAGTGCTCTTTCCCAAATTGCTGGAACTGCACACTGGCATCATCACAGTATAAAGACCAAAACAGCTTGTGGTATCAGTGAAGACTAGATCACCTTTCCTTTTGTTTTGTTTGTAGGGTTTTGTTACTAATGGTACCTGTTTTCTTTTTGTTATTTTTTTCTTGCTGCATGATTTTAATAAGAATAGAAACATAGAAACAGAGTGAGTCAGAAGGGACCTCCCGGGCCATCTAGTCTGACCCCCAGCTCCAGCCGGCTTCGCTCACGACATGCCCACCATGTGCATGTCCAGCCTATCTTTGAACACCCTCACCGATGGGGCCCCAGCAACCCCTCGTGGAAGCCATTTCCATGCCCTCGGGGTCCTGACTGTCAGGAAGTATTCCTGGTATCTAAATGGAACCTTGGTTCCCTGAGCTTTGCTCCATTGGAGCATGTCCTGCCTTCCTCTGCAGGGGAGAACAGGTCTGTACCCATCTTCATGTGACAAAGAAGTAAGCATAGAAAATCATATGATCCACACAATAAATCCATAGATTTTATCTTCCATCACTTAATATTGAGCTGAATTTCAAACTAGAGTTTAGGTCCATGTATTCCTGATTGGTAAGCAGCAGTTTCCAAAAACTGGATCTTGATTTGATGACCAAAGGAGAGGACACAGCTCTTAGATTTGCTGCTAGATACTAGTCTTATATGCTCCCAAAATGTCCAGGTTTTTTAAATTCTCCTCTTACTCTTGAAATAAATAGGAAATTTCCTGTCCTGATAAGGGAAAACACTGTGTTTTTAAAAAATCTTTTCATATTTACCTGACCCGTGTTACCAAAGCATAGTGTGCACGGGGTGTGGCTTTGAGATCTGGCAGGGCCACAGTGCTGTGCAACACACTCCCTGTTTCTCTGTGCTCTGTCAGTCAGTAGTTGTGTCAGCCACAGTAATAGTAGTTTGCTTCTCATGCTCCGCTGGTGCCCAGTCCTCCTCCTGTACACATCTCGGTGACGGCGACTTCAAGAGGCAGATGAGATGTGACGCTTGTCCTATGCTGCTGGCTGCCATTCTTCTTGCTGTCTGGTTTTGATCGTTTTTGTAGCCTGTCCTTCCATGTTAGTCTTTTTTAGAGCAGCTATAATTTTAGAGCTTGCCTAGGAGGTATTCTGTGATTCTTGCAGCTTCACTATTTTTAGCCTGCGCTCATTCAGTGAATGTGTGCAGAGATCTTGCCTGCCAGGCTGCTCTGGCTGCTGCGTGGTTCCTGCTGTCAGGAGTAATAACTCTCTCACATCAGAGGGTTTAGGTCAGCTCTGATCAGTCTCATTGCTTGGCTGTATGTAGGTTCTGGTTGGTGCACTTCGTGTGAGGGTGATTTCACTGCTCCCCCCCCCCCCCCCCCCCCCCCAAAGCTCCAGATTAAAAATGGTATTTGGATTGCAGATTGTTGATTACGATTGTGCTGCTGGTGGAGGATACTTCCTTTGCTCGGTGTGTGATGCTGAACTAGGACAATGTACAAGCGAATGATGGATAACTGTTTCTCTTATTCCACTTATTGCTCAAGGGAAATGGGAGAGAGGCCCTATTTTGTTAAAAGAAATCAACACCAAGTCCATTCCCTCTGTTTTTTTTTACGTGGAAGTACACTTTTCTTGCAAATCTCAAATCTCTCCTTAGAATACCGAATGTTGTTGCCCTCCTGGTGTCCTTGGGGGAGGCGGTCAGTTATTGTGGAATCACAGAGGTCAGCGGTCGGCATTGAGGCAAGGAGTGGCCATAGAAGTATTTCACAAGGACAAATAAGATCTCCCCATAGGAGCAAAGCAGGAATAATCTGTGTGGACAGGGAGCAGAAAGGAAAACACCCAGTCTGCCATTCCCAGTAGCTGTTAACTAGCAAAACTAGTTTGTCTTTCATTTTCAAAAAACACCTGGCAAGTATTTTCAAAAATGTAGTGCCCTGGTCTTTTTTTTTTTTTTTTTTTTTTTTAAGGTTCCTTCCCACCATGAATTTATATGAAAAGAATACAGTTTGCAAATAAAAGAAGGTGGATTTGGCCTTTTAGATTTTGCTGTCAGAAGCTTGTCTGTTGGCCAGTACCAACTTTGGGTCTTTTCACTTAGGCTACCATCTTTGCCAATGTTGTAATCTTTATGACTAGATCCTTTCTCTAAATAGAAGGCATCAGGTTCTTAGTACATCAAAATAGATAGGGTTCCTCCTACAGTTAGGATAGTCCTTTATAGTTTTCTCATATAAAATGGACTCAGTGGGAAACATGGATTTAAAATTGGAAAGGAGATGCTGACTTTTAGCTTTGATCAATTAGTGGGCGCTTTTGTCATTCTCAGCTTTACATGCCAAATACAATTTGCATGCTGTGGCTGACTGGCAATACTTCCAGCAGAATCATTTGTCAGAAACTTCCTTTGGCTCTGCCACTTTTACAGCTTCAAGAGTCTCCTTCACTATTGGAAGCACTTACTGAGGTTGATTGGTTATATCAACCTAAGATCCAGGTTTGCGCATACTTATTGCGGAATGAATACTATGCACAAGGTCTAAAAACAGGAATAGAATAGGGAATTGTAATGTCCCGGTCTGCCTGATCAGTGGATTTTTTTTTTTGCATCTGTGTCGGATTTGTCTTATTCAGCAAAACCTTTTATTTTGTGTTTATTGAGCACCACGGCATTTTATTTTGTTTTTACTATGGGCTTGACTAAGTTGGCCAACTGCTGGAGAGGCAGTTTTGGTAATACTCCTTGTACTGGTATATTTTGACAACATTCAGCGGTTATCTCTTTTTGAGAGAAGGTTATAATACAGATAAACTCAATATTGGAATAGTCTTTGCACATGTTCTGCAAACGTATTTACCTGTTGCTTGAAAATTAAAATAAGCTCAGTGTAAATGGGTTTACGTCACTGTTTTGACAGCTAAAACAATGACATTGCAGCACTGGAAAGATACATGCCAGCTGCTTATATCACAATGGAGTGTAGACCTAACAATGCTTTCAACATTTGAATAAGTGGTATTTAAGTGCCATCTGCAAATGGATTAAATAGATGGATATTTGGTTTGACTGAGCTGAAGCTTATTGATAGCTGTATTTCATATACATATTTATACCCTTAGATACCCATTGCACATGCACTTGTTGTAACAGACTCATTTCCATTGATGCAAGATTGTTTTTCTTTTTTCTTATGTTTTTGTTGCGTAGTTTGAAAATTGCAACAACATATGATTAAAAGCAAGTTAATGAAAATGCAATTTAAGGGCCTCCCCTTATCTGTCTGCGTCTAGTAGGAATCTCTTCCGGGTGGCCATGCAGGCAAGCTGGGAAGGAACTGGCATTCTCACTCCTTTCAGGCTTGTGATGTGGCACAAATGTGGCACTGGTGTTTTCATCGGCAGGAGAGTAACTAACATACTTTGTAGAGCTGCGTACTTGGTGGGCTACTAACCCTGAGGCTACAATCAGACGGTTATCAGACTGAGCAAAAGCCAGCATAAGGTCTTGGTTAGTAAGCTGTGCTTAAAGCACAGTTTCCTGTGTCATTAAGCAACCAGTAATGTTGCCCTCAGAGCTTAGCATGTAGGAGAAAGTGAAGGGCAAGGAAGAAGCAGGTGTGCATAAGCTCAGTTCAAGTTGAATAAACTGACACTGTTGTGGCTGAACTGGGTCACTGGTTTTAAACCTGTTAGCTTCTCCCTGCTTCTTAGTATTTTGGCCTGAATCGTTTCCCGTGGCCTGAACTGAACGATTACGTTCTGCTGTGGGGGAAATGCTCCCATGATCTCACAGGAGGGTAGAGAGGAGGAAATACTTCCTGTCGGGACACGTGGGGCCATGGCCCTTGACATCCGTATTTGTCCACTGCCACCTTCGGGGGCTGTCAGCCTGTGTGAGAGCCGTGGCACTTGTCCTGCTGGCTGTGTGTTCCCTCGGGCGGCTACCTCATGAGTGCCTACTCCTGTTGCTTAGCGTGGGGCCACCTTCTAGCCATAGCGCTCTCTCTGCCTGCCTTTTACAGGCATAGCGTGCACTGGATGCTTTTGAGGACATTTTACAGCATTTAAGGACAGCTGTTGTAGCAGTTTCCCTAATTCTGTTAGGTGTGATTCTGATCTGCTGAGATCATTAATGGATCTAATTATTCTGGAACGCAGCACTCCACATGCTGCCTTGTGAGCTGCCAGGTTCCCATTTCCTCTTGCGGTGATTAATGCCACCTGGAGTGAAGCCTGGCCACTGAAGAGAGCCTCGAGTCTTCCCAGACCCTCTTGCAGTGGGGGCAACGATATTCAGCCAACTCTTAAAACTGCCAATTCAAGCACCATCTTGCGGCTCACCTGGGAAGTATCTCTGCCAATAGCAGTAGCGCTTGCAGCTAAAAAAGCCATTGTCTGACATGGAGATCTTCATAGCAACAAGGATCACTGCATGGCAACAGCAGCTCCTGCACAAAAGAAACATCAGACACATTTTTCCTCAAAAATCTCTCCTTTCCTTTTATCTTGGGGATGAGAAGCACTCTGGGTTGTGATTTTTCTTTCTTGTTTTGAGAGGTATACATTTTCTGTGAAAGAGAACAGGCAGTTCTGTCAAGTCTCTGGGTGGAAATAAAAGGGAGAAGGTGAAGCCATTGTGGTGATTAGCTGTTTACAGACCCTTTCAATTTTACATAATTAAATTCCACCACCAGAACTCAAACTCGGCAAAGGAGCTGTGGTGTGCAAGTCAGAAAATACATAGCGCTTTGAAAACGTGCAGGGTTATAGCGCCAGCAGTTTTAATATCTTTTCATGAAAGAGAGAGCTGACCCTTCCATATGGTCTAGTGGCTATAAGCACTAGGTACTAAGAAGAGTCTTGTGAAAGGGGATATTTTGAAAGGAGAAGACGATGACAGAGATGAAGAAGAGAGGTTTTAACGTCAGTTTATTTCCTCCTAACAGTGGAAATACCATGTTTATTAAAAAAAAAAAAAAGTTGATGCGAAATCCAGTGCTGGAATCGAGTATATGTTCCTCACTATGCCTATTGCCATTGCTGAACATAATAAGCCAAGCCTATAGACTTGCCCTTCAGTAGGGATGCGACACAGGGAAAGGGGGTGACGATGGATGAGTGTATGCGCTTGAGGCATATACACGGGGTAAGCATACGTATGGCACTGAGAGTGTGCCCTCTCTAGACGCAGGGTGCCATGGGCCCACCGAGCCTGGGCTCTGTGTCCAGTTCACACAGCAGTCACAGAGGGAACGGGGTGTGGGAGAAGTCGCTTTCCTCGGTGGCCGTTTGCGTTCTGAGGAACTGCATCATCCTCGTAGCAGAAGCTCTCCTGGGGAGTCTGTCGGGTGCCCCCCACCTCTCACTGCAGTCGCTATTATGACCAAGAGAGGAAGAGTGTCTAAAGCGGTACTTTCTGGGTCTTAGTAGCTGGCTTCTCTGGACTACTCAGACTGGCTAAGAGGAAGAAGGCTGCGCTAGATGGCATCTCTCAGCAGCCCACAGCAAGGCAGCATATCCTGGCCCAGCAGGTACGCTACTGAGCTGCTGCGCCTCTCTCGCCCTATAAAAATTGAGATTATTAATCATGGCTTGCTGCAGAAATCGCTGGGTAAGAGCTTAAGGATAGCATAAGAAGTAGAGCTGCCGGCAGAAAGCGGTGGCTTTGCAGCGCTTTGATGAAGTCTCTCTTTCGCCAGCATTACAGTAAATCTTGGTGGTGGCTCTGGATTGCTCCTGTTCGCTCTGCGTGGTGCTCTCCCCTCACACACAGCCTCGCACTCCAGCAAGGGTGGCTCTTCAGAAGCAGTGGGGTTAAAAGCCTGCTCCACAGATTCTCGTGCGTTTCACAAAATAATTCCGTGTTTTCTGGGAGGGGCTGGGGCGGAGCAGATCGATAGAGGTGGGTGAAATCTAGGACACAGCGTGTCAGGCAGGAGTTGCAATTAGTCTTGCGCTTTGTTTAGTTGCCAGAGCAGCAGGCAAAGGGAGGGGGCAGCTCAGCCACCGCCGAGGTCTCTGCTTTACAGAGCTCTTCATCTTTCTTCTCTGATCATGGCAGTGGGCAGGCTGCCAGAACGTCCTTCCTAATCTGACCTGCCAGCTCAGAGATGGAAGCAGCTGCTGGCGTCTTGCCACGCAATTAACTTGTAAGGCTCCGCAGGAAAGCAGCGTGTGAAGCCCGAGCAGAAAGCCTTACAAAGCCGCCTTGCATTGAAGAGCTGGTGCCTGCTGGAAGATGGTGACACCTGCAGGAGGAGAGCTCCCGGCCCATCAGGGAGGACTCTGTGGGGACTAGAAAGCCGCCGTACTGCCAGCAAAGGAGCCAGGTTGCTGAGCGCCTTCTGAGTAGGCAGGGAGCTGCTGCATTTCATTAATGGGGGTGGGAGGAATCTGTTCCGCCACCTAATTTGTTTCCAGTTCTGAAATGAGAGCTCCTTATTTGCCTGCTGTTCTGGGATATGAACTTTAACACCTCCTGTCTCCAGTCCAGGGGTTCTGTGCTGTATGAAATCTGTGTTTTCAGATCCTTTGGCGTCCTGCCTATGGCAGGGAACATAGTACTATTTTCTTTCTCATGATGCTTGCCAAGTCCACACTGCTTTGGCGGAGCTCTAGGCAATGATTCCTGCAATTGCCTTGTGCCCAGATGATGCCTCTAAATCACTCGGCTTCACTGAGGAGGGATTTTGTGCACCAGCCCTGCCTGCAGGGGGGCCAAAGAGAATCCTTCCTTTTTCACTGGGTCAGTCTAAAGGCCACTCACTCTGGATGAAAGGGTCACTCACCCAGTATATTTGATAGAATTGAGCAGTACATGGGACCAGGGGGCTTTCTGTATAACTACAAATTGTGCTCATTTTTTAAATTTCCATTGTCCTGCCAGTCCAGCCCTGCAAAATAATGATTCTAGCAACTTGCAGGGTTTTTTTTCAGGTTGTGAACAGAAACTGAGGCGTCGGAGCGATGGAATCTATTTGGACTGGTTACATGCTTCCAGGCTTGGACTTGGGATTTTGCAGCCCTTCCGATGTTGCGAGACTTTAACTCCCATTATCCCTGATCATTGGCCATGCTGGGAAGGCTGTTGGAATTTGGATTTCCAGAACCTCTGGAGGACCACAAGTTTCTCGCTGTTCTAAGCAGGAAACATGGAGGTGTGATGATGCCATGCTGTTCCTAGGGTGCACATGCCTCTCACAGCAAGCAGCCAAGACATGGTGGGGCAGGGAGAGAGAAGCACAGTTTCCAACATTTTGAAGGCGCACAAAGTATGCCCTATTTCATACCACTGCGTGTTTAGAGAAGGAAAACTTGAAATATTTACTTGACTGTATTTGGAGCTTAACTTGACTAGCTTGAGCAAAATTTTGTGTTACTTCTTAAGCACTGCTCTTCTGTTTATGGGAGGCTTAGCTATTCCTGTTCTCACCTTAGATACTGGGCAGGGACCTTTTAGCATTGATTTGATGCCTCTTTTCTGGTGTGTCTTTTTAAACAGTGCTTACTTCAAGTTTCACAATGTAGGCAGTTTCTTTTCTGGGTTCAAGAAACAGGATAGTGTAGTTCAGATCAGGTCCGGAGAAGTGCTGGCTGCAGTTACGGTATCCTTCTTGGTCCACAGTTGCTGGGAAATAAGGGCCATGACTGATGTGTGTGCCTCAGGCCCTGCTGTACTGGGTTGCTTGAACATTTTTCCCGTTTTAAGCAGCTCTCCCTCCCCGCCCCCACGCCCAGATATATCGCGGCACTTAGCTGCATGTTTGCCTGATGGTTATTTGCCGAGTTTATCTCGCCCAGATAAAAGCGCCCTTTTAGTAGGCCTGGACTGGAATATGTGAATTACTGATGCAGTAATAGCCATCATGGAGAGGAAACGCTCACTTGTGTTCACTCTGCTAATAGCATCACATTCTTTAGCATAATTGTTTTCTGATGGAGAAGCATGTAAGCCATTCTCTTCATAAGCTGCAACAAGGAAGTTTAGGTTCTAATTGATCCTTTCTGTAAACTTAAGAAATGTATTTATTTTATATAAAGTGACTCAGCTTGCATATCTTATTCCAGGCCTCTTCTTCATATTACTGAACATTCCTATCCCACCCTTTTCCCTCTTCCAAGGAACCTAAGGCAGCTTCCGTAGCTCTGTTTTATCCGAACGACGACTTTGCTGAGAGCGGGTTGCTGGCCCAGAGATGCTCTGGGAGCTTCACGGCTCAGTGGGGACGAAGACCCGGATTGCCCAGGCCACCGGTTCCCTGCAACCCCCCGTCACACTGCACACTGCCTCTTGGTAGCTGAGGTTCTGTGGGACCAGAATTTTATGGCAGGGTGCAAGGCAGGACACAGTGGCAGGCATAAGAGTGGCGTTGGCAGTGAGGTACAAGGAGGCTTTTCACGGAGGGGCTCCCACTTGTGCCTACCAGGGTTTATGCCTTTTAAATGTCTTGACGATCACGAGGGCTAGAATGGGTGTGCACAGCTGTTTTATTGAAAGCTGGAGGCCTTGGATGTATGTGTACTTTGTGTTCAGACTTAGAACATAAGTGGCTTGTTGATCACAGGAGACCCTTTTTAGTTGTAATTTAATCTTCTGCCATACCAATGAAACCAACTCCAGTTCTTAGGGAAAGCTGGCAATAGGACGTACATGTGGGTGCCAGGCAGGTAGTTCCTATGTCCATGTGCTCAGGAAAAGAAGCTGCTCTGGCAGCGCGCAAGACCGGCTGTCTGTCTAGCCTAGTGTTGTCTCCTCAAGAGGTGCAGAACCTTATTCATTCCAGCAGTTTAATTCTATTCTAACTGACAGTGGTTGGGAGAAAAGAGGTTAGACCAGGAAAGGGAGCCTGGCCTTCTAGGACCACTGGAGGGCTTGGATCTGCTCCCTGGACTTGAGGGTCTGCATGGACTAGCAGCGTTTCTCCAGGTTCACAGGGAGCAATATGTCCTGTCACCTGCTACCAGTTCTCTTTTAATTGGAGGGACTGGGTATTGATCTTGGGTCTTCATCTACACACAATATTATGCTATAGCCCCTTTCCCAAATCAAAGAAAAAGCAAGCTTTCCCTGTACCGGCTAATAGTCTAAAATCCATAGCCTCCCATTGAAGAGCTCTCATTTGGACATCTAGCCTGGCCATCAAGCCATTCTAGGCCACCGGTTCCATTCGGTCATCTTGTGCTCCACAGCTTCAAGCACAAAGCACCTCTAGTATGCCTTGCATAGAACATACAGCAGTAGAGACCCCAGAGGCATCTTTCTGTGACGAACCCTTTGGCTGTTAAAGAGCACTCGCCTTTACTTCTAAAATAGGAAAATGCTTTACTTCAGTTAGAATAAGTTAGATTAAAAAGGACCCTGGACTTATTTTCCAGCAGCCGGTAATCTCAAATACTTGCAACTCCTGAGCAGCCTGTAACCAGATCTGCAGGCAGGAATATCACGAATGAGTTTAAAACCTTTGAAACTAGAAGGATCAGTATAGCTGGCCTCGGAGTGCTCGTAAGATACAAGTGTTTTCTGTTTTAAATTGATACAGCATTAACACTGCTAGCAGAAAAATGCATTTTCTGGTCCGAAAGGGATTGGTGTTGACAGCTCTCTGTTTTACTTTCACAGGCATGCTGGTGGTAAATGTCACCTGGAGGAATAAGACGTATGTGGGGACTCTACTGGACTGCACCCAGCATGATTGGGCACCACCCAGGTAACACACAAGGAAAGATGCTGCTGCCAGGGGCTTTACCCTCTTCACTGGCCGCCTGCTTCATGGGGCTCTGCTAGAGCAGCCTCCCAGATGCTTTGTTCTACAACTCCCAGCGTTTCTGACCCTTGTTCATGCAGACTGGTGCTAATTGGAGCTGAAGTCCAAAATATCTGGTAGGCACCAAGTTGGGAAAGACTGAGCTTTTGGACAGGTGCTTTGATTCTGAGCCGCACTGAGTTTCTTTGATCTAACATTCTTGCCACTTAGACCATGCATCTCCTACTCCCGCTCTCTTGCATTAGCGAGGAATGGCTGAGGCAGCTGCTTTCCTCTGGAGGAAGACAGATCTGCTTTAAATCTGGATTCTCCTGTGGCCACTGTTGCTTCTGGATCTGACCAGAAGCCTTAATCCTGGAAGCCTTGATTCTTGAGGGTGAAGCACACACCCCCCCCCTTCGTGGACAACTGTCAAGTCTCTGCTGATTGCTGCAGATGCAACTTCTCTATAGGGAACCTGAATTTGCTTACTGTCCTTGCCCTTCACCAAGAGACTTTACCTGTTAACAGTGTTCTTTTTTTGATCTGCTTTAGAGGACTAGGGAGTGGGGTGGCTTATTGAACGGCTAAAGTGTTACAGTTATAGCAGTGGGGACTTTTTATAACTGTTTCTGGAATTCAGGAATATACAAAGCTGAGTGTCTTGGGATTCTAAGGATGTTTCACAGGTTGCTAAAAAGAACATCCAGCACCTTGCGGTCTGCTCACCCCTGGATTAGCACCCACTGCAGCCTCTGCTTGTCCTACTTGCCTTCTTCAGGTGAACCCAACCAGTGTCATATAAGTATACTTGTAGTTAAGTGCAGGAGGCATCTGCTGCAGACGCTCGTGTTTGCTCAGCCATTCCATGATAGGTTCAAAGGAACATTCCAGAGGGAGTCAGTGATACAGAAAGGAGGGCTTGCGGGATGACTGCCACTTCCTGAGCCTTCCTTTTTGTCTTCTAGGTTCTGCGATTCTCCCACCAGTGACCTAGAGATGCGAAATGGCCGAGGGAGGGGCAAGCGCATGCGGCCCAACAGCAACCCGCCAATGAACGAAAGCACAGCAGCCTCGGATAGCAAAGGGACCAGCAACAGCAGCAAGACTCGGGCAGGGGCCAATAGCAAAGGGCGGCGAGGCAGCCAGAACTCCTCGGAGCACCGCCTCCCACCTAGCGGTACATCCGAAGACGTCAAGGCTAGCCCTTCATCAGTGACCAAGCGGAAGAGCAAGCCTCTCTCTGACATGGAGGTGAATTCCAGTTCTGAGGACTCAAAGGGAAGCAAGCGTGTCCGGACAAACTCCATGGGCTCAGCTGCCACGCCTCAGGTGGCGGCGGCGGCGGCGGCCACCACAACAGTCAAGGTGGAACCGGCCATTCTAGATAGGAACTGTCCCTCCCCGATACTCATTGATTGTCCCCACCCCAACTGTAGTAAAAAGTACAAGCACATCAATGGGCTGAAGTACCACCAGGCCCACGCACATACTGACGACGACAGCAAGCCTGAGGCTGATGGGGATAGCGAGTATGGAGAGGAGCCATCCCTCCCAGCTGACCTGGGCAGCTGCAATGGTGCCTCTGGTAGCCAGAAAGGCTCTCTATCCCCAGCTCGATCGGCCACCCCCAAAGTGCGGCTGACAGAACCCCACAGCCCCTCCCCATCAAGCAAGTTTAACCCCAAGGCCGCTTGTAAGAAGAAGCTGGGTGCTGAGGGTGACCCTGACCCTGGTGCTCTGTCTAATGATGGCTCTGAGGATGGCCCTTTGGTTGCTGATGAGACAAGCAACGACGGCTTTGACTCAGTGGAGAAGAGAAGCACTGAGAAGGAGAAAGCTAAGAAGCCAGTCAGCATCAAGCCCGAAAAGATCTCTTCAAAGAGCATCAAGGCCGCCCGACCTATTGCCCCAGCCATCCCACCGCAGATCTACACCTTCCAGACAGCCACATTCACAGCCGCCAGCCCTGGCGCCTCCGCAGGCCTCACCACCACGGTGGTCCAGGCCATGCCCAACAGCCCCCAGCTGAAGCCCATCCAGCCCAAGCCAACTGTAATGGGAGAGCCGTTCACGGTCAGCCCAACACTAACTCCTGGCAAGGACAAGAAGAAGAAGGACAAGAAGAAGAAGGACTCCAAGGAGGCAGAGAGCCCCTTGACCCCTGGGAAAGTGTGTCGCTCTGAAGAAGGCAAGAGCCCCTTCCGGGGGGAGCCCGGTGAGCCTGGGGCGAAAGGGGAGAGCCTGCTGAACGGCTCCTCGGACCCCCACCAGAGCCGCCTGGCCAGTATCAAGGCTGAGGCAGACAAGGTCTACAGTTTCACGGACAACGCCCCAAGCCCTTCCATTGGGGGTGCTAGCCGACTCGACAGTGCAGCACCCACACAAACCATGACTCCGCTTCATGTTGTCACCCAGAACGGTGCAGAAGCTGGCTCTGTGAAAACCAACAGCCCGGCTTATTCGGATATCTCGGATGCAGGGGAGGATGGCGAAGGTAAGCCGGACAACATAAAGACCAAGGATCCAGAGCAGCTCGCCAAGGAAGGGGCCAAAAAAACCCTCTTTCCCTCTCAGCCTCAAAACAAGGAGTCTCCTTACTATCAAGGCTTTGAGGCTTACTATTCACCGGGCTACGCTCAGTCAAGTCCTGGCCCTGTTCATCCCAACAGCCAAGCCACCATAGATGGTCAGGCCCTGAAGCTGAAGAAGGATGAGGAGCCACCAAGCCCAGAGGTGAAGGTGAAGAATGAAGCTTGTGAGGAGAAGAAGGCTGAGCTAGGCCCCTCTAATCAGCAGCCGTCTGTCATCCAACAAAGGTCCAATATGTACATGCAGTCGCTTTACTATAACCAGTATGCCTACGTGCCTCCTTATGGCTACAGTGAGCAAGGTTATCATGCACACCTCCTCAGCACCAATCCTACCTACCGGCAGCAGTATGAGGACCAGCAAAAGCAGCGGCAGAGCCTGGAGCAACAGCAGCGTGGGATGGACAAGAAGGTGGAGCTTGGGCTGAAAGAGAGAGAGGTGGTGCTCAAAGAGGAATGGAAACAGAAGCCATCTCTTCCTCCGACTCTGACCAAAGCACCCAGCCTGACGGATTTGGTTAAATCTGGACTGAGCAAAGCCAAGGATCAGGGTGCGGATGTGGCCAAGTCAGTTATTATTCCCAAGTTGGAGGATTCTTCAAAGCTTCAAAGCCAGACCACAGAAGGCCTCAAGGGAAAGTTAAGCGATACCCACCTTGGCAAGGAGACAGCAGAGTCAAAGGCAGGTTTGGACTGTGGCCGGCAGGCTGAGGTGGACCCGGTACTCTGGTACAGACAGGTAAATTGGGGTTTATGGAGAGGGGTTGGGTAGCTGAGATGGGGAGGGGACAGCCACAGTGCTGACTTTCCACCTTGAGGTAAACAGACAATCTAGAAAAGGGTAGGAACCAGGAAGGGCACGGATTCTTAATAGTGTTTGCCCAGTTTCCTAACTTGCTGGATCCCACATCTTTTGCACAGGTAACTGGATGCTACTAATAAATTTAGATGATTGGCTCAAGGCCACGTGCAAACTAGTACACCTCTGGATAAATGCCCAGTTGATTATGCTTGAGGCCTAATTGGTTTTTGTTTTTAATCAGTATCTGTCCTTGAGTTTTAGGTAGCCAAACAAGCCTCTGCCAGTCTGTGAACTGAGTTATGGCCTGGCAGCCCTTCATGAGAGGGTGATCCTCCTGCTCTCAGATGGGCTTTGAGAGGCGCAGCACGCCGGTTCTCTGGGCACGGCCAGTGCAGTCGCAGGGAAGAGCCAGAAGTTTCAGAGCAGTTCCCAAAGAGCAGCACACCACCTGCCTCTTTGACTTAGCCATTGCTGCTGTTTGGTCGGTATTGTGAGGGCCAGTGTCACTTTGTCCCACTTTGCCCGTGAGCAGCGCAATGGCACAAGCTGAGCATACTGGCATGAGTTCACTAGTACTAAGTGAAGGAGGCTTTGCACAGACATCTGACCCGGTGCCCCACGTGTTCAGTTTGGTAAGGAAGGGTCAGGAGAAGCAGCACAGGAGCCGCCGCGCACAGGATGTGGCTTGGCTGGGGTCAGCTGCAGCGGCCTCTGCATCCATCAAGTTGACAGGCTGCTTACACGGTGGAAGATGCTATGGGGAAGGGAGAGAGCTGTGCTGGGCTGCACAAGGTAGCACGTGCCTTTGTGGTCCCTTGCACCTGCCTTGTTTCTGTATCCTTTGGGGCGCCTGTCGCTTGTTCATGCCCAACTCGGGGCCTGAGCACTTGGGTGACAACAGGAACTGAACTGGGCGCTCTGTCACCAGCACTGGACAAGTTGGTGCATGGCTCCTGCGCGAGCGTAGCGGAAAAGAGGACCTGCGCCTGGGGGCTGTGCATTTCCATCTGGGGGAATGGCAAGGCCTCCAAACTATGAAGCCGCCAGGTCAGAACAAAAGCCCCATAACAAAAACAAAACCCTGACCCAGTCATGCAGCCAGAGATACCACACTTTGCAGTGTTAACACATCCAACAGTATGATTTTACCTGAGTGTTGGCATAACTTACATTTCAGAACTGGGAGAATTTAAGATACTGACTTCTGCAGAGAGATTTTAGTGGTGGAGAAAAAGTGCATCAGGGCATCTAAATCACAAAAGTTAACAGCAGTGTAAAGAAGAATACACGGATTCCAAAATTTTACCTTGTGTTCTCTGAGGTGTAGGGCTTTGGCTGATGTTGCCCATGCATTTTTGAGGAATTTTTTCTTCTTTAATTGCATCTACAGGGCTCTTATTTTTAAATCAGAGCTGAGATTCCCAGGACTTCGAAATGTCAATATTCATGTTGCAGAAGTTCTAGACACCTGACTGATATGTCTCCATGTTGCTGCAGGAAACGGAGCCTCGCATGTGGACCTATGTTTACCCTGCTAAATATTCTGACATCAAAACAGAGGATGAGCGGTGGAAAGAAGAGAGGGATAGGAAGTTAAAGGAGGAAAGGAGCCGCAGCAAAGAATCCATCTCCAAGGACGAGGGGAAGGAAAGCACGAGCTCTGACTGCAAAGTGCCCACCAGTGAGGAGTCGCGCTTAATGGGGAAGGAGGCCCGGCCCAGCACCCATGTTCCAGTGTCCTCCCCGCTCAGCCAGCATCAGTCCTACATCCCCTACATGCACGGCTACTCGTACAGCCAGTCGTACGACCCCAGCCACCCCAGTTACCGTGGCATGCCCACAGTCATGATGCAGAACTACCCAGGTAGGCAGCTTGACGGGCCCCTGGGAGATGCCGGAGACCTTTCCCGTCACGAAGGGGGTGGCGCCTCGATGAGCCTCCACGGGGAGCAGCTCTCGCAGTCATCCTTGGAGCGCTTGGCGAAAAACAACTCCGGTGCAGCGCCCACCCCAGCGTTAAGATGCAGAAAAGGGAACCCCCTTCAAATAGAGTGTGTGGGGAGCCTCTCGACCCTTGGGCTGGATTCCATTCTGGAGAAGCTCTCGGGGACTGCCACTCCAGGGGTGGGTAGTATAAAGTTCGTGCTGCTACTATCTGAGCCTAGCAGAGGCACTTCAAGCCGCTAGAATTGCCGGGGTGGCAGGGGGACCTATGCGAAGGCCAGAGGAAATCGCCGGCTCAGTTGTCAGGGCAAAGCGGTGGGGCCAGGGAAGGCGTTCCCCGTTCCTGGATGAGACCAGCAAGGAAGCTTTGTGACCCACCGTGCAGTCTCAGTTAACGTTTATTTGGAAGGCAGCCCTTGTACTCAGTGCAGCTTTGTCTCAGAAAAGCACTGTAGGATTGTAACCTCTCGGGTGAGAACCCGGAATGTTTATCATCTTAAAAATATAAAAAGAATATATATGCTGGCATTTGAAACAAACTAAAACAACTGCAGAATTTCAGTGTTCCCCCTGAAAGATTATTTGTACATTGTAATTTGTAGGACTACTGTCACCTCACCCTGCACCAGCCAAATTATTAAAAATAAAGACATTTTAAAAATGGCATCTGGAATCGCTAAGGATGCCAAAGGGGCCAAGATTAGTTGTTTGCTAATTTTGATCCTTCTGGTGTTCTGTAGTAGTTGGAGGCCCTAGAAATTCCAGCCAGAGCCCTGTTTGGTTCTAAGAGTATTAAAAAGCAGATCTTTCAGGCCCTGGTTCCAAGCCCCTTCCTCCTCCGAGTCTCCACTCCAGGGCTTCCTGCTCCTCGCTGCTAGAATCTCTTCGAGGAGTGGTTCTGGCCGTTGGTCTGTTTGGCGGCTGCTCTTCTGCTGGAGCAAGTGGCTCAGTCCAGACTGGCATCTCCTCCACAGGCTCCTACCTGCCTTCCAGCTACTCCTTCTCCCCATATGGTAGTAAATCCTCTGGGAGTGAGGAAAGTGAGAAATCCCGCGCCAGTCCCAGTATCGGCTGCAAATCTAGCTCCGAGTCAAAGGCCCTGGACATCCTGCAGCAGCACGCCAGCCACTACAAGAGCAAGTCCCCAACGGTGAGTGGTGCGGAGGAGGAGGAATGTCATTTCTGTGCTGCCCAATAGCTGAAGCTCTTTTGGTAGTTTACAGCAGTACACAAACACAATACAGTAGAATACAGTAACAACAATGTAAAATTGTATTTAAAAAGGTAGAAGAGCTAAAACTGTGTGAAGAATGACCCTGTAAAAGGAAGAAAACCTTCTGGGGTGGGTAATCATCCCCTCAGGCCCCCGAGAGAACCAAGTGTGTCTTTAAAAGCTTCAGCATCATGGGCTCTCAGGTGTGAATGTTGGTACCGGCCGAGCCCCAGTGGGAAGGTTCAGCAAAAAGCATTGGGGGCCAAATTCCAGTTAAGGAATGGAATGCATGTCTGTGCTCAGTGCAGTCCAAGCGGCTGAGCTGTCCGGCTGCCAACGTTGCCTTGTGGCTGGCTCTGGAATCCAGCACTAACGCATGTGTGTAGCTGGAGTTCCCTTCAGCCCGTGTGCGTGTGCGTGTGAGTGTGAGATGGGTCCCAAAAGCCTTTCCCCGGCACACAGGGAAGGTGCCCGGGCATTCGCTCGGCCAGCCTGCCGGCTCTGGCTTGCTCTCCTTGCCGATTCCCAGCCGGACTTCAGCATGTCTGTCTGTCTGGTTGCTTTGCAGACAGGTGACAAGGCCCCTCAGGAGCGCAGTGGCTGTGGGGTGGGAGGAAGCAATGCAGGCTGCAGCAGTGTGGGGGGAGCCAGTGGCGCTGAGAGAGGCGTTGACCGGCCCCGCTCCTCTCCTTCACAGCGCCTGATGTCCACGCACCACCATCACCACCACCTGGGCTACTCCTTGCTACCAGCCCAGTATAACCTGCCATATGCAACAGGTGAGAGTAGGGGGGGCGTCCAGTGGTGTTTCTGCAGTGGGGGTGGGGGGGCAGCAGGGTCTGGGGCTCTGCCAAAGCTGGCCGGTCTTTCAGTCCATCAGTCACACCTTCGTGGAGAGTACGGCACCAAGTGCCCTGCCGCTGCCTCGCCTGGCCCGGACAGGAAGCAGCCTCCAGACCCTCACATAGTCCAGTGCTGCCAGCAGGGACTGGCAGCAGCCCTCCAGCATCTCTGGCAGCACCCTTTCCTAGCCGTTCCTGGAGAAGCCGGCGACAGCCTGGGGCTCTGCATCGAGCGCAGACGGGCGTTCGGCCACGGAGCTGCAGCCTCTCCTGCAGCGTTCTCCCCCGTGCACAGGAGGCTCCCCGCCGAAGCCTCTGCTGAGGGCTGCGCTGGCCCCTCCGCCGGCTTCCCTGTGCTCGCCACCCACCGTGCGCTGCCATTCTGCTTGCAGGTCTCTCTTCGACAGCCATTGTGGCCAGCCAGCAGGGCTCTGCTCCTTCCTTGTACCCCCCGCCCCGGAGGTGAAAATGGTAAGGCTGCCCCCTGACCAGGAGCGGGTGGGAGAACGGGGGAGGCGGGGCTGCCAGGCAGGTCCATCCAGGCTGCCGGGTGTTTCTCGGTATTCGGCCCGCTGGCGCGTGATTTTCGGCCCGGTGCATTGGCAGTATCGGTGGCATCAAGCCAAGCCCCATGGGGCAGAGCAAGGGGCTCCACACACATGAAGTTCCATGAATGGCTTCTCTTGCCACCTGAGTCCGTCCTGCCCTCTTCGCTCCCCCCAGCAGGCAGCAGTCATATTCCCTTCCTGTGGTTTGTAGCCCTTTGCTGAGCATCGGGAGGCTGCACAAATTGCTCTTTGGGTGATGCCGTCTGTGGCATGGCACCTCTCCTCTGCCTGACACAGCTGCCTTCCAGAACCTCCCAAGCCCCTGCCAGTTGGAGAGGAAATACCGCTGGGTCTAGTGAGCGTTTCCTGTTGCTGCAGCACCTCCCTGTGGCTGAAGCAGAAACTGCCGGTGCTGAGTCTCTCTCCTTCCGCTTTTCCCACAGGACATGATGTGATCCGATAACCTGGGCGATACCAAGCCATGTGACTGGCTCACATGAGGAAGCGCTGGAAATTGCATTAGACATCAGTTGAATGGTGTTGATTGTTCCGCTCGATGGTCCTGCCATAATGTGAGGCAGACTCTGCCCCCTCCCCTACTGAACACAAGCTGAGCCCCGTGTGTGTGAGTTGTGGAGCTGGGACTTGCAGAAATATTTATTCGCCTGACTTGGGGTTGACTGGCCAATTTCCAGAACTGCTCTGGAGTGGGGACTTCACGGTGGGGGGTCAAGCCGTGTGGCTTCACGGGATGCTTGGAAGGGCCGGGGGGGAGGGGGCACAAAGCCCCACGCCTCATTTGCAGCTCTGGCTCCTGGGCAGCAGCCAAGACCAGCTACTCCAGGACCGGCTGAAGGCAAGGAGAGCATCCAGACAGTGTCTTTTTGTTACTGATAAGCGGTCACCTGGCACAAACAGGTAGGCGGGCTCCTCACAGAGCACAGGGAAGAGCTGATGCTCCTGCCTCGCGGAGGGGTGGTGAGGGGGGCAGCAGGGCCTGCAGCGAGCACAGACCAGCAGTGTGCTCCTCACCCAGGACGAAGACTCAAACTCCGTAGCACTTGCCTCTCAGCCTGCTGCTCCCCCCTGCTCCCCGGCCATGGGCTACTCGTCTGATCTCTCTCCCTGCTGGCAGGACTCGTGTGTTGCAGTGGCAGATGCTTCGTTGAACAGCACAAAAGTACATTCAGTTCTGCATAAAACGGGGCCTTCTGGCAGGCTGGCCTGCTCGCACTGGAACGGGTCTCCACCCTGCCCAGCAGTCTCCTTGCTCCACCCCACCGGCAAGCTGCTGTCTGCCTGGTCTTTCCCGTCTTCCTCGGCCCCTTCAAAAACCAATTCTTGTTTTCATTAACACAAGAGGGCAAAGATGGGGCTGGTTAAACTTCAGGTGTGCAGTTCTTGGTTCCCGTTTTCGGCAAGATCATCCCTTCTCAGCAGGGAGTGGAGGGATGGGAGCCTGGGGCCATAAGGTGTGGATGTGGGAATTCGTGGGTTGATAGGAGGGAGAGCAACAGGCCTGACAACTGGCTGCTCACCCGTGAAAGCCGGTCATAGCTGCAGGCGCTGCCCGTGCAGGGCATCCCCAGTGGTGCTCCAGGGCCTCGCCACACACCCCATGGGTTCCGGGAGCTCGCCCCGCCCCGAGCAGAGGAAGGCCGTTGCCCACACCACTGGATGCCCGTGTGGATTTCTCTCCCCCACCCCGTTGCCAAGTGGTCCTTGCTGAAACTCGGCCCGTATCTGTAGGAATTCCCTGCAGGGTGCTCGGCTTGAATTGCAAACGGGGGCATGGGCGGCCTTCCTTGCCCAGCCACGCTGGCTCCAGAGGAGCGGGTGCTGTATGTGTGTCCCACCATTGCAAGTCCCCAGCTCTGTCTTTCTGTTCCTATCCACATGTTGTGCGAGGCCACCTCTCTGCCTCTCAGATTTTGTATATACTGTAAAAAGGAATTGTTTGAAATCTGTTGTTGTTGTTGTTTCTTTCCCAGCTTGGGGCTTCTGCTGGTTTCATACAAACAGGAGATACAATATCTAGCCCGTTTGCGGGGAAGAAGAGAGACTGCTCGTTCCTGGTTAGGCTTATTTGACGCTAGACTTTGTTTCAAAGCATGCCATGATCTTTGGCTCCAGGAAGGGAGGGGGTTGCAGTACCCCACTTGTGTTTCCTGTTTCTGCCACTTAAGATGCACCCTAAATTCTCTGCCCCCAGCCTGCCTCTCGTGTCCTGACAGCAGCTGCAGTGGGGAACCTGAGCTTGAGGCTGCCCTGGAAGGGAGCACTTTCCTCTAGTTTTCACCTTTTCTCACCAGCATGTTTTCTTGGGGAAATTGCTTGAGAGCCAGGTGGAAAGGCAAGACCTGCCCATTCTGTGTAGACATTAAGGTGCAACACCCGTGTTCTCACTGGCCCTTGTGCCTCGTGTAGTGCAGGGGTCAAAGTGATCTGCCAGGATGTGCCTCAGTGGGGAGAAGAGGGCAAGTGCGACAGACCACACTCTCTCCTCCCATCCCTCGAGCTTAAAGGGGCTGGGAGAGTTTATGGAAACATAAGCCTGGAATGCGTTAATCTAAATGAGTTAAGGAGCCGCTGGCCTGATTTAGGTAGAGCACTTCCATGCTTGTAAAAAGAGCTGCCTCGGCAACAGTCCTTGATTTGCTTGGTGGGTACAAAGCTTGATTTTCCCTTTCATTGGGATTGGCTGTTCTTAAATTGGGACTTCCGTCTATCCACCCGTTCCCTGGTGGTTTGGACCACAACTGCTGGAATCTCTTAGCACTGTCCATGCTGGGCTTGTAAGCAAAATATCTGGGGGGCAGCACTTTGGAAGGCTGGGATACACGATTGCCTTTCTCGTTCTTAATACAGATTATATGCACACACTGCTGTGTGTGTGTAGAAAAGCCAGTTGATACCACCTCTGTGCATTCGAGGCAGTAAGAGCAAATCTGTCTTCAAAAAAGGGCAGTTGGTTTCTTTAGGTCTCCCCATGCTGAGCACTTGTGGGTTTTTTGCACTACCTTGGCACCATTAAGCTAGCAGCTCTGATTCTCCCGTGCAGGGTTGTGCACCGTCTACGCTCAGCCTTTCTAAATCCATTCTGCATTATTATTGTGCAACTTGTGGGGCTTGTCTGTACTAGGCAAGCCTGAGCAACCGTCTTTCGGGTGATCTCTTAGGAATTCATGGTGCTTCTGTTAGTTAGAAGGAAGATTAAGGATTGATCATTGTTCCCGCTTGCCCACTTTTGGCTAGTTTGCTACTCAGGAGATGATGAGACACCTTGTCATTCTACCTTGACTTTAGCAACGCTTTTATGTGCATTCCTAGAGCCCATCAGGGAGGTTACCTAATAAAAAATGAAGTCAGGTTAGTTTGGCAGGATTGGTTTTTGAGGAATCCATGTTGGCATCTAGTGGCTGCTTTATAATCTGCTCCAGAATTTTCCCAGGGATTGATCTCAGACCAACTGATCTACAGTTCCCAAGGTTTTTTCGTTGCTTTCTTGAAGATGAGGATGACATTAGCTCTTCTCCAGTCATCTGGAGATCTTTCACAAATGCATATATGATATAGTGGCTCTATTCACGTTAGGGTGAAATTATTCATGACTTAGAGCATTCCTAAATGTAAAATGTATCTTAAAAGATCAGTTTTAATTAGGAATGGAAGCATTAACTCTGCTGAGAATGTTAAGAAGAGGATTTTAAAAAGCATTTCCAGGCATTTTACATTTCTAACATCTTATTATATAGCTTTTAAAAATCATTTGAGGGCAGTCAAGTCCGGGTTACAATAAATGACTTAAATTTTTGAAGTATTCTATAGTCTAAAGTTGCTTGATTTTCAGGAAGGGGAGAGTCTTTAGAGAACAGAGGAACTTTTTTCTAATTGTTGTATTTTCCTAGACTTTCACAGCAAAAGGCAGTGGAAAGGGGAAAACAACACTAGCTAATCAGATGAGCTTTCTCACAAAGCAGGTTTTGCTCCATCAGACCAAAGTCCAACCTCATGAAGCAGAAATTGTTCCCATATTGGCTAACCAGATGTCTAAGGGAAGCCCAAAAGCAAGATATGAAACACGGTGCTCTTCCTAGCCTGTTCCCCTACAACTGGTTCCAAGGTATCTTACCACTGATAACAGAGATGGTAAATAACTGTTATGAATCATTATCAATGGCCATTAATGCTTTTCCACAAATTTGTCTAATATTTTAAAGTTGGTGGCCATTATCAAAATTGTATATTCTTCTGATACCTTGTTTGCTTAGCTAAAGAGCCCTAAACTTACTGAACAAAGACCCTGAAGGTGAGTTTAGCAAACTATCTACTACCAACACCATGAAGGAAACAACAGGTAAAGCGTTTCAGTATGTATGTATGCCACTAGAGATCATCTTCCAGCTTGCAAATACAGAAAAATGTTTCGGTAGCAATGATAGCTTTTACACACGAGATAAATGTAGTAGTTGTTAGAAACAGGAGGAAAAGTAAGTGTTGCCACAGGGCATGTGAAGTAAAGAGGGAATGGAGGCAGGTGGAACCACATCCCTTACTCGGGCAGCCGGCACATTCCGTAGTCCCCGACAAGTTCCACATTGGATTTGTTGGGTTGACTGCTTGCTTCATCACCCCATTCTCCAAACTGATCTAGGAAGAAGAGAGTTCAGAGAGAGCCGCTGTTCAGCTCCACTGAGGATTCTCTCCGTAGCTGTATCCTGTCTGTGGATCTTCCCACTTTCTCAGCGATGGAGTAGCAAGGATCTTAACATGTACTGCTAACTGAAGAACACCATTTGTGCAGCACTGGAGAAAGGCATGTTGTGGTATCACAGCATAAATTGTTAGGTCCTGCTTTTGTAGCAGACCTGACAAGCAATTGTAAATATAGGGTAGCAGAACAACCATCTCCCATTGGCTGGGGATTTAAAAATCAGTGGTCATGAATGTAAGAAGTCCTTAAAAGCTGCAGGATTAATATGAGTAATTGATGTAACCCCGCTAATGGACAAGTGTAATTTAGGATCTAGCTGATAATTAATTGCTACCAGGAACAGAAGAAACATTGTTACTTTTATGTACCAGCTAAAGCAAGCACACATGGACATCCAAGAGTCCATAAAGCAAACAAAAGTAATGTCAAAATGCCAAGAATGCATTCTGTAAATCCCAGCAGGCAGAGGGCCAGTGAATCTTAAAATAAGGCCTCAACAGCACAACTCAAACTGAATTACTTCATGAAACAGCTTAATGTAATTGAGACTTTCTATGAGCTTTACCCACTTTTTCCTACATCTGCATCCACACCCCCGTTTATCAAATAGGAGCTTATTACATAGTGCAGGCTGGTAAGCAAGCTACTGTTCTGTGTAGCAATCAAGTGTTCTTGGCACTTCACTAAATACAGGCACCCAACATACTAAGTGCTTATAGCTGCGTGTTGCAAAAAGTTAACATGTACTAAACAGCATGTTTTTTCCTCTTCCTGCTGTATCTGAACTAGACACAGATGTTAGATCTTTAAATCTCACACGTACGTACGTACGTACGTACGTACGTACGTGTGTGTCTTCCTGATTGTGCCAAGGCCATCAGGTGTGAGATTGTTGGGAATGGAAGGATGAGAGGAGAGAGAGAGCACCAGTCTATTCCCATACCCCGCCCCATTAGTTGCTTCTTTGCCAAAGGCCCAAGGAGCTTAGCTGACGATAGTCTTTTGAATAGGAGCATCTTAGTTATATGGTAAGGAATCCTTAATTGTACTGAGAGTAAGATAGTGAGATAAATGAAAATCTAAGAGATGCCCCACATAAAGAATAAACAGAAGTAACAGGCCCTTGGCTGACATGGGCTTGGGGTCTCCCAGGTTACGTGTGTTTTTCTTTCCATAATAGCCAGTTGATACATTCTCAGTGTTGGTGAAAGCAATGAAACAAATCCATATAGCCACATCCTCTTTGGAAGATAGGAGCAATGGTGGGTAATATTGATAGAGAATGAGATGAGTACAGAGACAAGCAGAGTGTTGGAATTGTATATTACGATTGAAGAATCTGGCTGTTAAAGGAAAAATAAGCAATGATAGTTGTCATAACATCCAAAAGAAGGCCATTCAGCAAAGGATGAGACATGAATGTTTTCGACCATGTAAACTAAAATTATGACACTTCCTAAACAGTTTGCTCCTATGCATCATGGGACTTAGTTCCTAATGAGAGGGCATAGGATTAAAGACTAAGAATAGCAAAGGGTCAAATCAAGTTGCCTATACGCATTCTGGAATCCCTTAGCTACATCAGCATCTAGCCGAGCTGTACCCATAAGGCTTTGCACCTCAGGCTGTGGGAGCGAGATGTGAAGACCTGTCTCTCTGCTTTCTGTGCCGCATGCACTTGTGCAGACACTGCACTCAAAGCTTGTACCCAGGCTTGATAATGAAGGCAGCACTACTGCGGCCCTTCGAGAGGGAGTGCGGATGCAGGTCCTTCTCTCAAAAGCGGGGCCAGCTTCACATGTTTCTTCGAATGCCCCCTTTCCACTGAAAGCTGCACTAATGCAGTGTTAATACTAACCTAATGAAAAGGCTAGAAGAGGACAAAGCTTTTCAGAAACCCACAGCGTTGGTTACCCCAGTGGTGCCACCTACGGTTTGCTAGACAGTGTTAATGTTTCTCAAATCGCTACACTCAAAGCATGACCCCTGCTTAAGAGCCTGAACATATTAACGTACAGTAATTTAAAATGAAAGCCAAATAACCAAATAAACAGAAAGCCCAACACTAATTTAACGAGTCCTAAAGCCCGTCCTCTTCACCCGTGGACTCCTTATGCACCCCACGTGGTCGGAGAGGATGTCTCCACTAGGCGAACCAGCAGACCACCGAGCCATATGAAAGGGCTCCATTTACCTTCCATTTACTATTGTGCGATTACATGTGCAGACTTTATATTATTTGCTAGGTAACACATTTCAATGGAAAAGTCAACTCAGAAGATATACAGGTCACTCTAACAATAAGAAATGCAGTTTCAGTCCAGAAGAATTTTGTTTTTCCTTTCCTCATAAGAGGAGTTTTAGCCCCCTCTCCTCTTTGAAGCATGTCCGGCTCCCACTGAAGTGCTGTGCTGGCTCTAATCATCATCAGAAGAGACCTGATCCAGGGGGTACACCATAAACAACACATCTGGTCGCGATGGGACACAGGGGTGGCCAGGCCTCACTATTTCAAAACCCAAAAAACTGAATGTCTTCAGTAATGGAGCTGTAAAGGTAAAGATTGGCAACGTCAGATAGTAAAACAGGCTTGCCTTCAGCTATACACCAGTCCACACACTTCAATCACACAAAGCACAACATTTGCTTCTGTTAAGGCTTCTGGAAATCAGCACACTCCTCTCTCTGACGCTGACCGTTCTTTGCAGCTTGCTTGGCTTGCTGCACTTTTACATGCCCAGGTGGATGGATCCTGTGTTACAATCTGGTTGAGCAATTGCAGACTTCTGGGATTTGACATTCTACTACACTCCAGTGCTATTCTCTCCAACCCACCCTAAAAAAGGTAATTTGGGCAGGCAATAGTAATGGGACTAAACTGTTAACCATCCAATGTCTTTGTTCAGATAGCTATTTTCAAAATTAGATGTGTTAAAAGGTACAATCAAGGATAATGGGATTAGAATCTTGGAGCCAGATGCCAGATTTCTGCCTTTCAGAATAGTTCTTGTCAGATAAAGTACCCACTGCACCATCCATGTCCCTGTTTGTCAGACTACTTTTATGCAAACTCCTTGGATTCCAGAGAAGCTAAATCATGAGGGATGGCTCTTCAACCCTGAAAGGACAGAGGTGGGTTTAAAAAAATACCTCCACAGAAACGGGATTTGCATTTGTATATGGGTGTAACTACTACGCCAACACAAAGTCAATATAATTTTAAACACAATTTGCTGCATCCGCTTTACACCCAATCCCCAAACTTCCTTTAATTATGCATATATGCTTCTTAAAGCATTACGTGAAGACTGGCATAGGGTAAAGGCCAGTTCATCACCCTCTCCTAAAAATGATAAGCACCTGGGCATCGGGCACACCAGAGCTTCTCCACAATCACGTTGAGCTGACAAACGCTGTTCCCTTTCCAGCCAAATGCTTATTTAAGTAGGTACCTTAAGGATGCTTACGTAGGAAGGAGCCCCATTTGAGCACCATGGGATTCAGAACTGGGCAATAAATTGGATTGTGCTATAATTTGTCCTGCCATCGAAGGAAACCTTGTAGCACCACCAAGAGCCATTCACACTCTTACTCAACAAATCCTTTCTAAACCAAGTCTACTAATCAGTTACTAAACTTGGATCGTCTGGCTGAAGAAGCCACGGGCACGAACTGCTTTGAATAGTGGGCAAGACGCTTGCAGGGAATGGAGAATAAGGTTTAAGGCACTCACCTCTGTCTTCTCTGCTTTTTCGGAAGCAAATAAAGACATAACTTGCTTTCATTTTTTCTTCAGCAAATTCCAACAGTGCTAATAATCTAACAGGAGGGGAGAAAAGAGGACATCGTATAAAGGCAAACTTCTAGAGACAATTCCTTAAGCTTACTGTATTTGTCTTCAACTGGATGGCCCGCTAACAGATATCATTCTTCCTCAGACTGATAGGGAAGAAACAGGAGTGCCAAGAAGAGAAAGCCTTATCTAGGGGTATCATGGCGGGAGATGATGGGCAGAAATCTAACAGGACTGGCACTGCCACCAATCAGCACAAAGGGTAGGCGCTGCATAAAATAGCAGTGCCGAGGGGAGGAAGGTAAGGGATTCTGCACAGGTCCACTGTTGAATTCTGTAAATAAAAAGTCCCATGGCATACATCTGAGCAGCAGAATGAGATGCCGGTTCCAATTTCTTCCGCTTCACTTGGAACCCACAGTTGGACACCATCCTTTGTCAAAACTATGACAACCCAACTACTGTCTGTCTGAGTGCCTGTTGCCCAAGTGTGAGCAGAAAGGAACACTAATACGCTATCAGTTCACAAACTTCAAGCATCCCTACCCACTTCACAGCCAGGCCTTGGGAAGCTTCCTAGTATTAGACAGAGGTCAGGGTTAGCAGATCTGATTAATATGAGCACCGAGGCTCCCCAGTTTTCTCAAACTCGCCACATAGATCTGTCTACAGATCCCTCACATATTCCAAAATGCTGGAAACTATGTGCAAATGTCACCCCGATTTCCTGAAATACTGTGTAAGAATGGCAGGAGGCAACAGCCCCGCTTCACCCGGGAGCATTGCCACCGGCCCAGAAAACAGCAGCTAGAAATGAAGCTTTCATCGACTCCTAAGCAAACAGCGGCCACAAGAATGGAGAGCAGGAGCAGGAGCCAGAGGTTTACTTGGAAGGGATTTTGTTAATATGATAATGATCCATTTTAATTATAACCTCCAAGCAGCTTATTTTAGCTAGCTAAAAATAATCGGTTATGCAATTGTACTTAAACCATGCTGACAGTGAAAGTGCAGTCCCTGAAGAATGGTGTTGGAGGGAAGGAATGAATGAGCTGGAACATTTAGCCCCAGTATTTGATTTATGGCATTGCCTTTAGACATCAAACATTAAGTGTGAGTGGAGCAGTTCCCCCGTGTTCACACTGGGAGCCCAAACTCCAGCATGTAAAACAATACAAGATACAGACCAACACTGACTTCCTCTCCCTACAATACAGACTGGGCCAAAAGTAAGTGTACAGTACCGATCAGGTTAGGTTTAGTCTTTCTGGAGCTTGAAACGTCCTCCATCCACATTGCAACATTCCCGGGGACTGTCCCCAACACTGTGACACAAATCCCAGTTTCCACCTGTGTTGATAAATGCTTGTGAGATGAACTCATGCAATGCATCCACTGTGAGGTCCTGCATGACTCGGCCGGTCCTGTATACCTACTTTTGGCCCTCCCTGTATATCCCAGAGAATCAGCCCTAGCTTGCATTTAGTGCATGGTCAACAAACTCGGCCTGCAGGGTTGCCTTTGTAAGGATAAAATGGAATGGAGAAGGACCATGTAAGCCTCCCTGGGTCCTTAGGAGAGGAAAAAGGTGGGAGGATATAAATGAAATGTAACAGTAGCAATAATAATGCAAGAGTAAGGCCATTCTCCAGTCATTTTTCAACAGCTGCCACTGTAAGCATCTTGTATCACCGCTTTGGAACTTTTTTTTTTAATGTGCAACTGTTTATCCGAACCTTTTAACAAATACCATGATATCTATTGGACCACTGAGTCTTGCCCAGACAGAAACTTAAAAAGCTCTGAAGTTGCTCATTTTTCTTACCCTTCTTTACTCCCATCAGCTAATAAGCCATCAGGGATTTCCACAAAAAGACTCTGATTGGATAGCACTGCATCCCAGGAGGAGGTCTTTACTTCCGTAACCTTGTACTGGAAGTGAACAATGTGTGGCTTCCCATCATGCACTGGAAGATCTTGGTTAACAGTGAGCTTCTCATCCTTTCAATGTCATAGGAAGAAAAAAATACTTTTTAAGTATTGAAACAAAGGAAATAGTAGTAAATAGCAGCAAGTGAAGTTATTTAATTGCTATGGGAACTAAGTTGCTGCTTAGAACAGTTCAAGTCAATAATACTTCAACTTAATTAGAAAAGTTACTCAGTTACAATTCAAGCAAATTTTAATACGGCACAATTATACATTTTGAAGGCCTTACGCCATGTCTCCAAGTCAAGGTGCTAACCTTTAAGCAATCTCTACTTACATAGCAAAACATTTTTTTCAAGTCTGCTGGTGGTTAACAGAATTCATATACTGTACACCAGGGATGGGGACCACATGGCTTCCCAGCTGTTGTTCTGCAACCCCTATCAACCCTAGCCAGAGAGGCAGTGGATGAAACAATACATGAAATGCTTCTCGAAGAACTACTGCTGGCCTATTTTTCATATTTCTTCAGGTGGCTTTGCAGCTGCCCAGCCTTTCTAGTAACTGTTTGCAGAACTAGAAGAGTAATCCAGTTGTCTCTGTGTTCTTCCTTCCTGGCTATAAGACACTCAGAAGCGTGTCCTATGATTTGATTCACTAGCTTTGTAAGTGTTATGGAAACATGCAGCTCTGGGGAAAATAGCAGTTGGGTGATTATTCGGAGGAACCCAGAGGGAGAATTGTAACCTACGGTTGTTTTCTCCATTGTATGCAATCAGTACCAACTAACTTGGTCCAGAATACCATTTAATTTCCTAATTCATTCGGATAATAAAAAATGAGAACAATTACACAGGGATTGCTCAAAAGGGTATCCTAAGTCCCTTCTTTGAAAAGCTCAAACAATTCCAATTCAAAAATAAACACTAGAAAATGTTGATTTGTACAGTTTGAAAAGCTTTAAAGTAAAAAAATATCCATTCTGTTTTTTGAGGCTTGCTTATCCAAGGACACAAGACCATTCTCTACAAAGTAGTAGCATTTAACAACACCCAAAAACACTTTCCTATCCCTCCCCAAAAGTAGTTTGTTTCTAGGCATGGAACTTGGCTTACCTTATATATCAAAGCTGAGAGAGAAGGATCCCTACCAACCCCTCGCCCACCGGGGATCTTCGACAGTGGGTGAGGGGCATCAGGAGCACCACAGAGGCCCTGGGACAATGTGCCTGCAGCACTGTAGTTGAGGGCAGTTACTCAAAGGCAAAATACTACTGGAAAAGAAAGGAAGAGCACAAGGTTACACTGGCACGGCCTGCCCGGATTCAGAAGCATGCAATTCGTCTGTCCTAGTCTGGCCACAATGCGCTTTGGGAAGGAAGCACTCAAAGGAGACAGACCGGAGAGAATCATACTGAGCAGGAGTTGTATGCAAAACAAACTGTTCTGCTGGCAGAAATCCAGGATGACTGGAAGCACGTGATCAGATGAGCTCCCGTTTTTCAACAAACAACCAAAAATAGAATGACAGAATCTTGAAGAAGCAGGATCGGGTTTCATGTTTTCAGGAAATGACAGACAAAGCACTGGGGCACTTCACCACTTGCAATACATTTGCCACCACAAACAGTCTTCTCTGCCCTAAATGTGGCCATTTCTTGTGTGAAAGCAAGTGGAAAGGGCATGCTGGTGCCCTTTCAGGCATTAAGAGATTTCTGGGCAATCCAGGCAGGTATTTCAGATGTGGGGACAGCCTGAGGTTCCCAAAATTGGCATGTCATAGAAGGTGGTTAAAAGGTATTCCTTATTCAACAAAGAACCTAACATACTTCTGGCCCATTCTACCTTAGAACTGGAAAATCCAGACAATAAAGCTACAAACACCCCATGATTATCTTGGAATACAGGTAGGGTCCTAACAATTGTAATGTAACAATAAATAGCCACTATATTTCTACGCTGTAGATAAAACAGCTGCTGTACTTCTTGTTCCCTTAGATACCCAGGGATGGCTAACGCTCCTTGTCCTATATGTACCCCATCCTCTCTCGGGGGAAGGGGGCCTCCCCGTTTCTTTCAGAGGAGGCATTCATGGGATCTGTCTGCAGAGCAATCAGGGTGTATCTTCTGTGGGGGGGACGGACATAGTGCCAGATGTCCTGGGGGGTGTCCACAGGCACTGCCAAGCTTCTGGTTATCATTTGAGATTTTAAATTCTAGCCTCACACAGGTACAAAGTGGGAGCCTCAGTCTTGGCACTGAGGATGCAACGGCGATCAACGCTGCCCTACCCACAGCACGCCCTTCCTCAACTTACTGGGGCTCCATCTAACACCTGTGCGAGTACAGATGCAGCAGCTCCTTGCACGGGTGCAGGAAGAGGCGCTTCTGTCAGCATCAGGCGAGGCAAGGCTGCTGTGCAGCCCCCAGCTCCACATCATCTTGCCACTAGATGGAATTCTGCCTTGGTATTTTTACAGCACTTTCCCTACATGTTTAAACTGCTCCCATGCATGAGCTCATTAATTCTTACAAGGATCTCAGAAGGTAGACCAATAAATAACTAATAACATTTAAAGTGTTTTTAAAAGAACATTTTACGAGGACAGAAAAATCGCCCCTCCCTAGTAGGCCAGCATCATCCTTCTCCCCCACCCCCAATATTACAGGGACAAGGAGTGGCTTACTTGAGGAAACCCGGCAAATTTATAGCCAAACCTCTTACGAGGGGCTTTCATATTTTTCACCACCAGAACAAGAATGTCGAATCACAATGAATAAGACACTGCACTTCTTAAACCTTGTATGGAAATTCTTCTTAGATCTTTCTCACTCTGTTGTAAGAAGGCTAGTTTCTGTCTGAAAACTTCCCAAACCAGTTTGCACACATCTATATGAAAAGGAGCTGCACATATATTATGCCACTGAACAGAACTCAGTTTAAACAAGTTTCAGCTAGAAAAGGCAGTCCTCACATGCTATAATAATTTCCAATACTAAGGCCACAAGCAAGCATATCTCTGAGAGGCAAACAATTACTTTTACTGATGCAAAGTTAAATTGACTGTAGCCTCCCCACCCACAAGCTCCCAAGCATACTAGCTTGAAAATCGAATAGCTTGTTCCAAACAAAGAAACGGACAGAGATCATCCTTATTAATGTCATTTCGATCATCATTATTAATTTCATTTTGATACTGCCCCACAGCCAAAGTTCTCTGGGCAGCTTACAATAGTGCATAAGCACATTTCTTACAGAGTTCCTTCTGTCCAGCTAGACTGATTTAAACCAGCAGTAGCAAAGGTGCCTGCAAATGTATTAAGACCTGCATTAACTCGGTCTGTCTTCATCACCTATACTCACTACAATGATTAACTGAAAAACAGCTCTGCTTTTGGGCTGGTACCTGGAAGAGACTGGTAAAGCAAAATGTTTGGCTGTACTTCCCCTCCACTTCCTCTATAACTTCCCAAGATGGCCAGCAAAGGTGCCTCATTTCTCCAGTCAATAAAACGTTATGTGGCTGGATGAAACTTGAGTAATGTGATGAAATTCAAGTTCTCTCTTGCACTGCATGGCCCTACAGCCTCAGAGGGAGGACTCGGCGTATCCCTGACCATGCACTTGCGTGCCGATGCTCAGGTGGGCCCAGCCCCACAAAGGGCAATTCTGCACTACTGACTGAAAACCATCAAACATCACAAAACAGCATTCAGGGAAAGTTGTACTTGCAAAGGAGCCCAGCAGAAAATTAAAAAGCCAAATACTAACAAGCACTCCATTCCTGGTTTCAAATGCACAATCAAGTGTTCCAAAACTGATCCTGGGATTTAGCATCTCGTGCAGAAGTTCAGAATTGAATTAATACAGGGCAGTATATCTGCTCTAAAATAGAGAAAAGAACCATCCACCAAATCTAGTTACCAAGAAAGAGGGCAAAGCCCTATTCAAAGGAAAATTTATTTTGCAAAAGTAGTCCCAGCTCTCTTAAGAAAAAAAAAAAAAAACACCTTCCATTCTGACATATGTTCATAAGCAGCCACTCACCTAGTAGTCTGTTATATGAAAGAATAACCATCGGGTATACAGTTCTCTCTCATTATGTCACATGCATTGTAAAGATGTAGAAAAGTAGACTATTAGCATTAACGACTGATTTTCAATGTTGCATTTTCTGCTGCTTTTGAGAAACACATCTGTTTCTACAATAGCACCAACAGGAACTATTCGAAGCAGAAAGAGTGTTCATGCTTTTGCCAAGCCTAAAGCAATTGCTTCCCTTCTAAAAAGAAAATGAATAGCTGAAGTAACTGATAGAATGCTGTAAAAATAGTGAATTTCAACGATGTGCACCACAATTCCATGGTGTAATGTTCCATGTTATTGTGGAATGGCCATTCATGACTAAACAGTTAAAATAAACAAAGATGCAATGGTGAACTTGTCAAAATACCCAATTTTTTCTGCCATCCATTTTGCTAGGGCCTAAACAATTTCCCCCCAAACAGGTCAAAGATTTTGAATACTTGTATCCGAACATTAACTTCTGGAACAAACCTAATCCATGCACATATGGTGTACAGACCGCCATATATTTCCTTGCTTTGTCTCTCAGCACAGGAGTTGAGAACAAAGGTCCAGTGTTTGACTGTTGAGGGTATAAATCATTCATATGCAAGGAATGACATGCTGCATGGATCTGGTGAACATGCAGAATTGTATATAATCCACCATACAGTGTTAATTTTCAGCTATGTCATCTTCAATTTTTCTACAAGTCTGAATGCTACAGCCATGTAATGGCACAAACATTTTTAGCTAGGATGAAAGCTAGGTTGGCTAGGCAGTCAAGATCTCAAAAGCAAAACCTTACAAACTACTAGTAAAATGCATTTTAAAATGCAAAATGTTTTATCATGCTGACCTAGATGATTGTGTTGCAAATATATCAAATTAGTTGGATCTTCCCCTTTAAAGCGTGAGACACTTGCAAGGCAGGCTGCATTAATCTTGAAGGGAACGCTGAGAGGATCACCCAGACCCCTGACCTGATTTCTAGACTTCTGGATGGATGGAATTACTTCACTGTTTACGTAACACTACAGGCCGTGAGTGGATTTTTAAAACTTGCTGATGAGTATCTCGTGTACATGCTTCCATGTCCAGGTTTAACAACCAGGACCCCTATTTCAGTCTGCAACACATTCCCAATACCCAGACTAGAAACTGTTCATGTGTCATTTAAAAGCTCCGTGTTTACTTCTGCCTTGAATGAAGCTAAGAATGGCTGTAAACAAACAGCCTTCCTGTTTTGCCAACCATCTGAGATTTTTCAAACATGCATATAAACATTTGCCAGCTAAAGTGACAATCCAACTTGCATGTCTTTACAGTTAGGATAAATTTCAGGACGTTTCATTTTATTTTGAAGAAAAAGAGGTTGCATTTCTGGAAAGCCTGCTCCCTAAAGCATTTAAAGAGCCTGATCTCTAAATATGACTCGGAGCTCGAAGAGAATACATTTCTGTATTGGTCTCTCCAACAGAAGAAGTACAGCAAATAGCATTTTGTCTCCTTTTAATAACACTAGGAAATTGTGTCATGCAATTACTTTCATATCTCTTTGTCCTCACAAACATGAGCCCAGGGCTTCAAATAATCACTTCCTGAGAATTTATGTGGAATATGTAAGAAGTAGATAACATAACCATCTTTGGCAAGAGGTTTATCTCCCATGTACACGGGTCTCTGAAAGAGATTGTCTTATGCAAGAAGGAGCCGTCCATCCTGCCACTAGTCCCTTCTGCTGTTGGAAGTAAATCCATGGAGGGATATAACCCTCCATTTCCCCACAAGGTAACTGCCAAGGGAATAATTAAAAAGTGCTTTGTAGACAGAAAAATGGTACAGAAATTATTAGTTTCGGTCTAGTCTATATAAAGTATCTCACCTTTAAATAAACCACCACATACTTGTTTAAGAAAACCTTCCTTCAGCAAAGCTCATCTTTCAACAAAAGTTGGTCATTTAAACATTCTAATATGTTGCAAAGATAAAGGAGGAATAAAGTGCAGGTACTGGTTCTCCTTTATTTGTCCCTAAAACTGCAGCTAAGGAGACTCTAACATAAGTGGTATGATCGTGGTTTGGAGCATTATTGCTCAACCCACATTTGGAACATTTGTGATCATGCATATAGAATCAGCAACTAAAGCTTGACCACTTGATCACAGCCAAAATGCAAGGAGGGAACTTCTTATGCAGCCCAAAAAATAAGAGCCTACAATTAAAAAATAAAAAATGCTGGTTCTTAGAGCCAGATTTCACCCAACTAGCACGAAAAAGTGAGTACGTGAGTACACACACACACATGCAGGTGCACCAGCTATTATCTTGTATAGCTGCCCTAGCATTTGAGGCAATCCTTTCCATCTACATAGTAATGAAATTATGTATACATACCTTGGGGAAGCTGGTTCTCCAACCACCTGAGACATTTACCTATCCAACTGCAGCACTTGCAAAATTTCCTCACCCCCACCCCTCCATTCAAGCACCAGAAATCTTTGTGGAAACACCCTGACCCAAGGATTGTACAGCAGGCAAACCAGTAACTACTAAAGGGACCTGCAACAGATTTTCCAACAGCTTAACAATAGCAGCAACAAAAGGCCTCCAGGCATCCTCTGAATTTGGCTGCTGCTGCGATTAAGAGAACTGGGGATAGCAAGTAGAACCAAGCATGCACTTGTGCAGAAGGCTGGGAGCTCCATTCTGATCTGCAAACCAAATCCTGGTCTGAGCCATATACTAGGGAACACCATATTCCTTAATTCTACTGATGTGGAAGTCCACTACCGCCACACGCCACCATTTTGCATTTGACACCAAGGCAGATTCCAGAGGCCCACAATCTACCTGACCTGCCCAGCACAGGACACCCACAGGCACTGGGAAGCTGTCAGGCAGCTTACAGTTCATCACCACATCTGTTTCCTAAAAAGTAAACGTGATTTTATTAAGATAAAGAATGTCGCACCTTGCATCACAGTCTGCCTAGCTACTGCTGCTCACTTTCCACCTTTGTTAATGAACCAGGAGAGGGCCCAGCGAGCACCTGATGCTTCAGAGAAATCGTGCAGATACAGATCTGATCAGTCTCTTGCCAAGTCCTCACCTCACAGCCCTGTATATCACCTCCTTGCATATTTTAAACGCACTTGCCCTTCTGGGCGTGGAGTCTGCAAGGGTGGCCGGACCGTTTCGAACCGTGGCTCTATCCCCACCGCAGGATGCGATACATCCTTCCAAGGAGGGGGTCAAGCCGGCGCACAAATGAGACGCACGGCCTTGGTGGGAAGCATCCCTCGGGAAGCCTCCAGGCCGGCCTCCCCAAAATCCGACCGCGTGGGCCGGGGAATGCTGGGGGCTGTAGTCCTGCACACCGGGAGGGCACTCCAGCCGTTCGTGCGGGAGAGCGGCGGGCGACCGGAGAGCCACACACGCCCCGCCCCGCTTTCCACTGGGGCGCCC
>NW_025336308.1:3564661-3639295 GCF_004798865.1 Varanus komodoensis
GCCTCGCCGGGCAGGCGGGCCGCTGCGGGCCCAGGGCCCGGCCCGCTCCGAGGGGCGCCGGGCAGCGCGCGCGGCGCTCGCTCCCTCTCTCTCCCTCGCGTGCGCGCGCCCGGCCGAGGCCGCCCCCGCCCGCCCGGTACCTGTCCTGGGTGTTTATCATCCTCGGGGCTCGGCAGGACGGACGGGGCCGGGGGAGGCGCGCACTCTCGGGCCTCTCGGCAGCTCCTCCCTTCGCGAGCGCCAAGCTCCGACTGACGGCCCTCCCCGCGCGCGAGCTGCCGCCGCCGCCTATGATGCCACCCGCCCCGTTGCTCATCTGCATAGCCCCGCCCCCGCCGCCAAGCTGCCTGGGAAACGGGCCGCTGGAAACAAAGGCACTGGCAGGGGGAGGGAGCGGCGGGGGCGTCTCTGCGCGCGCCGCACTGCGCAGGCGCGCTCGCGAGCTCGTGCGCGCGCCCTCCGGCTTTCCCAGCTTTTCTGGGCGACACGTGGCTCGGCTCGGCGCGGGGCGGTGGCTCCGGCGCGCGCGTGTTTCGGGCGTGGCGCGAGGACAGCGCCGCTTCCTCCGGGACCTTTGCAGGTGCGAGGACGCTGCGCTGGTGGCCTTTCAGGAGATGTTAGACAGTGTCTTCCCTCAGGTGCCCTTACCACGCTTTTGCGTCCGGGATACGCGAGCACTGTTCTCTTTTATTTTTCCTCATTCTCCGGGGTTGCTGGTGGTTTAAAGCAAGGGCAACACTGAATTCAGTAAAGCTTACCTCTGAATAAATAAGTATAAAATGCAGCACTTAAGCTGGCACTGGCTTTCCCCCCTTTAACTTATTTTTTCTGGGGATTGCAAAGCCAGCTGTCTTGGCCCTCATTTTGTCCGCTGAGAACCGAGTGCCTCCCTGGAGGGGGCTGCCCAGGGCCGGCCGTTCTCTCTGTTGCTCTTTCCTGAAATGGCCGTGGATATTTGCAAGCACAGTATCCTTTCAGTACCAGCACTTGTGCATTTTCAGTTACACAGGCCTGGAGATGGAAGCCCTGGGTGAGCAATGGGCAGATACCGGCTGCTACCGACACAACTGAAGGTATCAGAGCAAGCAGGCAAGGTTTTTCCCCATGGCGGTAAATCTGACTGCTGTCAAAGAACAAGATTTTTGATGTAACCAAAGGCATGAGTGATTTGTAGCTGTGAAAGGCAATATTACATTAGGATTCTGCCTTTCTACCTCTTGCAAGATGTGTAAGGCGACAGAGTAATTGAATCATGTAGCACACCAAAAGTTTCAACAAAATGAAACTGCTGCTTTGATTGTTTATTGGGAAGATTGAGGGGGTTGCATTGTAAAGAATTGTTGGTGGCACTTGCAGGGACTAAGAACACAGAGATTGCTAGAACTTGGGAAAAATGCCCAGGGATTCATTTCAGAGGTACTGTGGCACAATATCGTTGGTGGCACTGGCCAAGAAATGAACCAGCCACTTTCCTGTGGCTGGAGGAGGAATTTAAAAAGGTAGTTTTGTAACAACTTGGCATTTATTCTTTACATATGGAGCAGATAGAAACATGCATTGCACATCTGGAAGCAACATTGGAAGCAAGTTTCCCTGTGTAAACTAGGTTTGTTCCTGGACTTCTCCTCATGGGCGCATATACAATCCTGTATGCACTTATGTGGAGTAATACCTCCTTGCCATTGTAGCCACCAAAGTTTATACCATAATAAGTTTGTTCTCTGGATGACTCAGTTCTAGTATTAGGAGAAAGAAAGAAAAATCTCGTGTCTAGGTGGTTCTAGAAACTTGTTATTTATTTTTATAGTGAACAATTGTTGATGCTCTCTGGGCAGTTCACAACAAATTAAAATGCAAGAGTCAAATAGTTAAAACGGCAGTATACAACGGGAGTGGCCAAAGCAAGGCTCGCAGGCGGCATGTGGCCCTTGAGTTTCTTCTGCGGCTCACTGCTTACTGCCCACGGGCTCCTACTTGCTGATGTCAAACATCTGACATCTACCATATGTGGCTCTTCTGCTGAGCACATCTGGCCATCCCTGGTATAAAAGAAAAGTAAGGACTGAAGTAAGGCCTAGCAGCAGGCAAAAGACTGAGAATACAATGCTAGATTTGAACCAGGCTGAGTTACAATTCCTGGGGAAAGTCCTGCAATTGTCCTGTTTCATTCATGGCCTTTTAGAAAGAGTCAAGATGATGTTTGGACTCCAGATGGACTCACCCATTTGTTGCCATCCTGTCTTTCCCCCTTTTTCTTGCCACAAAAGTTCCATTAAGGGGAGAAAAATAAAGGTGGCTCAGTGCCTTTTGATCAGCAGCATTAGGAAATTCCTTCTGTCCACTTTCTAAACACAATGCATAATTCTACTACTTTCTGTTCTCTTTTCCCTTGTTTGTTGTCTTTGTAAAGCCCTGAATATTGTAACTAGGCTCTGGACTGGCTTTGGTTCCCTTTCCTGCAACTTTTCCACCTCTACAGCATTCTTTCTGAAGTGCCACAACTAGAACTGTACAAAATATCCCAAGTGTAGTTTCACCTAAAATTGTGCGAAAGCATTGCTTTGCTCTGCTTCTGCCTGTTCTCGGGGCAAAACAACTGTTTGCTATGCTGCAGGAAATTGCAATCGAATTGGCGTCCAAGTTAGAAAGAAGCCAGTTACTGTCATGCTCTGCACATGACCCACCCACCACTCCTAATTTAATGTCCCCATTAGCGGAAGGGCTCTATTTATATTGCTCAGGAAAAACAAAGCCGGCCTTTCCCACAGAGGTTGTTCCTCTGACTGATGGTTGCTGGAGGAAATTGGAATATGCTGCATTTTATTTTTAGGATTCACATGGGAAAAGAGTTTTTTAATGTTTCATTTTCAAATCCAGGGAACAAGTGGTATTTGTCTCAGGGCTGTGATCATGAAAACACTGTGCATTTATCGTTAAGCCAGCTTTTTCCTCCCTTGGCCTACACCCTGTTTGTTGTAGCATCTTGCCTGGGGAAGATACCTAGAGGTCTCAGAAGCTTGCACATTTTTAATTGTCCTCATAAAGGTATTGTGCAAATACAGACTGTGGAAGTTTGTTATGGAAGAGGCCTAGAAGGCCACTGGATTCAACCCCCCCCCACCCCAACCCACTCAGTGCAGGACTTAGATCTCCCAACCAGATTCCAACCAGGCCTGACCCTGCTTAGCTTCCAAGAGAAAATGTTTGCTTGCTACCAGAGATTTGGTTGCTCTGCAGGGGTTTTTCTGTCAGGATAAATGGAGGTGATGGCGGGCACAGGGTGAGAAGAACCATGAGCCTGCCTTGATGTCTGGATGGGAATAATAGGACAGATGTCATGAAGGAAACAAACTTTTAAAATTTACTGCATTTGTCTGAATTGATCAAAAATAATTCCACTGGACGCAGCTTGTTTTGTGTCTCCAGTCACTCATGCAGTTTACTTGGAGGCCTTGCACAAGTCACCATTTCGCAGCTTAATCTGCCTCAGAAGGTCATTGCATGATGGAATGTCTAGAAGAAAAATCCACATCTAATGTTCTAAGGGCCATGTAATTTATTAAAAATTAAATCCCAGCACAGTATTTTGAAAACATTACCTCAGTCAAAGCAATGCTAGAATAAGGTTGCCAGCTGACCCATAAAAGAGCATAAGTGGATGGCCTCAGTCTTGAGATGTAGGAGGGCGACTCTACATGACCCGATGGTTGGCAAGTATTACAAGATACTGCAAAGTAGGTTCCAGCAAAGAGCTGAGCCTCGGTACACGGAAGATACTTCAGGCTGACACTGCTTTACTCCCACTTCTGGTATGAGCTGACTCAACCGTCTCATGTGGTTGCTGAGAAGCATGAGGGTAAGTTGGAACTCTTTGGGACCACAAATGCCTTGGGATCAAGTAGGACTGCCCAGTGCCACCTTCCAGGACTGGCTGCAGGTTGGAGTAGATTGACCCTTTAGGGCAGGGACAAGGATCAGGGGAGCCGATGGCCACCCTCCCAGTCCTTTGCAAGCTGGCTGACATGCGGGGGGGGGGGTGGCCTTGCTTCTGGAATTGGGGGCTGTGATCCTGCCCCCAGTGCCACCTTGTCCCTGCTGAACGGGGGGGAGGGTGACTCCCCACTGCTTGGCTCCAAAGCATGAACTTGTGTACTCAGAATATGTAGGTATACAGCAGTACAAGCACACTCCTTGGCGACAGCGGCTGGCTTCGTACAAGACTGCATGCTGTTGTTGAAACGTGAGTCTGAACCCAGCGGAGAGAGCTACTTGCAGTAAACAACCCGCAATCAATAATCCCACAGCAAGCCGCGGGAGTGCTTCGTGGCTTGTCCGTGGTTAGTGCAGATGGACTGCTCCTGCCTGAACACTGGCCTTGCCTTTCCTGGGGGTGTGGCTCCGGGGCCTGCATTTGAAACCAACATCACTGCTTGCCTGGGCGGATTGAGGCGTGTGGGTGGTGCAGAAGGCGAGATGCAGCCAGCTGTGGCTGGAAAGCGGCGAAGAGGGATGGCAATCCGTGGGAGTTCTTCCCGTCCCTTCCCGACTTTTCCAAAGAGCAGAGCAGAGGCAAAGAGGTGCTGCTAAGGGCAGGCTGAGCGCTTGGATCCTCTCCGGCTGCAGCGTTTGAAACCAGCACACCACACTGGCCAACTACCTCGAGGAGGTGGACGAAGCAGCGCGTGTACAAGAGCCCAGCCTGGGGTGTTTTTGGAGTGCATCTCTTTCTCCTCCCCCATCATCATTTCCAAGAGCCACTGCTGATGGCCCCTCCTGGCGTTCCCCCAAGAGTTGCAGTAACAGGAAGGGCAGCAGGCCGTGAGAACAGATCCTGTGAAGCAGCTCCCTGCAGCGGCAAGGGCCAGCTGCTTCCCCTGCCACCCTCTTTTCCCCAAGCCCCGTTCAGCACGGAAATCAGAGACAATATACCAGACTTGAGCCAAATGCTGGCAGTCCAAGAAGACACAAACAAATGCATGCGCCATGCACCCTTGCTTTGCACTCATGCATCCATGCGCTCAGTGCACTTTGATGCAACCAAGTTTCCTACTCGGCATGCATGGCCACCCGACTGTTTGTGTGTGGAGTTCATGAAACTTGGCACACCAGTTTTCCATGCACAGGTCTTAGCGGGCTGCAACCTGGAAATCGGAACCCGCTGATCTGTGTTCTGCTGCTCCGGGCACCTTGATGCCACTTAGGTTCAGCCTCAAAATGGCGATTGTGAAATGAATGAAACTGGCACTGGAGGCGTCAGGTTATACACATGACTCTAGGTGACCCCCAGTCAAGAGCGGCGCCTCGAACATGATGCTGCCATGGGGAATTTTCAGTTTTCAGTTGCAGGTGTTCATCCTGACAGTTCCTGTAGCGGCAACACACAAGGTGATCCAGGCAGCTGTGCAGATCTATTTATTCATTTTCTTTTTATGCCATAGAAACATAGAAATATAGAAACCGCGCGAGTCAGAAGGGGCCTCCTGGGCCATCTAGTCTGACCAAGCTCCGAGGAACTGGGAGTTCCAGTGGGTGGGGGTGGGGGTGGCAGAGGACACCGCTAATCAGTGCCACCCTCTCAGCCCCAGCTCCTCTGTATCACTGCTGGACGAAACATACTGGCTTCTGGGTCAGTGAAAAGCATAACTAGAAATATGGCAGCCTTTACATTAGCAAACCCTGAGGTTAATTTCAGTTGCTACACTATCTTTAAAAAAATTAAAGCCAAATTGTGTAGCATTCCCTAGTGGCTGCAAGGAAAGGAGTCCTCAAAATGCAGAGGTGTCCAGGTGGGGAAAATACGCTTCCTCAGAATGGGAAGTGTTCCTTCATTCTGCAAGGCACCTCCTCTCGCCACTTGGTTCTCCGAGCCTTGGAAAGACCTGGATTCTTCCGAGGTTAGCCAGGAGTGTGCCTGGGCAGCAAGAGCATCTAATACCAGCTGAGTACTCGCTCCTGGTACCCCACGGTCACCGAAGTACTAGCTTTGCTGCAAATCGGAGGTGTGGGCTTGTGTTGTGGAACCCCAAATAAGGCAACAGCGTGGCCAAGCAAGAAGCCGCACGAGCTTCAGCGACCCTGTTCGATCAGGGCCTGTTGCTCTTTTCCCCGAACTGTTTGTGCATCAGCTCCAGGACTGAGTGGGAGGAAACAGTAACTCCAAGCGTGTGCCAGGAGATGGCAGCATAAGCTTTTGCTGCAGCAATTCTGCTGCTGTCTATGAGGTTTTGCAGCAGTTGCATGGCGTGGATGTTCTTGTGAGGAGGAGATAAATAATTGAGAGATTCTTGTCCCTTCTTGCCACTGAAGAACTTCGTCAGGAAGATGGTCCCCTACCAGCTCACTAGCCAGCCCCATGAATACGAGACCCCACCCCCCCGCTCGAGGGCCCCTTCGCAGATGCACCCCTTGGTGCTTTGAGAGCATCGGGGAAGACTGCCTTGCTGGTCGTCTCTTCTAGCAGAGCCCACCCCTGTGGCGGCCAAGATGCCAGACGGAGCCAAGCAGTATCCCCCTCTTCTGGAGTCACACTCACATCTGCAGAGGAGAATGACTGCCTCTAGTGCCCCCCCTCCCCCCCGAGGACAGTGGCTGGGCAGCAGTGGTGGCTGAAGGGGCTCTGAGCAGAGGAGCTTTCCGAGGCATCAGCTCCAGTGAGCTCTTGCTAGTGCCACGCAGAAGGTGGCAATGGGGAGTCACTTCTGGATATTTCCTGCCCTGAAAGTCCTAGGATGGAGCCATGAGTTAGTGAAAATGAAAGCAAGAAATGGCTTGCTCTCCCAGAAGCTGAGACTCCCAGGCTGGAGGGCACTGGACCAGCTGCTGGGAAACCAAAGGACCAGTGTGTAGAGCACGGCCACCAGTGGTACAGTTAGATCCAAGCCAAGCAGGACTCTTGGTGGCTGACATGCACAGAGGCAGAGAGAAAGTCCGATGCTGCACCAGCCACACAGTTGGAGCAGGAGAAGCATGAACCAAGGCAAACTGGAAACCATAAGCAAGAACTGGAACAGCTGAACATCATGGCATTTATTGTGAACAAGCTGAAGTGGAACAGAATTGGACATTTTCAGTCAAACACTGAAATGACAAATGACAAACACAGAAGTGAGAGTGGCTCTTACACTGAGGCGAGATGTAGCAGCTGCAATGCAAGTGAAGCATGTCAGTCAGAATTCTTGGAAAAGCTATCAGCATAATATAATTCAAACCTATGCTCCAACGATAGAGGCTGAATAAGAAATTGAAATTGTTAATATAGGCATTCAAGAGGAAATTGATATCACACCAAAATAAGATATGCTAATTGTAGGTGACTGGAATGCAAGGATAGGAAACAAAGCAGAGCCAAATATTGCGGGAGACTTTGGCCTGGGGATTAAAAATGAAGCCGGGAATGACTCAGAGACTTCTTTGAAGTCAACCATCTGTTTGTTGCAAATATATACTTCAGCCACTGTGACTTGTATGCATCAACATCTCCAGATGGCCAGTACAGAAATCAAATAGACCAGAAGTGAGAGGTGGAGAAGCTGCATGCTCACTGCCAAAGCAAGGCTTGAAGTGGATTGTGGTAGTGACCATGAAATATTAGTAACAAAAATCAGACTGAAGCTGGAAAAGGTCACGAACAGGAGTATACTCCCAAAACATGACTTAAGTAACATTACTAAGGAATTTGAACTCCATGTGAAAAAGAAGTTTGCATTACTGAACTCAATTGACCATGACCCAGAAGAGATACCACAAAACCAGAGACATTATTAGGAAAGGATGAAGGAAGACAATTCTTGTAGCAAAAGGAAAGAAAAAGCCTAGATGAATGATGGGAGAAAGACACAATTGCTAAGAACAGATAAGAAGGTAAAACAAAAGATGACAGAAATAGTCCGAATCCTGAATGCGGTTTTTCAGCAATTGTCACACAGAGGCAAAAAGTAGCATTACAATGGTCAGTGCAAAAATACAGAACAACAAAAGATCCAAAAGATCTATCAGAGATCCAAACCTAGTTTAGGAATGCTGGAAGACCAACAGGGGGTGACACAATAGGACTGGAATAAAAGAAAGAGAAAAGGAATCCCATGAAGAAGAACCTGCAGTATCAGAACGTGAAGGGAAAGCGCCTCTGACCTCAATTGCAAGCAGTGCAACACCCTGACAGCTGGACACCAGCAGACCCACTCCAAGCCGCGCACTGAAACGGTCCCGATCCTGACAAGAGCATTCCAGCAAATATGGGGAAAAGGCTCCACTGATTTGAAATGTTCACTGCACATTCCAGTCCCCAAGAGAGGAGACGCCACGCAGTGCAGCACCCTTGGGACCGTGGCACTGATCCCCTGGCAAGCAAAGCAGTGCCCAGAGAACTTCACCTACATGGAGTGAGAGATGCCTGAGAGTAAAGCTGGTCCCTAGAGAGGCAGGGGCACGGGGGTTGCATGTGCTGGCTGCGAGAAGAATAATTTCAGAAGATCTTTGCCCTGCACATGGACACACCGTCACTGTGCTGAAGCTTTTGTTTGTGTGCATGGAGCAAACTGACCTCAGGCAGCGAGGTTTTGTGGGGCAGAGTGGTGACGGGCCAGCCCGACCATCAGGCAGAGTGAAGCGGAGGCTCGGCATGTTGGAGGCTGGATCTGGGGGCCACACGGCCTCCCCTGTCGTCCTTGAGCCACCTTCTGTGCCCAGTGTCCAGTGCTGGAGAAAGGTTCAGCGGAAGCCTGGCCAGCCAAGGTCAGTGGGTGAATGTTTTGGAGGGGGCAAGCTCCACCCTCTTTGCCTGAAGCAGCAAAGTCCTGGGCCGCCTCCCAACATCACAGCCGCGTTTCTGTGCGGAAGAACCACTGCTCCAAAGGGCAATGACTGCACTCGTGAATTTCGGCAGGAAAAGACCGCGGGGAAGACACGCTTCCCTCTCCACTCCCCCTTCCACCTTCTGCCTTGGACACTGCATCACCCCCAACATCTCAACTTGAGCAGCGACCAGAGAGCCTGCTCAATATTTCATGGCCCTTCTCCTAGCGGCCTTTGCATGTCGCATCCCCTTTCTCTGTCTCTCAGTGTTTCTTGCCTCGCCTTCGCAGGAGGAAAGCCAGAGAAGGAAGGAGGGCGTACGTTTAGCAAGGATAGGCGGGGTGGGGGGGCAGTGGGGGGAGCGCTCTCTGAGCCCCAGCAACATCCTTTGCTCTCCCGTCTGCTGAGATACTATTATTCATCCTCATCCTCATCTTGCCTTTTTCTTCATGCAAGGACCTTCCATGTAAGGGCAGTTTACATGGTCCTCATCTCCACTTCCCCCTCACAGCAAGCCCGTGAGGTTGGTCAGGCTAAGAATCGGGACGAGCCTCAGCCCCCAGTGCGCTGGATGGTGGAGCAGGGCAAACCCCAGCGCTGAGCCCCAGTCCAGTGCTCCAGCCGCCCTCGTTTCTGCACTGCTGTCAAAAGCAGCCCCAGAACGTGTTGCTCCCCACGCAAGTCGTCTCGTCAGCGCTCCTGTCTGCTGGTCCTGCTCTGGCAGTTTCTTTTTACTGCATGTGTAACACATTTCGTGACTTTGATCCGTAATTGCCTGCTTGGTTTAGCTCTGTTGTGTAGGACACAGCCAAATGCACACCCATAGATCTGAAAACAGGGAGCTGTATATATTTATTTAAGGCATTTCTATCCCATCCGATACAAAAGTCTCAGGATGGCTGAGGCCTATATAAATATGTATAAACTATGTATATATATGTACATAGTTTCTTCAGAAGCCACTGATATTATACATTCCCCCACAATTAAAAAAATAACATTCTGGCATGAAGGAAATACTGGCCGCACAGGTCGACATCATCTGTTCTTTCAGCCTTTTCAGCGGGTGAGCAAATGGTTGCATTGGAAGCTCTGGCACCCCAAAGTCCAGTGGTTACCTCAGTACCTGCCCCTGCTAAATCCCAGATTTGGCCCTGAGTGCTCTGTCTCCAGGACTCGGCTGGCAGCAAAGGGGGCCCTTCCAGGGCGAGGGAAATTGCTTCTGCTCTTCAGATTCGCTGGCCTTGGCCCGGAGGAGCAAGATCGGTGAGTGGCAAGTGGTGGCCGTGTTGGGGAAGAGGAAGAATAGCAGCTGGTATTCACCGAAGAAAAGTGACCATAGGGGGTGCCTTGCCCAAGGCTGCCCCGATTGTCTTCCTCCGGGCACCTTCTTACTTTCCCACTGAGCCACATGCAAGAGACTCAGCTGTTCTGGCTTTCTCCAGCAGATGGGGGCTCTGCGTCCGTTTCTACGCAGGTCTTTGCTGGTTGGGGAAAGTTACATATCCTCCTGCAACATTAGTCGTTTTCCCCTTTTGAGCTTGCTTCACACGGTTTGTGTCAGGCTTGTTTGTTTTGTGTGGCATAAAACAGAAGATTAGACACAGCTCTTTACGAGTGGAGGTTTCACCTTTGCATTACACTCTGGAAAAGATGTACAAAGGATGCAAACTTTGAGTGGGGGTTGCTTTTTGCTCTCTTGGAAAAGCAGCAGGAGCTGAAACACATTTTTGAATATGGTGGTGGGTGGACCAGTAAGGGTGTGGGCCTGTATGGGGTCCGACTGTTGGGCCGTATCTCCAACATTGTTTACATGGATTGGTAGAGGCCCAAGATACGGTGTGGCCAGAGGCAAAGGGCAAGATGGTGCATTTCTCGCTTGTGCACAAGGCTGTCTGAGCTGGCCGTGCGATCCTTGCTCAGGACTGGTGGCAGGACAAGCGCCTCCATGGAAGACCAGTTGTGGCAGTCCAGGGCATAAGCCTCTGCCCTCCAGCCTCACTTTGCAAGGTCTCAGACGACTGAGCCAGAGGGCTTTCGCAGGTCTGTCACTGAACTGCGATCCATCCTCTTCGTGTAACAGAAACCTACAAATACTGCGTGTGTTTGCACATGCATCTGTGTGTAACCAGAGCAAGATAGCCAGGTTCTAAATGAAGCTTCTTAAGGGTACAATCCTATAGAAGTTTAGATAGAAAACAGCGTTTGACTCCTAGATGGCCTCAGCAGAAGTCAGAAACGCAGCTTTGACTCGGACGCTGACTTCGGGGCACGTTCCCGCCACTCTTGCCGCTTGCAGTGCCCCTGATTCCAGCGTGGGAGCCCTTGTGGAACATTCCTTTCTATTGGCATGGAACGGGGAGGTGGTTCTCCTTCCTCCTTGCTCGCCATTCAGCTGTTCAGGCCCAGTCCACTTTAAGGTGGCAAAGCTCGAGGAACCAGACTTCGGGCTGGATGTCAGGAAGTACTTCCTGATGGTTAGGACCCCTAGGATATGGGATGGGCTTCCACGGGAGGTGGTTGAGGCCCCATCGGTGAGGGGTTCAAGGAAAAGATCGGACAGCCATGAGTTTGGGATTACATGAGTGGAACCAGCTGGAGCTGGGGGTCAGACTAGATGTCCTGGGAGGTCCCTTCTGACTCTTTTTTGTTCTATGTTTGTTAGGCAGAGTGGACATGCTCCTGGTGAAGTCCGACCCATGGGCTTTACTGCACTTACTGCAGGAATCAGCCAAGCACTTGCAGCCAGAAGCCTGGGTGACCTTCACACGTGACTCCCCATGGCATCACTTCACCTTGCCGTGCTTTGCCTGGAAAGGTAAGTGCCCATCCACCTTCTGGGTCAACCCCCCACGTCTTGCACCAGCCTTGTCACAAAACTGGGCTGATCATGACGTTCTCCTAAACAGCAGTTTCCCCCAGCCTCCAAGGCGTGGGGATGGGGACCCATTCAGTTGGCTAAACAAATGCAGAAGAATCATTTTGCCCGTATGTGGAAAACCACTGTGCGCATGACTTGGCGTGGTGTCATGTTCCGTAAATACCGTGTGACTTCTGCGAACCTGTAATGTATCTGCTGATGCCCGGAGCCTGGTGCCGTGACTGGGCTGGAGCGTGCCTTGGTGGTGGCTGCTGAGTGACGTTCTGGAGGAGGAGAGGGGCCACTGCTTGCAGTGTTCCTTGGAGGGGCTGGATCAGGTCAGTTTAATGTTTGGTGGCTGGCAGTTTTAACTAAGCAGAAAATCGCCGCTGGGAAAAGAGAGTTGGTGGTCAGTCTGTGAAGGAGGAGGTCACTTCTTTGGTGGGTGGACTAGGAGAAAGCTGAGGATAAAGGGGAGCCCTGTGAGATATTCACACTCAGCTGGGGAAGATCGGAAGTAGGGAGGAGATGGTTGTGTTGTGCCCAAAGAGCTTGCTGGAGGAAAGGCACACAAGCAGAGAGTAACATTCAGACAAGCGATACCAGCTGCCAGAAAGTACACAGCCAGAGAAGCCAGTGCCCAAGAGCTGGTCCTGGCTGGGAGTGTATTTGGCTGGAATGGAGGCGTAGAGAATTTGGCCCGAGGTAAAAGAAGTCATTAAGAGGCCTGTGCCCCCCGGAGTGTTTCTTGAGCCCTTGGCAGGTGTCAGCTGGCATTCATTTGACAACCCCGGAGTGCACACTGGTATTCCCTTACGTGCAAAGTTGCCTTTTCATAAATTAACTTGTTTAATAGTGCATCTTGTAGTTTCATGGTGACACTTATACAGAAGCTGCCAGGAGCTTCTGAGGTGTTTTAGCAACCACAGAAAGGCCATCTTGTGGGAATTCCTGCATGCCAGTGATGGAAGGTTCCTTCGGCCCTGGACTGGGTGCCTTTGCCAAGCTTAAGAAGCCCTCCTGCAGGGCTGCCCAGTGAAGGAAGCATTTCCCATAGGGGGCTGGCAGTGCTGGAGGGAGATTCCTCCCACTGCATTATTCCTGTCACAGTTCCAAGTGGCCGAGGAAAGGGGCGGCCTTTTAGGACTGCTTAACAATATCGCAGGACGCCAGCTCTGCAGAGTAGTCTCAGGTGCCCTCTTCTAAGTGCAAGAGCTCCTCCGTTCCTTCAGCTGCTCCTTCAAAACAGTCAGAGATGCTGCTGCTTCGCGCTGGAGTCGAGCCATCTAACCCAGTATTGCCAACCCGGACCAGCAGCTGCTCTCCAGGGCTTCTCCAGCCCTACCTGCCTGTGCCAGGTATTGAACCTGCAACGTTCTGCATGCACAGCAGGTTTTCTAAGAGTCCGCAAAATGGATTATGGATGATGTTACTTGTTATCTAGGATGTCCCAGGCACTGTCCACTGTAATCAACTCTTTTCAAAGCGGTGTGTGCAGCTGATTCCCATATTCCAGAGTCTGGACACTGGGGAAGTGTGTTCCCAAATGAGAAGTGCTTCCTTGCGAGGAGACCAGCATGGCTACGGCTCTTGCGTGCCTGTTGCTAGATAAACAGGCCCTCTGGCAAAGCCTCTTTTCATTTCTTCTTGCTGTAAAAAAGACACAGCAAACCCAGAAGGGAGCAGAACGACACACAAAGCACAGATGAGAAGCCCAGGAAAGAATTTCGGTGAAGGACATAGGACTAACTTGCCCTTTTGCCCCAGCTGTGTGTGAAAATGTTCCGGGGCTGGCCGGCAGACCAAGGAAGTGCACCTGGGAAAGAGGGAGGCCTGTTCCTTTAACTGAACCAGCTGGAGAAAATTCCAGGCTCTGGGAATGCAGCACTCACTCAGTGAGGCGAGGGAGCTGGGAGCAAGGTCTAAGTGCTTTGTGGCTGCCGGATGGTGATGAGATGTGATGGCTGCAGCGAGGCATGCAGGTGGAGAAGGCACTCGGCGGCTGGTGGGGCGGGCGTGGGGGTGGGGAAGGCAAGGAGGCTGCAGCGGCATCCGCAGCTGCAAGGCACACGCCGGGCGCCGGCTCCCTTCCCTTCCCTTCCCTTCCCTTCCCTCCGGCTACAGCCAAGCGCCACTTTGCTACCAGTTCTTCCCTGGCTGGACCGGGCTGCTGTGTGACATTGGCGGATCATGCCACCAAGTGCACCAGAAGTGGCAGCTTGGGACAGATTCCCCATCAGCCGCTGGGAAAGACTATGCTGGATGCTTATCTAGGGGTGAGGGCTTGGTTGTGGGGACCCTGGACGTGACTCGGCTCAGATCTGGCCCACTCCCATTGTTCTCTGAAGCAGCCCAGCAAACGGGGGGGGGGGCATTGGCACACTTCCGCCCCAAACAAAATGCCCGGACATGCAACTGCTGGTCTTCTTTTCTCGGGCTGAGCACCAGCCCTCACCTCGCTGGCCTGGCCTGCTTCCCCAGCAGAGAGAGCACACAGCTCTCCTCCCCATGATGAGGCCCTGAGATGGTGGGGAGAGAAGGGGGGCTGGTGCTCCCCTCCCAGGGGCTGCTGAGCGATGTGCGCTCCCTCGAGCAGTTCAGGAGAGCAGAAGCGAAGCAGGCACTGCGGGAGTGACAGGCAGGGCCTTTTATGGACCTCGGCAGGAGCCCTTATCTGTCCCCACCTCAGAAGAAAGTGGCAGCCCCCTCGGCTCTCTCCGGCTGCTGCCAGATAGGACCGAAGGGCCACCCTGTCCCAGGACACCCCTCTCTGCTCCCGATGGCAGCGTGCTCAACAGAGGGAGGGACGCAGCTTCTCTGTTGCGTCTCAGGTGGCATTCAATGCAGATAAGTGCAAGGTCTTGCACTTGGGGCATAGGAATAGGTGTCATAAGGGCAGGTTGGGGACAAGTGGCTGGAGAGCAGCGCTTGTGAAAGGGACCTCGGGGTGCTGGTCGACTGCAGGTTGAACATGAGCCAGCCGTGCGATGCGGTGCTCAAGAGGGCGAATGCCACCCTTGGTTGCATAGCCAGAAGTGTGGCTTCTAGATCAAGAGAAGTATTACTACCACTCTATATGACTCTGGTGCGCCCGCAACTGGAGTATTGTGCTCAGTTTTGGGCCCCTCATTACAGAAAGGATACAGCCAGGTTGGAGTCAGTGCAGTGTAGGGCCACAAGGATGGTGGCCGGATTGCAAGGAAAGCTATGTGAGGCGAGACTGAGGGAACTGGGTCTGTTCAGCCTAGAGATGAGGAGACTCAGAGGGGACCTGTTGGCAACATATAGGCACGTGAGGGAGTGTCGCATGGCGGTGGGTCATGACCTTTTCCCCCCTGCGATGGAGGGGGAAATGCATTCCAATGGAGCAAAGCTCAGGGAACCAAGGTTCAATTTAGATGCCAGGAAGTACTTCCTGACAGTCAGGACCCCGAGGGTGTGGAATGGGCTTCCACAGGAGGTCGTTGAGCCCCCTTGGTGAGGGTGTTCAAAGACAGGCTGGACATGCACATGGTGGGCATGTTGTGAGTGGAGCCGGCTGGAGCCGGGGGTCAGACTAGATGGCCCGGGAGGCCCCTTCTGACTTGCTTTGAGTCTATGCTAAATTCAGAGGCTGCTTAAAACAGGCTTGGTCATCTTTCTGAGGGGACGGGGAATCCCTGGGGCATCAGTATCACAGGATGGTGCAGGGAAGACGGGACTGTGTAGATCACCTGGCACCAGAGTTCAAGTCCCCATGGAGCCAACTGGGTGACTTTGGGCCAGTCATAGACTCTCAGCGCAACCTACCTCACAGGGCTGTTGTTGTGGGGATAAGAGTGAGAACAGGAGGAGGAGAATGGTGTGAGCCAGTTTGAGTTCTTTAAAAAAGAAAAAAGGTTGGAGATAAAACTAATAAAGAAATAAAGTGCTTGCCTCTGTTTATGATCCTCTTATTGAAAGAACTGATCTATGGGCTGCTGGTGTGGGCAGAGTTTAGGCTTCTGATAATTCTGTGCCTAGGGATTGTTCCTTTGTTTTTGAGAATCAGAAATGAATAGAACTCGCCAATCGAATTCACAAAATCTACTTCCAATTGCTTCAAGCAGTGTGATTTTGGGGCCAGTTGGAAGGGTGGTTTTGATACTGCTGTTTGTTCAACAAATTGTTGCCAATTTCCTGCAAACCAGCTTGAGATCCATCGGGAGATCCAAGTCTACTTTCTTACCACTCTTGGCCTAAACTATAGATTGATCCCATACCTTCCAATATGTGTGTTGTGAAAATATATGCATGCACCTCGACAAATAGTTTGCAGCTTAATCGTGGCCACAGCATCCTTCCTGGGATTGCTCCTGAGCCCCGACGTTTGGTGCAAAGAACACACACAGACCAAGCTGCACTCGCTCTTGAAAGCAGCAGTGCCTGTTGACTCTCATCAGCTCTGCGGGTCGGCCCAGCAGGGCAACGCAGGGCACCTCGCACTTCCTGCACTTTTAATGCGGTTGGGAATTGCTTTCAATAAGACATGGGCCCGGCCATGTTCCTTTCACAACCAGTTAACAAGAGCGGAGGAGAGAGCGAGAGGCGGGAGGAGGATGCGAAGCGAGGAAGAGATGGGGCATGGGAAGGGACAGGAGCCACCACGGGGGGGGGGGGGGGGGGGCGGCCAGCCGGCAGGCGTTCTGCTCTGGCTGAGCCTCCCCAGCAGTCCTGCCACCATCTTTCCGCAGATTCACTTGCCCACACCCAACCACGCCAGGTGCTGGGCTGAGCCCCTTCCTAGGAAAGCAGTGTCGCTTATGCCTTTAGGACACACACACACACACACACACACACACACACACACACACAGAACTGCTTTTGCGTGTTAGCCCTCGAGTGGTGAGATTGTTCCCAGGCTCCTACAATGAAATATTTAGAGTAATTTAGAGCGATTTCATGTCCCAAGTAGAAATGCATGATGAATATTTCACAAGTCACATAGCTCTACAGATCCTGACAGATGATGCAAAGGCTTCTCCGAACACAATCTGAACATTTACCAGACTAACCTTTACCCACAGCCAGCACATAAGAACATAAGAAGAGTCGTAATGGATCAGACCCAGACTTCCTCCAGCCCTCGATTCTGCTCCCATGCAGGCCAAAGGGATGTCTGTGGGTCTGCGGGAAGCCCAGAAGCTGGGAATGAATGCAACAACACACGCACCCCCACTGCCCATGCTCCCCTGCACACTGCCTCTGGCACTGGGGGCAGCATGTGACCATCAGAATTAGTAGCTGTTGATAGCTTTTTCTAATCATTTTCAAAAGCCACCCAAATTGGTGGCTGCCATTACATCCCGAGACAGCGAATTCCATACTTTGGGCATGTGTGGTGTGAAGAAGGCACTCCTTTCCTCTGTCCAGGATCCCCCACCAATCAGCTTCATGGGATAACCCCTCTGGGGTCTACTACCATGTGAGAGGGAGAAAACAGTCTCCCCATTCCCTTGCTCCTCACCTGGCACAGTTTTGTCAGGTACCCTCTCGCTTACCTATTCTTTCAGCTAAACAGTCCTGCATGTTGTGACCTCTTAGGCAAGTTGCTGCAGCTGCACGATCATTTTGGTTGCCCCTTTCCACACTTTTGTCCAGCTGCCCCCTCCCGTTTCCTAGCTCTTCTCTGTGAGTGCCTGAAGTGCCTCCACACCTGCACTGCTGGCTCACCTGTGCTCCACCTCCTGTTGCTTCTCCCTCTTTGAAGCTTCCTGCCTGATGTTTTAATGAAATGCCCTCCTCTCCTTTGTAGCTTAAAGCAATGACTTCATGTGCAAATATATGTGCTCTAACCAAGCAATGAATACATCTCACTAACTCATTTGATGCATTCACTTGTTAAAGATGATGCTCATATATACGAGATTACCCCTTTTTGAAACCCTATTCTATACTTGATGGCTCCTTTTAATTAGCTTGTGTCGTTCCTGCAAGATAGCTAAGCTTGGAATAATATGTCCCTGAGCATCCTTCGGCTGAGATGCTGAGCATGCTGCTGCATGAGGAGGTGCTGGAAAGCTTTCTTGCATGGCCCATCCGAGCGTGAGGTAGAGCGAGGCAGTTGCTCCGGGGGCTGGAAAGCAGGGAGCCACAGGGGATGGCTGAGCTGCAGGCCAGGGCCGTGTGCGCCACCTGAACCAGCCTGCCAGCCTCAGCTGTGGGAGAAAGAGAGCATTGCCCGTCTGGCGCTGCCCGTCCCTTTGGCACGTGGAAGTGGAGGGGGGCACTGCTGGGGCCTTTGCTTAACCCGCGGGGTTCAGACCTGGAGAAAAATCTGCGCATCGCCTAGTAAGGAACAGCTCAGCTCAGCCCCGCGAGTTCCCCGGGCAGGCTCCCTCCCTCGAGACCTGGCTGCCGCGTTTTCCTCCTGTCTCTCGGGGCTTACTATTTAAGGCAAATCCCGCTCCAGTCTCTCAGCCCGACCCTGCCCTCTTTTTTAAAATAGCCTGCTTGGAATAAACAGCCTGGGACAGCAGCCTATAAATCAGGTATTCCAGACCTTGTTCCACCAAAGGGCAAGGAACAGGGATGGGTGTTTGAGGGCCTCCTTGCTGAGTGTGCCTGTGTGCCGGCGCTCGCCTCTGTGCCTCCACAGAAGGGTCTAATCCCCATTTCAAGTTCTCTTGGCTACTGGCCACTTCCCTGTTTCCCTCCCAGATGCTGCTTTTTGTCCTAAAACTTACTTTCCTTTCTTCTTCTTCTGTGCTTCCTCCCACAAGCGCCTGTCTTTCCCTCAGGCTCACCACCCTGACATCCCGGGCCAGCCTTTCCCCTTCCATTCCCAGCAACAAGTTGGCCCCTCGTGGTGCTATTTTCGCTCCCAGCAAGCTGATTTCACCCCGGAGCCCCTGCCTCTGCAAGAGGCCCCATGATAGTCCTCTGCGTTCCGGCCGGCTCACGCTCAGGCCCTGCTCCCCACCCCAGCCACCCATCGCCAGTTCCCCTTAATCACTCTGCTTATTCTGTCCGTTTGTTCGTCCGAGTGCGATCGACAGAGCGTCCCCTCTAGACAATGCCTTATTTCACTCTCCTCTCCCCCAATTTGCTAATCCTTCGTTTGCCACATGACTGAGGTGAGGCCTTTGCAGTCCAAAGGGATAGAGACCGGTGTCCATCATGGATCGGATCGCATCTCTTCAAGGTAATCATGTACTTTGTGGAAGCTGATGCAGAAGAGAGGTTGCTTAGCCAGCAACTGTGTGCACCCCTGTTCTGGACAGACAGACAGACAGACAGACAGAGGACTGGTGGAAAAGGTGTTGGGCACGTGCGTAGAGAACACCCGAGGAGGATGAAGGATGCAGGCTCTTGTGACAAAGGAAGAAGACTGTGGAAGCTGCATGGAGCTCAAAGATGGCGCCCGGCTATAACAGCTGGAGCTGTTCCTAGCTGAATCCTGCATGACTTTAAAGGCTGCTGATGGCACCAGGAAAACCTGCAAGGGTGAACCGATGTGAAGAGCGGAGGCTATAAAGTTTAAGGCAAGCGCAGGGAGTGGCTGTGGAGTTTATGCAGTGCCTGGGTGGGGTTTCATTCCAAACAGAAGCCGTGACTCATGCCCACTTCCTACCTATTCCGTGTGGTCACTGGCATCCTTGGGAATGGACTGGGAGTGGAGGTGAGCTCAGCCTACGGAGCTATGCTGGTGGCAGGGTCCCTGAAGGGGCTCCCATTATGCCCAGGGAAGGGAATCCACTGCGGCCTCTTTTCCCTGCCTCTGTGTGAGCTGTGTGGTTTGCCCACGCACCCTCCAGGCATACGGATCGTCACATCATCCAAACCCAGCAGGATGTGGCTTCCCAGCCACCCCGTAACCTTGCAGGGAGCCCTGGATGCCGCTGCGGAAGCCCCCCTTGCCGTTCGCCTCACCCCAACCCAGCTCCATAAGGGTAATCAGGCCGAGTGCCTGGGGCAGAGCCGGCACACGTGGGGCAGAGAAAGGGATCGTCGTGACTGCATTTCATGAGAGATTGTGTGCACCTGGGCAGCATTTGCAACCTGCTCCTCTGCTTGGAAAGCCGGGACACGGCATGAGCGGTGGTGCAGTGGAACAGGAGCCAGCAGGAGTGCGGGGCCTGCTTTTCGCGTCAGCAGGGATGCCGAAGTCATTGGCCGCCCTCCTGGGTGCCCCCGTGCCCACCGAGCATAGCAGCAAGCATTCCAGCAGTTGAGGGACACGGTCGGGTTCTCTGGTATCCATGTATTGTTTCTCATCATGATACGAAGTAATTGCCATTGAGACCCATTCGTTTTACAAAGGACCTGCTCTTGCTGGAGAGGAAAATTCTGGGAACTGGTTTGTTGCAACGGCACGACACAGTTGCCTGCAGTTTTGGACTCTCCTTACAGGCAGGACTAAGGGAGTGTCAAGATGAGCAGCCACAAGTCAGCAGCCTTCCTTTTTTCCAGGACCGGCGGGAGGGTGCTGAACTGAGACAAATCCTCCACAGTGCAAGCCAGAAGGGGGTCTGCAGCAGCCCCAAAGGGCAGATCTGGAGCCCGTCAGCTCCACGCCATCACCTCAAAGTGCTATGTGACGAAGTGGAGCTCGCTTTATCAGAAGGCAGCTGCTAATGGCCTGACTTTCTGGGCAGGAAGGAATTTGGCGTAGAGGTTCCATGACCAAGCAGCTCCACAGGCCATTTATAGGACAACCAGCTTCTTCCGTGCCCCTGTTGCTGGAGTTTTCTTGTCCTGGCTGAAACAAGGTCCAGCTATCAAGAGGATCTTGGTAGTTGTTAAGTTTACTCATAAGTTTACTCATGCAAGAAGGCTCTGTACGCCAGATGGGCAGTTTCCCTCTTCTGTAAGGCTCCTGTGGGCCTTATCAACAATTCAGCAATCTGAACTGGAGGTGCATGAAGAAGATGCCAGAGCAACAGAGATACAGGCTGGGTCCAGACAATAGAACTATTGCTCAAGGGTTGAACGTGGGTTGTTGTTGCTGAAGCTTGGCATGTTCTTCATTCTAAACTCAATCAGGAGCTTCCCATGAAAAACCCATGGTTTGTTGTTGAGTTGTCAGTGGTGCCTTGTTCACTACGCCTTGTTATCTTCCTGGGATGCAGACAACACAATAACCCGCAGTTCAACAGCAGTTCACACTCAAATATGGGTTGCCACATTCTCTGAACCAAAGCATTGATTCTCTGTCCCGAAGTTCACCTCCTGCTATTAAGCATCAGATGCAGCATTGACTGAATATTCAGTAGGAACAGCGGAATGGCATTACCAATGGAATGTTCGAGCAGGAAACTGTAGGACGTTTTCCAGGCTACAAGAGTGTTAGAACACACAAAGCCAAGTTGCAATAAATGATAAGCTTTGAAACCCCAAGAAGGACACAAATTGGCAGTAGAGCAACCCAGTTTCGGAATCTGCAAGCAACATCTATCCATCCAGATCCTGTCCTTGGCAAGATTCTATAAGCAAGAGATTCTCCGTGTTGCTTACATGTCACATACGTGGTGGAGCTTGATCCACGGATAAGGTTGCTTTCACATACGTTGCTAAGAATGCTTCACTGACAACTCAGCTCAATAAATGTCAACTCAGAAATTCTTCCCACTGAATTACATGGGCCTTATTCCTGGGCCAATGAGTATAGGCTGCAAGTGCATCTCCACATACCTTGGAATAAGCCTAAATAAAATAGTAGAACCTACTTTTGAATAAAGACGTACAGGGTTGCATTATAAGGCTGCGTTCCAAGCACTCTTAGGAGTAAATTCCACTGAATACACGGGACTTGCTTCTGAAAAGGCATGCATTCAGTGTGCTGTAAGCATCTTGGCAGTGCTTTTTATTTTGCTTTAGTTTTTAAATGAAATTAATTCCACTATTTATTATTTATTGACACCTAATTATTCCAAGCCACTTTGAGTGGGTGAGTAGATTGGCAGGGCTCCCGTTGTTGAATAAAAGGCTGCCCACTTCCCCCAAATCCAGGTGGTTCAGTTCCCTGGTCTGGAGTAACTCAGCGGAAGATGGGACCTTGTGTGGGCCTTGCATCCCAACAGGTGCATCTCAAGAGATGCAGTTGTTTCTGCCCCCATCCAACCAGCCACGGTTGTGTGTCCGTGTCCCCCGTTGCCACCCAGCCACTGCTTTGCACTAGCTGCTGGTTGGCCAAGCTGAGTTTCTTCTAAGAGGGAGAGCAAAACCCCCACAAGCCGGATTTTTTCCCACGGCTGCACCAGATCATGCAGACTACCCAGGAACGTTGAGGCCATCCGGGGTTCTGCCCCGCTTTCCCCAAGCTCCACCTCCCCAATCACCAATCACTTGGTACTTCCCTAGCTTTTGCCTGACCCCCCCCCCCCCCCCACAAAGGCTCTCCAAAGGCTTATTTAATGACAGGAAGAGCTTCAAGCTGAAATATGCTAGCATTTTGGTTTTGTTTTCAGGCCAGCCTCCACTGGAATGTGGCTCCCCAGAGCTGCTCTGAAGCTGAATTTGGTCCTCCAGTTGAAAGTGATCCAACCAGCCAGGTTCCAGCCAATTTAGTTTTTACATTGATATAATAGAAGTGAAAAAAATGTAAACATTTCGTGTGTGAAAGTGCAGCACACAACAGACGCAGCCCTCTGTTCATCACTCAGTAATGTGGGTGCATTTTCCAATCAAATATGTTCCCATTGAGTAACTGGCCACTGCCCTGACCTCAGGACAGCAGGAAGGAACCCCCTTACAAGAAATGTGCCCCCCCAAACAAAATTTTCATTACAAACAAGGTGCAGTCAGAAATCATATTTTCTGAGGGAAGTATCAGGCCTTTTCCAGTTGAGAAAACTTTTAAGGGAGATGTGAAAGGGGAAAAGGAACAACTCTTCTGCACAGACGCTCTTGACCGAGTTTCCCGTGAGAAAAGCAACACTTCCTGACGGGAAAAATCTAGAGGGAATTCTCCTCTCCTTAGAACTGTTGGTGAGAAGATTTCCTCGCTTCCCACCCCAAGCCAGTCCTTGAAATTTAGTCCTGTCCTCCTCCTCAAATCCAAGCGCTGCTGGAGAGATTAGGGGAAGCTCTTCACAGCCTGCCGTAGGTGAGCAAGCTGCAAGATGTCACTGCTGATCAGGCGGCTGAGAGGAGCCAGGCAGCTCCATCTGCGGAGGCTCAACGCACCACTGGGATGGGCGGGGGGCTGAGGAATGGAGCTGCAGATGCTGCTACTGCGGCTTCTGCCTGGTTTATTTTTAACTCTTTAGCGGGGCAACCCTACAGACACTTTCTTTGGGAGTCAATCCCTCTCTAATCGGTAGGATTTCCTTCTCAGCAGATATGTGCTGTAGGAAAGTTTTAAGAAACCTTACGTGAAGTCTCTGCCGCAGTCCCAACACGCCTCGGGACCCAAGGCCTGCTGGCTCCCATGGCAAGGGCTGCAGGTCCACCTAAACGAATGCTGCTGTCTCAGGCTTCAGGAATCGCCCGAAGGATCATAAAAGCAGATTTGTGTGAGGCACGAGGGTATCCAAGATAAGCACCATTCCCCCTGGCTGAAAAATGGCCTCCCCGGAAGCCAGGCGGGAGGGCTGTGGGCGAGTTCGCGTCCTCAGCGAGGCAGTTCTGGGAAGGGAACTCCCAGGGAAAGGAATCCGCAACCCGAGGGTGCATGCAGTGCTGTTTCCTTGCACTGGGAATCCCATTCAGTGTGCCTTGTTCTGCCTTTTCTGGCTAAAAAAAGAAGCTCTGGTCATGTGCAGAATACCCTGCTCCTGCTCTTGGGGGAGGGGGAGAGGGAGAGATCAACACACACACACACACACACACACACACACACACACACACACACACACAAACACTAGCAATGCATTCTTCCCATATGAGGAGACTGAAAAAGCAGGTTCCGGTTACAGTATAAAAATGGATCCAGAACGGTGTCAGAACAATCTAAAATAATGAACTATTTTAAAAGCAAAGACAGTGCTAGCACAAATAAAGAACCGTCCGTTGGAGAGAAGGACGCGTGGCTCCTCCGAAGCAGGCGAGGTGCTCCAAGACAGCACCTCCCCCCCCCCACTGCTGCCTCCCTCAGCAGGACCTGGGGGCGGGGGGGGGTTGCTGGGACGCGCTTATGCAGGGATGCCATTGTCCGGTGCACCGTCAAGCGACCACACTCATTCTGAAGCGATTTCTGTTCACTGCTGTAGATATGCTGAACTATAATTCGTGAGTGAGCAACAGCTTTCTCCCATTTATTATGTACTTGAATATGCTTTGCCTAAGTTGATGTGCCAAGTCACTGTGCTTAAATACATTTGCAGGGACTTGACTTGTGGGTGCTGATCTGTACTGATCAGCTGCTAACCCCTTTCTGGAAGAAAAAAATCTATTCCCCCATGATACATAAAAATGAGATGCTCGTACCTTTTCAGACATGTCGCAGTTAAAATTTTCAGTTATTTGTTTTCTGTGAAACTGGGTGAAACCCATTTCTTTTTGCTGTTCAAAAATAGGGTTGGATCCAGATTTAAGCTGGATCCAGTGAGCTTGTGAAAGTGAGCATCCCACCTGTCTTTCCCATGGGAGCCCCCCCAGGCCCTGGAAAATGATGATGATGATGATGATCCTGGATCAAACCCACTTTTTTTTAAAGAGCTGCCTGGTGGGTCTTTTCTTTCGGCGATCAGGACCAGTGCGTCCATGGAGGCATTTCCAGGAAGGCTGTGGGACGTGGGGGCCATTGGGGCATCACTTCAAGGCAGCATCATGTGTTTGTTGGAAACGTTTCTGCAACGCCAGATTTAAGCAGATCAGGTCTCAAGGCTGCGTGCAAGCCATAAAGATAACAATTTACTTAAATCCAAATTCCCCGGAACAGTAACGTCAACAGCCACACTGGACATGTCAGGATAGGCTGAGAGTTGTGCAGACTAGCCGGGCCAGTGAAATCTTAACCTGACACTGACTGGCTCATTGGATACTTGACTCTTAGCCTCACCTACTTCGCAGGGTTGTTCTGAGGATAAGATCAAGAGGAGGAGATGAATTATATAAACTTTCTTGAGTTCTTTGCAGGAAGAACAGTGGGCTATAAGCATAATACACAAATAGGGAAATGGAACAAAGGCCCCACTTGCGCTTGCAGCGGTGAGGACCCTGGCCGTGGTGGTGCTGACAAGAACTTGCTCCATAGAGGCGACTCTCTGCGCGGAGCCTCTGACCTGCCACTTCAGGGCTATACTTCAACCTGTCACTACTTCTGTAAAGTAACTCTGAGCCAAGAACATGTGCCCATTTTTAGGGGCATGGGAATGTTTAGTGGGTGCATAGAATTCAATGTTTATTTTCTCTAAAAGTAGGATGCAACATAGCAAACTGTTTCCTTATAAAATATCTTTTGATAAAGTATTCTCGGCTTGCTTGGAAGTAGGAGAGTTCTTCCTCATGTGCCCAGCCTAGAGCTTGCTTCTCCAGCGGCTGGTGCATCTCCAGTTCATTTTGCATATGGGAGAGACGCCTCTGCAGGACTGAGTCATTCTGCACAGGCTTACTTGGGATCTTCGTTTAGAGCAGACAGGGGCAAGATTTTATATTTTAATTTATATTATAATTATTTTAATTTATTGATGTGAGCCGCCCCGAGGCTTCGGCGAATGGGGCGGCATAAAAATGTTTTAATAAATAAATAAAATAAATATTGTGCTGCTCGTCCGCTTAACCGAGCTCCCGCTTTCCATCTCTTGCAGTCTGCAGTTCTTGGGGTGCCAACTCTTTTTCTTTCCCCTGCTGCCTCGTTTGACTTACTACCCATCCTGAAGAAGAGTTTGGAGAAACCTAGAAGTTTCTTCACCATGTTGCGATATTAAAAATAGTTCTAATAAAGAGATGTCTTACTGTGAATGGCGGGGGGGTTACTATTTTGTGGTGAGAGTAGAAGAATAAGGACCCAGGAAAAATGGTGTATCTGGTTTCTCAATTTCTTTACCTATAATTCCATTGACAGAACATTAGAAGAGGCTTTCTGGAGCAGACCAAAGATTCATCTAGGTCAACACCCTGTTTCATTACTAGCCAACCAGATGGAAAGCTTTCAAGCTGCATAAGGACAGTAGTTCTCCACCATTGTTGTTTACCACCCACTGATAATTCACCCTACTACCCTATATATGTCTACTCAGAGGTCAGTTCTGTTAAGTTCAAATCGGACTTACTCCTCAAAATCTGGGTGCCTCAAAGGGGCTGAGGGCAAGCTTGGAAGCATCCTGAGCATAGTTTCAATTCGGAGTCAGGTTTCAGTTTCACTTTTGGCTCTTGGGTCGCATAGAAAGGAATGCAATTAATACTCTTTAACAGTGATGCCTGTATCTGCCAATGCCGATTCTGAGCTCTAGAAATGTGGGTGGTTGAGGGATACCGTGCCTGCCACTTACTGCGCTTTAACACACTAACCAGCTGCCTCTCTCAAATTGCAGAAAATACATATTGACTGCCTGGGTGTTAACTTCGATCAGGCTCAACGTGCCGAACATCTGGCGTGGGCAGCTGGCACCTTGGGCAGTGGGGGATCACTCTGCACGGACGGAGGATGAGGAAGAGGCGCATCTTCTTCCTGGATTCTAACATGTCTCAGAGGCAACCTCGTTGACCCTCTTCTGACGTGTTTTGGCTCTAAAGGCCTCAGTGCACTTTGGGTTCTTGGCTTGGGCAACAGCCAGCTGCCTTCCACCAGCCATGATCTGCTCTTGGCTGGTTTGTGTTGCTGCCTCGTTTCTAGGGGTGAAAAATAGGATGTGCAGAGGAACATTAACTTGTATGACATCCCAAATGCAGCCTGAAGTGTCTTCCCAGAGTGTTTTGGACTGCATTTCCCATCAGCCCAGGGCAGTATTGTGTCAGAGGGCAGTCCAGAGCATCCGGAAGGGAGCAGATGGGTGAAGGAGTTGCATTACATGAAGTATAAGGTGTGTGTGCTTTTAGCCCCTTCTGTGGGAGTATGGGTGCCCAACTCAGCCTTCACCCTGGTGCTTTTTCCACCTGTGGAATCATAGAAGAGATGAGTGGGGAGGGGCCAGGCGCCTTTGGGTCCAACCCCCTGCTCAGAGCCTCAGGACTCCCGGTTAAAGCGTCCCTCCCAGGTGGCCGCCCTGCTGCATCTCGAAAGCCTCCAGTGTGGGACAGCCCCCGACCTCCCTGGATAATTTGTTCCATTGCCATGCTGCTCTGATCCTGCCCTTCCCCTCTTCGACAGCCTTTCAAGTACCCGAAGAGTGCTATCAGATCCCCCCTCAGTCTCAGTCTCTGAGTCTAAATATTCCCAGTTCTTTTGATCTCTCTCAGCACAGGGCTGTGTTGCCAGGCCCCGGATCATTCTTGTTGCCCTCCCCGAACCCTGACCAGCTTCTCTGCGTCTGTCTTAAACTGTGGTGTCCAAAACTGGACACAGCACCCCAGATGATGCTGAACCAGTGCTGAGCACAGGGGAACTAGGACTTGGGAAGATCTGAATTAATATTGAGAAAGTCTTTTTGAAGTTACGAAGCAGGATTGGCTTCCATGCTGCAGAGTGGCATCAACCGGTGGCCTTGTCAGGAGGGGATGGGTGAAGGCAGGAATTTGAAATTGAGGTGCAGCAAAATCCTAGCAGGACTTGGATGCCCCTCCAGACAGCCGACCGTCTTGGCTTGGGAGCACCGACATGCACTATGCCATTTCCCGGCTTCGCAGCACCTCCTCTCTGCATCTGGGGGTGGGGAAAGAATTCCTTGTCAGAGGATGTGGCTCACAGTGTGGTTTGCTCCTTGGAGTTTTATATTTTAAAAAGCTATTCCTGGAGCTGCCCATTTAGGATGCCTACAGAAAACCAACCAACAGCAAAAGCTTAGCACAACTAAAGCTGGAACGACAGGAATGAGAAGTTAGGAATGAATATCAAGTAACTTTTAAAAAGAATAAATGTGCCTGTGCAGACACAGCAGCTGAGGTTCATGTGCACATTCACACTTAAGTGTCCCTGTGGGAGTCGCTGGAAGGACTACATCTGTGCATGCAGACGAGCACACCGCGCGCTGCAGCGGAGGAGGCCGCTTGCCTCTGTCTGTGTCCTGCGTTCTCCTCCGTGCAGCTTGTATGTTCGACTGCATCGCCCGCCCGTGAGGCAAAAGTCACCTGAAGCGAGGCTCCCCTTGAGAGAGCGCAGCGGCCACTGCTTCGGCCCCCAAGTCCCACATTCTCTTGGGCCCTGCAATCTTCTGCAAGGGGGGAAGGGGTGAAACCGGCTCAGGCACTTTCCATCCCAGAATCCTCTTGTATCATCTGAAAATGTGGAACTTATTGATACATTTGGATCATTGATAATACTTGGATCAAAGGAAAACTCTGAGGCAGCAAGCAGCCACAGAGTCAAAGAAGCAAAGTGCTTTCCACACACACAGTGCTCTTCTCAGCTGTGGAACGACTCGCCACTGGATGCATCATGATATGAACAATGTAGAATGTGAGGAAGGGAGGTTATTAATGCTTCGTACTAGTCTGAGAACCTACCAGTCAGCTAACTGTACATCGAGAATGAGATGATACTAAGGGCTGTGGACAGAAAGCCCCTTCCAGAGGTCCAGCTAGGTAATTTTAGATTCTAGTTTCAGAGCACCATCCTATACATGTTTAGACTGACGAAAGTCCAGCTCCTGGCATTCTGCAAGTGGTCCTACTGGCTGAGGAATACTGGGAGTTATGGGGTGTTTTTCTTTCTAAACATGTCTAGGATTCCGCTTCCCTGACGCCCTCTTCATTTGCTTCTTTCTAGGGGACCCTGTGCCCCCCTCCCCTTTGCAGGCTGCAAGGCCCTGGATTTTGCCCCCCCCCCCAAATCTGGACCACCTCTGCACTGAAAAAAGCCAGAGAAGGCATGCAGCGCAGTCAAAAAAGAGGACTTTGCATCTTGGGCATAGCTGCTTTTCTTGTCAACTCTGCACAGAATCTTAACAGTAGTTCCAAAGAGAAAGACTTCAGAAGGACTGGGGGGGGGGAATTAAAATAGCTTACCCCCAGGCATCCATTAATATGTATTTTCTCAGAAAACTAACCTGTGGGAAAAGGTCTCCTCCACCCCAAAATGCATTTTGATGTCTCTGCACCCAGCCGATACTCTATTTTTTCTTTTGTTTTTTGCTTATGGATGCCTTCACTGTGGTCGGTTAATTTGCAGTCAGAAATTCTGTAGAATAAGGAAATCTGTCAGAAGTCTTTTATTCTCCCCAACCCTTTAGAGATGAAAAAAACTGAAATCGTTCTGTCCATATTATGTAGCACAATCTTATACATCCTTATTCAGAAGTGAGTCCCACTGAATGCACTGGGGCTCATGCCAGGGTGACTTTGCAACGAATTTCAGCAGCCTGCACATTTCCTTTTTAAAGCAAATATTTAGATATTTAAGTTTTCTCACCTACAAAAAATGGAATCTGAAAATTTTCCCTGACAAGGGGGAGGCACATGGATCGTGCAGTACCGTACCCTCCCAATTGGCGTGGAGGGTTCCTCATTTATTTGTCTGTTTTGCCTGCATGCTGCCCGGGTGGCTCACAGCAGAGCAGGCAACTTTTTGGCAACCGTTAAACCAGTTTCGATCCTACCACTCAATCGCATCAGTTATTATACAAGGAAGTGCAATTTTTTACATTAAAAAATCCAAATTTTTAATTTCCGATTTTGTCCCTCCCAATAATTGCTCTTTCAGTGCACAAAACTCTGGAATCTGGTTTTTGTAATTGCGAGGTTTTCGTTCGTGCTTGGCCGCGGTACCTTGCAAAACGAGAGTACCTCGGAGCATGCAGCGGTGCGCCCCTCCCTTTCCACCAAGAACCTCTGGCAGCAGCATTAAACAAAGGGCGTGTGCATCGAGGGAATAATCCCCCGAACATGCAAAATGCAGACTCCACGTGGAGTCCCTCCTGGACGAAGCTACCGGGCTGAGCGGGGAAGATGCGCAGCATATGCAAAGACACTGTCGCGAGAAGAACGGAATCTTTCACGCGCCGAGGAATATTAGCAAGCCGGGGGGCGGGGGCGGGGGCGGGTAAGGTTTGCTAGCTGCCATATTTTCTACGGGAAGATAAGTTGCTAGTAGTTCGTCTGTTTTCGTAGAGAAGTTTTCGGATGTCCGCGCTTGTCCACCCCTACAGGGTGAAATGTCACAGTCCAGGAATAGCTGTGCCATTTGACCCTGTTGGATTCGCTGCCGTCCAAGCGACGACCCGTGGAGAGGCGAATCGTAGACACGTTTAGGGCATCTGAGGATTTCCTGCCGCCTCTTCCACACGACGTCTAATTCGTCGCATTTTCATACTGGCCCAGATCGCCTCCCGCCCGGCCCCATTCCCGCACTCCAGCGGCTTCTGGGGCTCACAGACATCGCCCCGCGCCGTTCAGCTGCTCTTGGTGGAACCGACGCAGCAAAAGCAAAGGGGCTGCGATCCTATTGAAACAGACTTTCCTGGGCGAGATTTCCAGGTGAAATCGACTGGCGACTACTTCCGAGTAATCCTAACTAAATAGCAGGACGTTGGATTGCTGAACAGGAGCATTATGGGAGGGGGCGCCTGACCCCTCACCCATCCCTGCACCCCCCAGAGCGGAATCCCCTTTTTCACTCTCTGGAGGACGGCACAGCCCGGCCAGCTCCCGCGATGCTGCGGGAGCCCCGAAGCCACTAGCAAAAATGATCGGCGGGCCAGATTAAATGGCAAGAGGTGAAACTTCATCCCGCCCGGAAGAGAAAGGCCGCTAATATTTGCACCCGATCCTGAACATGCGTTCTGGGAAGCAAGCCGTGTTATTTATTCGTTTTTAGCAAGGTGTAATTCTTTGCACGTTGAGAAAAATAAGATTCCAGCATTCCCTAGCTGGGCGCCCGTAGAATCGCGCCCTCGACTTTCCCGGGAGCGTTGCTCAAGGCGACAGCCTCCCCTTTGCCCCGTTCCGCTGGCGACAACGTGTGGGAGAAGCGTGCCTTCCCCGGGGCTTGGGGGAAGGGGCGTCCGCAGGCCACCCTCGCCGCCCAGCTCTCTCGCGGGGAGGTCTCCGCGTGGCGGGGCGGTCAGGGGGCTCAAACGCGCCCCCTCCACCAGGAACGGGGCTGCCGCCGGCCAAGAGCGAACGCCGCTGGCCGGATCCCGGGGGCCCCGCCGGTCTCTGCCGCCGGATCCTCGCGCGCGAGCAACGACCGTCCGCGCCTCCCTCGCTGCCCCGCCGGCCCTTTCCTTGGGCTTGGGGCGGCGTGGAAGTGGCATGGGGGGGGGGGGCTACCGCCACTAATTTTTCCCCGCCCCCCCCATTTTTCAAACAAATTAAAAACCGTGTACACTGTTGTCTTGAAAGACTCTGAAAATCAGATGAACTGCCCCTCTGCCCGTGGGGCTCTTCCCCCGAGGCTGGCGCTTGAGGAGCCGATAAAAAAAGGGAAAGCAAGAAAGGGGGGAAATTAGCGAGAGCCCTTTAAGAAAGTTCAATCAGGCGAGTTCATCAAAGTTTAAAAAGTTCCGCGGAGGAGGGCGCGGGCGGGGGGGGCGCGCCCGTCGAGGCACGGGGAAAGTTCGCGGCGGCGCCATTGGCCGGCGAGTTCCCCTGGCGACGGTGATGCGGCAGGGCGGGGCCGCCGTCCGCCCCGCCCCGCCCCCTCCCCGCCGGGCGGGCTCCCCGCGGGCGCGTGAGGGACGGAGCGGCCCGGCAGCAGCTGCAGCTCGTTGGCCCCTCGGCCGCTCATTGGCCGGCGGCGCCCGCCAGCTGCAAGGGAGCCCGGCGCGCAGATAAGCCGCCGCGCCCGCGCCCACCTGCACAGCACCAGCGCACGCCGGCGCCCGCCCCGCCGCCCGGCACCTGCCCCACGCCCGCCCCACCGCACGCCCCACGCCCGCCGCGCAGACGCCGCCGCCGCCCCTCTGCCCCGCGAGGAAGAGGAGCGCGAGGAAGGCGGGGACGAGAGGAGCATCGGCGAGGCAGCGCCCGGACGGCACGCGCCCCCCCCGCCGCCTTCCCGCGCCCACCATGAGCAACCTGCCCAAGGACAGCGAGCACAGCAGCAACAGCCTCGAGGAAGAGGTAGGCGGCCGCGGCGGGAGGGGGGCTCTGCCCCGCGCTCCCCGCGGGCGGCTCGCCGGGCGGGCTCCCGGGCGCCCCTCTTGCGCTCGGGGCTCCGCGGGGCGCCCAGTGGCGGCGCTGGCGGGGGAGCCGGCCCCGTGCGTGCGGCGCGTCCCGTCCGCCTCCTGCCGCCCCGTCCTGGCTGGTGGGCCTTTCCGCGTGGGCTGCCGGGTCGCGGAGAAGCCCGCCGGGCTCTTCGCCGGCTTATCCTGAGGAGTCTCCCCCTCTCTCTGGCGCTTCCTCTGCCAAGGTAGATTCCTCTTGCTGGCTTTCGTGCTCCGGCAACGTGCACCAAAGTGTTCCTCGGCCTTTTGGTTGGTTTTGTTCGGTTGGTTGTTTTGCGACTTGGTTTGCCTTGAGGGTCCGAAATGTGGGCTCATCTGTTACTCTTCCTCTTCTTGGAGAGGACGTGTGCGTCTGGTAGCTGCTATTGCCGAAGGATGGCTTGACCCTCAAAGAGGACTTCTTAAAATGTGTTCTCTGTGACTGCCTTTTTGCGCTTCTCCTTGGCTACTCACGAGGAGCGCAGATGTAGACAGCAAGCGACTTTTGGTGCCAAAGAACCATGTTTCCTGCTCATAAGTATCCTGTGATGATCCTTGGAAGACCGTGCAGCAGTGCATGAGAGCCTTTGTTGGTTTAGAGCTTGGCAGCTTAGAGGGCTGGGGCTGCTTGGAAGGGCTGCTTGGCTTCCTTTTCCTTTCCTGGCTGTTCTTGAGATTCGGCTGATGCTTGGGTCCTTTCTGTGTTGTCAGGCTCAAGAGGCAGGCATGTGAGTACACCAGAAGCTCAGCTCTTAGACTGCAGCCGTGAAATTTAACATGATTCGGTTCTGTGCAAGTGCCAGAAAGCAGACTGAGTTGCACGCTTTTTTCTATCAAGTGCCTCATGCATTTTCCCCCTTCTGCACCTCCACCTTCTTGAAAGAGAGCTATGTGTCCTTGAATGGCCACCAAAGATCTCATGGTCGTGCGACATTTGCCTTCCCTTTTGTGGTATTGTCCCTTAAATATTCAGTATAAAAGAAATGGCTGTAACATCAATGAAAACCAACCAAGCTTATTAAAGTGAGTTGCCTCCGTTTTGCGTCTGTGGCTCTTGAAATGCTGAGAAACCTCAATTCCCCCTGGGTCCCAGCCAATTGCTTGTCGTCCTCCCAGCTCCCTGAAAAATAGCCGTGTAGTTTTGTTGGTGCAGAATGGCGGCCATGCCAGTCTTAATTCCAGATATACAGAATGGAATATTAATGGATGGTATTCTCTGATAGACTGGGTAAACTAAGAGCATCATTGTACATTTAATTTTATGAGTGAATTGGAAGCTTGTCTGTTAGCTGCACCAGTGCAAAGGTCTTGGAGGTCTTCTGGACCAATTTGCTGTGGGTACTATGCAAGGTATATGGTTGATGCCTTCTGCGCCTTGGATTTACAGGTGGATGAAATCTTTCCACTGTATCTGCAGTTCAGCTGGCCATTGCTAAGCTGCCTGCTAGCCTCCAAGGTGTTTGTTTAGGTCCCGAGAGTAACTTTGATTATATTTTACAGCAGAGTGGTTGAAGCTCTTGAGATACTTTCAAAATGGATAGATGCCCTGAAGCTTTGCACTATCTCCATTGCAGGTGAGCCGCTTTGACCAAGTGACAGGTCCTGGATCTTGCAAAGAAAGGTCCTTTGCTACATGAATGCATTGTGTGCATTTCTGATTGTGGTTGCTTCATGGTGATAATGGAATGGATTCTTCTGGGTGCAGCGAGATGGGTGGGCGCGCCATAAAAGGCGATCCCAGTGGATGGCGGGCCAGTTTCTAGTGACATACCTTAGTTCATGCTGGTGGCTGGGAGTCTAACAAAAAATGGCTTGACTTTGATCCAAGGAGGCTCTTCGTATGTTACCCTCAGTGCACAGTAATGCTCAGTAATCTTTAAAATTAGTTACATTTTAACTGCTGCGAGTTCCTGTGTGCACTTTTTTGCTTTACGAATCAAACTCTGTGGGCCACAGGGATTCCAGTAAAAAGGAAAGACATAAATTAGCCCATCTCCTCTGCCTTGGCTGAGAATCATGAGACTAAAAGTTGGGTTTTGTGTTTTTGGGGGAAGGTAAAGAAAATGGTTAAGTCTTCTGCTTAAATTTCAGTGCCCTAGCATAGTTTAAGAATGACTCGTTCTCTCTGAATACACCATTAATAGCAGGAGATGGCTTACTGTTTTCTGTTTCATAACTCCTCATATCTGCCACTAATCATCCAAATATCATCTAATCATCCAGAAGGGATCTCAAGTATAGAAATTCAAAGAGATTAAAATAGACTGGCGCATATGAGAAAGATCTTCCACAACTTGGGAGAAAGTGTTTAGGGGAATCCTTTTAAACATGCATGCTTAAACTGTGAGATATTACTTGGTTAATCTGGAATACAAATGTAATCCAGTGAATAGACTGATTACTTCAGTTGTGTTAGCTGTCTCTAAATGGCTTCCTTTATCATCAAGAAAGCCTTTTAATATAATGATTGTAGGTTTATGGGAAGAAAGGAGCTTGATATGTGGCTGCGCATAAGAAAAGACACAGTTTGCCAATACACAGACCCCCAGAATGGCTCAGGGAGAGAGCTGGTGAAAAGGGCTGTGCCACACGACCATTTTAAAATCAATGCAGCCATCTTCTCTCTCCTTCCCCCCCCCCCCACAGAGATTCTGTGTCATTAATTGCCTCTGCCTGCTCCCTGGCTGTGCAGACCCAAAAGAGGAGGGTGCGATGCCATGATGAGGCAGTTCTTGATAACTAATGGACTAACAGCCAAGTATGCGAGCATTTTATTGCCCTTAAGCACTGGGGGTGCCCTCTGTTCCCTGAGCCTCGAGATAACCTTGAAGTACTGATGTCCTTGGTATTCATTCAGGCTTCAGAAACTCTGGTCGCCCTGGATCAGCAATCTCCAACCTACTGTGCTCCAGATGTGTCAGAGTACAGCTCCCTTTATCCCAAGCCAGCTGTGTCACAAATGTAGTTCAACCCATCTAGAGAGTACCAGGCAACCCCAGAGAGATGCATGGATTATTCTGGGAAGAGGAGAATGGATGATGATGTCCAGCAAGCTGGGACAGTCTTTAAATGGTGTCTTTCAGAAGGGTTGGATTACAACTCCCGTTATGTCTAGCCACTCTGGTTGGGCTTGGTGGGAGTTGGAGCCGACAGGTGGAAAGTGCCCTTCTGGGAAAGGCTGTGCTGTAGGTGTTTCCCCGTGGTGCCTCTGAGATCCTTGGCTACAAAGTAGGCCTCTTCCGCTCCATTTGCGTCCTGAGACTGTGGTACCCCAGGTGAGAAGTGTGAGGCTGCCCCATCTCACGACACAGGCATGGTGGCACTGCTCTAGTTAAAAGGAAGCCCACGGCAACCGGTACAAGGCAGGATGGCTGTGCTTTCAGTGCATATTATAGCATTACTGCTGTTAATAGTAGCAAGTGTTAGTAACCAATAAAGCAAGCGTGAGCATCAAAATCTTGTCTGGCACAGTTGTGTATATATATGATACAACCATAATCCATATATGATACAACCCCAATATATGATCGGCTCTGGTTCAAGTAGGTATCCGAAACAAAGGGGCCTCTAAAAAGTTTATTGTCCAAAGAACACATTCCTGGTGTCCTGCACTTGCCCTCTTGTGATATTTATATCCTTCCAAGGGACTTGGCAGATTAAACATTTTTTCCATTGTCCCAGGAAATACAGGCATCTACAGTGGAGCCGTTGGGAGGAGAGGTAAATCTTTTGCTCTAAGAAGTACCTTCTATGGAAAGAAATTCTTGAGGGAGTACCAGTGTGCGCGCACTTGTGTTTGCTGTACAAAGACTCTTGTGGCATCTGGAAGACTTTGTTGTAGTGTAATAAATGTTGTGACTAAAGCATCTGAGATGGATGCTGGTCCTCAAAGACTGATGGTGGAAAGCACTTCCTTTAACCCATCAAGCTCTGCCCCTGCATCTTTCCGGGCAGGCTGCTTGCCCAGGATTCCTGCAAGAGGAAGGGAGGAAAGTCTGGCGTGATGCAGTGATATTTCTCATTACAGTAGCTGTTTATTACTCACCTGTCAGGCTTGCTCTCTAGACAAAGTAAATTAAGTCAAACTAAACACAAATAGGAACTGCATCAAATAATTCAGCCTTCTCCAACCTGTTGCCCTCTGAGGATGTTGGACTGTTAATTCCCAGCATTTGTTGTGTGAACCAAATCCACAGCTCTGCCTTGGAAAAAGCTGTGGAGTGGTTGAGTAATGAATGGAATTCTTTGCTTGCTTCAGGGACCTTGTAGTGTGAATGAAGCCAATGGGTGGTTTGACTCTGCAAGGAGAGTAAAAGAAGGACCAAATGTTCATGTTTGCGTGTGTGTGTGTGTGGTGGTTCCATATGACACTGATAACAGTCTAGATAGTCCAGTATTGTCTAACTCAGCAAGCTAGTTTCCTCTTAATTGAAAATGCTGGAAATTCAGTCTGGGACCTTTCATATACAAAGTACTGTTTTGTCAGTAGGTGAGGAACACGGCTCAAATTGTCCAAGTCTAAGTGCAGGTTTGGTCCCTTTCTAGAGGGGTGTACAATCTGAACATTCATGGGAATGAAGGCTAGTACAGACATGGTTTTCCAGCGCTGATCTGCTCACAGGGACTTGCTTAGTACTCCTCTCAATAGCCTGCGGAGTGAGCAGAAACAACGCTTGTAGACCTGTGGCAGTCAGAAGCCAGGTGCCATCTTGCTAGACCAACAGCAGAACTTGGAGAAAATTGTTGCCATGGCTAGCCTGGCCGTCCTTCAGTGGATGTCTGCATCAGCTGATAGGTAGCCCTCATCCTTTTCTGTACAGCCATCAAGCTAACTGGCAGTTCAGGAATGGAAATTATGTGGATATCTTAGTGGCAAATGCTTTCCTGTTACGGGTTTGTTGCTTCCACTGCATCTGGAGCTCCAGAAAACAAGCCTTTGTAGGGATCTTCATTTAAGGGCTCAGGTAGTGAATGTTCTGGCCACCAAGCAGGCGCCATGGGTGCTTCCAGGCTGGGAGCTTAATGGCCCATCGCCCTCTTCAAAGAATATGGCAAGAGGAGCAGATGACGGTTTTCATTCGTAACCCTCCTTTGTTTTCCCAGTGCTGCATCCACCTTTTTATCTTTCCATAAGTTACATTAAGGAGGTAGGACTAAAGTAATCGTAGAATGCCTTTTGATTCTTAGTGCTAGAAACTCTCCATTTAGAAGCACCTGCAAGTCTTGTGGTCCCAGCAGTTCAAAAGCCTTCCCCATCCTGGTGCGCTTCAGACCCATTGGGCTGCAACTGTGATCATCCCCCAGCAATGATGGTGATGCCCACATAATCAAGAGCATCTCACAGACACTGGGTTAGGGAAGGGGGCTGTGTAGCCTTAATCAGTTGGCTTGACTATCATATCCCATCTTTATCTAACAACTCCCAATTCGCACAAGTTTGCATATAATCCCAGCTCAAAGTTGCATTTGACCTTCAGAGAGAGATTGCATCTGCCTTTCCCGGGGTCCTCTTGAAAGCGTGGGGAGGAAAGACTAAAGCAAAAGCCTGGCTAACCTTATGCCAGAGCATCTAGGGACAAAGTATAAAGGACGCAGGACAAAGTAGAGGACTTTGGGAGTTGCTTGCACAATTAGCTAGCTCAAAGACAGTATTCCTACACTAAGGACACTTGAGCTGTGCTGAAGTGGGCAGGATGGTGAAGGCAGCGGCTTCCTCCCTGTCCTGCGGTTGTTTTTCGTTAGATGGGGTTTTTCTCCCATTTGGCAGTGGCGTTTCAAAGGGAGAAGGAAGAGGTCAGAAAAGGCTCAGCTTGCCTCTTGGCCTCTCCCTGCCATCAGGATGCCCCCTTTCTCCCGCTCTCTCTCCGAGGCTGATTTTCCAACCTCAAAAGCCAGCTGATGGGAGGGAGGGGTTGGTGCTCCAGCTCCCCTTTTTTTTCCAACTTCAGAGGGGAAATGTCCACTATCCTGTACCATTTTCTGAGGGTCATAGGATTGCTCCCTAACTCTAGGAAAGTATATATTTCTCTTTGGAATGGGTACTTTTCCTCTAGCCCACCTCGTTAAACCTTCCTTCCTTCCTTCCTTCCTTCCTTCCTTCCTTCCTTCCTTCCTTCCTGTGCTCCCTTGTGGTGTCTTGTGCCAGGAGTGCACAAGGTTTCCATTCTTCCAGCAGTGATGCAGCCCCGGATACAGGCAGCTGTGTTTCCTTACTGGCCGAGCGCCTACCGTCTTCCCCAGGCATATCTGAATTCCCAGAGGGAAGGTGCAATGCAGCCCAGTGGAGCCAGCCTTGCCCGCTGCTTTTCCCAGCCTCCTGTGAGCATTAGTTCTTTCCGTATAAAAGGAGAAGGCTGCAGGACTCAGCAAGGGAAGCTTAGCATTGAGAGATCACTTGGAAGGGACTGGAGGAGCCTGTGTGGTAAAACTTTCTGTGAAGCGGGTGGGCAACGTTTATGCCCAGCCACCTGGAGTGCTGCGGCTCCTCTCAGCCTTATTTATTGCTATGTGCCGTCGAGTTGTCCCTGGTTTGTGGTGACCCTAGAAATAAAAGTCCCCCAGAACGACCTGTCCATTACATTGGCCAGCATAATAACGATGAAGCATGATGGGAGTTGTTTGCTGACTGACGGGAGGAACAGGGCATATCTGTGTGGGAAGTTGGTGGGGAAGCCGTGACGGGATCTAAAACAGAGCCCATGATCTCAGATTTCTGGCATCTTCTGGCAACCCGGATGACTTGAGATAAGATTGAAAAGGGCCCAGCATGTTGAGAGCAAGCGAGATTAGTGCTTGTTGTAAATATGGCAGCATTGCCTCTTCTTCCACCCTGGGAAGGCTGCTGGGCTGGGCTTTTGGTCTGCGATTGTTAGGCGCTGCCTTTCCCCCCTTCATTTTGGCTTTTTTCAGAGACGGTAGGGGGTGTGCAAAACGTGAGTGTGAAACATTAACCAGATTAACTGGTGCGCCTTTGCCTTCGACTTGGTGGGGGAAATAAAACAGAGATGCCCTTGGCTCTTCCTTGAAGCATCAGCCTTGAAGGTTAAATCTTTCAGCAAGTGAATAATTCTTCTCTCTTCAGGTTCTGGGTACATATACTATGTATCCCTATATGTTTTATATAAGGCAAGCTATGCTGCTGTTGTTAACGATAATTATGCATAGGAAACTTAGGTATATTTGGCTCTGGAATGAAGGTGTGGCGAGATTTCGGGCTTGTAGGAACTCGGTAGAAGCAGCCACCAGCTGGAGTCAGGTGCACGATGCGGGGTGGTGGAATGAAACCAGGCACAGAACGCTGGTTCAGGGGCAGAACCAGTTACCTGTTGCACCCTGTGCTGGAGAGCGGCGTGCGAAGGCGACTGGGATGCAAGAGGCCTGCATTGCAATTCCTCTTTGGCCCTCTAAAGCCCTCTGGGTGACACAGTCCAGCTACTGATTTCCTGCTTTAACCCGCTTCCCAGGGTTGCTGTGAGGTTAAAACAGGAGGGGCCTCTCAGATTCCTTAGAGAAGACATGATAGAATGGTGCCATAATAGAAATGCTTTAGGCTACATTGAACTGCATAGGGATCTACGCCAAGCAATACGGACTTGGGATTCAGTTGGCCTGATTTTGGGGGAGTGGAACCGATTGCTAGGTGCTAAACTCTTGCTGAGTCAAAGATCTACCAGTGCATCTCTTCTGCAGACCTCTCTTTGAACCTGCCCCCTCTGTGTCTGTCTGACTTGGGCCGGGAGCATCATATGCCCTGACCTAAGGTTCTACACCAGTGTGGTGTTGAGGCAAGATCATAATATTAGCCCCCTCTCAAACATGATGTTCATGGAGTGACTTTGGGCTAGTCACTGATTCTCAGCCTGACCTACCTGACAAGGTTGTTGTGAGGATTAAATGGAGAGGGGGAGGAGAGCTGTCTGAGCTGCTTTGGTTTCCTTTAAGAAGAAAAAGCAGGAGATAAAAACTCTTATTTCGTGTGTATTTAACTTCCAAGTTGTTGTATGTGAGATTTAGGGGAAAAACTTACAAGCCCCACTGTATCTACACAAATGTCTGCATCGGAATATCTGGCACATCAGTTCTTTGAAAACTGGCTACTAGCCAGTCAGGACTTCAGGATAGCAGTGCTGGTGGAATCTGAAGTGCAGCTATTGCAGATTGGGCCAAACAGTAAAAGAACAAATGGTTAACAAGTGCTTTGAGACACACCGGAATATTGGTTTTAATTTCTTACGTTTGGCCTCTGTTGCCTGCAGATATGGACTCCATGTAAGCATTTTATATCTGGAAGCAGCTTGGTGTGGAGGGGAAGAAAAATGTACTTTATTTAGTTATTATACAGAAAATATGTTGCTGTTCTTGGAGCGTGCTTTTGTGGTATTTGCTGAAGAGTTGCAAACATCCTGCCAGTAAATGGCTAAAAATGCCATGCCAGGAGCATGAAAACAGGTTAACACCCAGCATCTAGGCCAAGACAGTGACTAAACTAAGAGAGAGGCCTTCCAGGTGCTGTCTAGGAAGGGCATGCGAACTAACAAGACTTGCTTTTCTCCATACATGACGCCTTGAGTTGTTGCAACTTAAGTTGACCTCAGATGCTTCCAGATAGAAGACTCCTATAATGAACAGTCAGAAAACATTGTACATTCATTTCATCTTTTCCTCCTTAATGGATTTTCTGCCCCCCTCCTCTGGGGTCACTGGGTTTTCCTGCTTCCCCCATGTGCAGGGAAGGCTTTCCTCTCTTGCATGGAGGATAGACCAGAAGATGCTGCTATGGCTCACCACACCCTGTACAGTTTTTTAATTCTTATGAGAAAAAAAAGCATATGGAGGGCTAGGGCATCTTTTGCAGGGGCCTTCTAATAATTACCATAGTATAATAATATTTATATATGGCCTTTCCACAAGTGTCACCAGGGTGGTTTACAATAATTCAAGCAAACACGATGCATAAAACCACATTAAACATTGAAACAGTTTTAAAACCGCTACTCATGCAGGGGTTTTTTGTATTTTTTGTGAGCCGCCCTGAGGTTTTGTTGTGATGGGGCGGCATAGAAATGTTTTAAATAAATAAATAAAATGTCTGAGCTCCGTGCCCAAAACCTGAGGCGGAGGGATGCCCAGCTTTGCTGTTCAGAAAGAGTGTCCCCTGATGCTGAGGCGATGCAGGGAAGGCCCCTGCTGCTGCGCTCGCCAGAAGGACCCTCGCCGAGGGGCTTTCCCCCTGGATTCCACAGCTCTTTCTCAAGGATGCAGCTGGTTGAAGCGGCAGGACATTTGGGTCCTCCATGCGCTGCAGCTTCTCTCAAGAACCTGCCAGGAATGGTAAGAGTGAGGCAGGCCAAACATCCACTCTTCCCGAGGGAGGGGCCACTTTTGGCTTGGCCATTGCAGTACGGCTGTGGGGGGCATCCCCAACATCAAGCTCAGCCCCTCAGACTGAAAGAAGTTGAGTACCCTTGATTTACGAGGAGGTCATTTTGTCTAGAAAAGAATAACCATAACGCTGTGCTGTTATGGTGGAATAGAAGAACTTGGGTTTTCCTGTTCGCTCTTGTTTGGCAGAAATTCCTCACGCCTGTCCACTGTAAGCTGGTTCGTAGACAAGTTGCATGTAACAGTTCCAGAGGAACTTTTTCTCCGGGCAGAACTTGTGGCATAACCAAGTGGAATTCCACATCCCCAGGCCTTCCTTCTTCAAGGAATGTGGGTGGAAGAGGTTGCCCAGTTGAAGGTGCCTGACATGTTGGGAGGATGCGGCGGTGGAAGCATTTTCCTTCTGGTGGCTCGACAGTCGTCCTAAGGTCTTGACATTTAATTAGCACCGCTCACGCTTTCGGCCTCTTTCCAGTTGTAAAGCAGTCACGTTTCTAGCCTGTTCATCATGGGGTGGTGGACGCGAATATGTGGGAAATGCTGCAGTTAAACCGCCAGCTAAATATGAAAGGCATCAAGATGTTCTTGGCATGATGCTGACCTGCCCAGTCACCATAGGTCTGCGCACTCATGCTCACACTCTTAGCTTTTCCTGTTGCAGAGCCCCCCTGGGAGTTGTGGGGTTCCATGCAACTGAGGATTTCGCTTATGCTTCTATGGAGCCACGTTGTTTCATTCTAGAGTACAGCTTTGATACAGGCATTGCATGCTGTGTAAACCAATTGTAATCTTTCCCTCCCCTCTCTGTGTGCCTGCAATCGAGGACCACGTATGGAGAACCATGAGCCAAGGAGGGCATGTCCCCCTCTGCTAAGGGTTCAGCTTCAAAGTGACAGGTTGCCTCACATCCGATGTATATGAAGCTGCGATGTTGGTGCCCGTTGCACAAGTGTTGGTGCCAGGAGGGATGACCAGGGGAGCATCTTGTGAGCCACTCCTGTGGGCAGTTAACACTAAGCAGATGCTTAGTGTTGGCCTTTGACACTCTCCCAGCGGAGCAAAAAGTTAACGGACACCTCTTGGCTGATCTGTTCCCTTAATGATACACAGCTAAGGATGGAGCGGAGAGCAGTGTCCCACCTGGAATTTGCTTCCTGGAGTGGCCACCTCCTGGTGCTCCATGCTAAGGCTGATTACTCTGTCTCTTTGGGAGCCGTCTCCCTATGGCAGGTGTAACAGAGAGTCCCCTTTGAGCCAGAAGAGCTCCTCTTTCCCCAAACCGCTGAATGGCTATTCTGTGCCTTTGCCTTGTTGGCACTGTAGGTTTTGATGCAGCTGGGAACTAAAAGTACAGGTGCAGTTCAGAGCACACACACATCCCTCCAGGAGCTCCACAGCTGCGTCTCGGTAGCCTTGCACTTGAGCAGGTGGAACTCCTGCATTGCTACTTGCAGCCCATCGATTGACCTTGACCGGGTCCTAATAGCCATCTCCACCCACACACCCCTTCCCAGATCTCCGAGAGTCTCTTGCATCCAGGGGCAGCCTCCCCGCCCCCACCCAGGGGAGTCCTCCCAGGGGAGATGTTCTTGATTTCTTCTCCAGATAATCCTTTTAATCATGTAAATGCATCTGCTTGAAGCAAGTATGTGTGGATATTGTGTAAATGAAAGAGTGTAGCTATGAAAAATTCCAAGCATCTCATGAAACTTGTTTGCTGCAAACAATCCTAAATACCAAAAACCATGCCACTCTACTTTTTGCTTTCGAATTGTCGTCTTATTAAATAACAAGGCAAGGGTTGGTCTAGGAAAGTTTTAAATAAATTTCCCTTGCTAGGGTGTGTCCTATCGCTGTTCCTCTATCTCTTTGTTGTTCTGCGTGATAGTGACTTGGCTCAGATGACTTAGTTAACCCACACAAAAGGGTTGTGTATGGGTTGTTGAAATGTAAGTTATTTTGGTGTAAATTAGTTGCACTAATAAGCCATGGCTTGTTAACCATGAACAATCTGAAGAGAATCCACAATTGGTTGTTGAGGTTTGAACTGTGGGTTGTTCACCATGGTTTGTCATTTTGGCCAGATTCCAACAACACAATAGCCCATGTTTCAGTAACAGTGCACGCTTGACCCTTGAGGATGAGTTGTCCTGCTGTATGACTCTAGTCAGGGTTTAAAGTACTGTGGTAAAACACAGACTAAATTCTGAAGTGCAGGCACGCCATATGACATCCACAAAGCTGTGTCACCAAGGAATGCCCAGTTGTGCAAGGCGGCAATCTCAGAGTCCCAGAATTCTATCTTGGGGAGGAGTAAGATCAGAGACACCGTGATAGCTGCACCCTGTCTCAAACAGTTGGAACTCCGTAAACACAGAAGGGCGTTCTACCCTGGCCCACCTTGACAGACTCCCTTTGGCAGTTTTGGAGGGACGATATAAAAAAATCCCCTCGTGAGAGCGCCTTTGCCTGCCACTATCAGCCTAGCCAAGTTCTCATTCTTGATGGGAAGGTATTTGTTTTAGACAAGCTGCAGCCTTCTTGTGTTTCTCTATATTGGGCTAAAATTCCCATCCCCTCCCGCCAACATCCTGGTTGGGATGATGGGGGTTATTGTCCCACACATCTGGATGGCAGCACATTAGGGAAGATCTGTTTATGACTTCTACTTGAGAGCTATTCTTTTCTGGTAATTGCAGAGAGCTGGTACTATCTGAAAGGCTGTCGCAAAGAGGAAAGACAAGATCTCTTCTCACTAATGCCAATGTGTAGGACACAGAACAATCAGCTCAAGTTGCAACAAACTAGATTCAGGCTAGATTTCAGGAAAAGCTTCCTCACTTGGCAGAGCAATACAACAGTGGAACCCGCTGCCTGGAATGGTGGTGGGCACTCCCACACTAGAGACATTTGAAAAGAAACTGGGCAGCCCTCTGAGTGGGATGGTGTGACATGGTGTCCTGCAACAGCAGGGATGGACCCGGTGGCCTTCATGGCTCCTTCCAACTCTATTCTATGATCCTACCTTTGAATTTACATGAGACAAAAGAAATGTCAATACTTGTCAAAGGTTACTGAAATTCTTGGTTTCTGGTAAACATCCTTACACAGGTATATCCCAGAGCTAAAGCACGTTGGGTGGTCTGCAAGAATGAAGATAATAAAATAGAGTGTGATAATATATAATATAAAAATGTAATTGTTCAGAACTACAGTATAAAACTAAAAAAAAAAAACTTAGAATACAGAAATAGCAAGCTATTTTCTAGGCTTTCTAAGTTTCCATCTGGCACTGAAAAGATTCCAGGCAAGACTTCCTAGGCAGCTCGCTCTGTAACTGGGGAGCCACTGGTGGCCACCTGATTCCATTTCATTTGATGGGGACTACTGAAGAAGAAAGCAGGTGGCTGAGATCTCCTGTGTTTGGGCGTGGTAGCTTCCTTTATCCAAAAGGCATCAAGGTGGGTAAGCGTTGTTTGCCTTTCACGGTACATGCCCTCATCTGGTGGGACTGCAGGAGTTCAGTGGATGTGCCCAGCTCAGAATGGTTGAGACATTTTCGTGGGTCGTTTCTCCTTGTCCTTTCACCGCAAACACATTTCCATTCAGGCAAGCAAGTTAATCTACCAGTTGTGGTGTTGCTATTGTTGTACTCTTAGGCCTTGCTTATTTTGTCTTGAGTTTTACCTGCCCATATGTTAAGATAAACATGCATTTGTCTTAATGAATAGTTAGTAGCTCTGAATGCCACTAGCAAAAAGGTAGGCTGTGCTCCAAAATCTGCCTTCAGCCTTTTCCTGTCAAAAGTGGTAGAGCGATCCCAGACGTAGCGATCATTTCTGAGTGCTGTTACAATGACAGTAGCCATGAACACATTTTTCAGCTGGAACACCCACAGGCAAGTGTATCATCTCCTACTACAAAATATGGCCTTGGGCCATTTTTTGAAAAATGTTTAAACATTCTAGAAATATGTCTGAAACTTTGAAACTTTCAAAATACATAAGTAATAGAACCTTAATTTTGAATCTTATTTTCTGTGCTTAATGCAGCCACATGCAAAGCTAGCACTGTACTCAGTCTTGGTGAGAGCGACTGTTTTGGCCCCGCATTCCGGAACTAGTGAAGCTTTGCACTCACTGTGCTTCTTAATGCACGTTCTTATTTAATCTGAAGAAAAATAAGATATTGGTGGAGTTGCTTGCCAGCCATCAACACGATTCTAAAACACGAGGACCCCCTAAGAGGGGCTGGGCTGAAATTTGGGGCTACCAGTCACAAGGGGGTGGCGTGGGCGGAACTGGCTATGTCTCATGCGGCCGAATGGTGGGGCTCTGTAAGTACACCCGGGGCTCCCGGGGCGTGTGTGAGTGTGCCATCTCTCTTCCAGAAGCAAAGTCCAGGGAATGAGCTGCTGACCATTTAGCACAAAGAGTGACGCTCCAGCAGCCGAGAAAAGAGAGAGCTGAGAGCCGCTGCGGTGATGCAGGAAGCAGCCTTTCCTCAGGCAGACCTTTGGCTCATCTGGCCCAGTATTACTTGCGCTAGCAGGCGGTTCCCCCAGATTTCAGGTGGTCTCTGTCCGGCACTTGCCGGACCGTCTGTCTGCAAGGGCACCGAGTTACGTCCTCTCCCTTATGTAGCTGGCACGGCTCATAGGCAGCAGCTGGTGCCTCGAAGGCATTGCTTCCTCCTCCTCTTCCTCCCGCTGCTGTGTGCAAATGGCCGCTCCCTGCTGCCCAGGTGCGAAGGGGCCGGGCCACGTCGTTTGGAAGGAGGAGGCACACGTGGCCTGCTGCCCTCGCTCGTGCCATGCCTTGAGTCAGAGGACGGGAAGATCCACTGCTCAGCAGAGAGCAGGGCAAGTGCCCCCCCCCCGCCCTTTCCACTGTCACCCTTGGCTTTTGCTGCGGGGCCCTTGCTGCGCTTGCCCCTGTGGGGGCCCGGAGCTTTGTGTTCTCTGAGGCTCTCACCACTAGTGCCTCCCAAAGGGCCGCTCGCTTCAGCCCCCGCAGAGGGTGGAGGCACGGGGGAGGGGGGCGAGGGGCACCGAGGGACGGCACATGCGCCTTGCATTGGTTGGTTCTTAAAAAAAAGCTCCGTTTCTGTGTCGGCTTGCTTGTGGTGGACCGCATTGAAAAGGCAAAGGAAAAATTCTTGGAGGATGGTAGAGCCAAAGGTAGTGACAGGCGTGGCAGGACGGGGCAGAGGAGAGGGCTTGCAGGCAGGCAGGCAGGGCCGCTCTGTGTGCTTGTCTGGAAGTCAGTTTGCAACTGCGGCTCTAAAGGACCCTAAGAAACAAACGCTGCATGAAAATACTGTGACTGCTTCCTCCTTTACCCCAGCCAAGGGGCTGCCTTTGATCAGATCTGGCTTCCATCGGAAGAAGAGAAACACTGGAGACGTAAAGTGTTCTTGATTTTTTTTTTCATTTTAAAGTATTTATATTTTGATGAGATGAGATTGCATGGTATTCTATTGAACCACCAAGAAAGCTTTGGCCATTGGGCAATATAGAAATGAAACAGACTTGATAGCAAAACTCCACTTCTATCTTCTGTGTGGATCAACTGTTCTAGGCTACAGGTTCCAAATATTACACATACAAAATTCGCCCAATGTGGCTTGCTCTGGGAGTTGAGGATCATTTGGGAGTAAAGGGGATTGTTGGATATATGATGTTACAGAACAAGCTGTATGTTGGGGGTTTTTTAGATGGAAAGGAGGTCAACCTTATAGAACAACTTTTCCTGACCTCCCCCCTTCCCACCCTCAATGTGTTCCTCATAATGGAAGTGGTCTTCAAGGTGTGTTGGAATTTAGCAGATTAGAACAGGCTGTTAGAAATGTTCAAGTGTTATAGAGAGCACAAGTAGGCATGGAACCTGCTTAAATAAACTAATGGCTATTCTTGAACTGGATCTTTGCTTCTTAAGAAATGTTTTTGCATTATAAGGTTTCTGCGGAGCAGCACTGCAAAATGTCTGAAATACTTGGCGAACACAAACTTAACTTGAGCTCATCTGTCTGAATTGTGTTGGATCAAATCTCCACTGCAGACAATGTGATCCAAATGCCTTCATCCCACATCTTGGACAACTCTTCCTAGTACTGAAGCAGCGATATGCGGACATGTCGAAGTGCGTTCATTATGGGCTGATATCCTTACATAACCGGTTCCATTTCCTTGCACCACCCAAGCGAGAATCCTTGGTCATAAGAACATCAGTCATGTTGAATCAGACTTGGGATCTGCTGATTTTTAGTCTGTAATTAGGTTTCTCTTGTATATTATTTTTTATTATTTTACTGTTTTAAATTTGACTTGTAAGCTGCCTTGAGTGCCATTTTTGATAGAAAGGTGGGAGTAGATATTCAATTAATTTTTTTCCATTCACACATGCCTGCCTTCACACAGGCAGGGTTCTGCCACTTCACTGGGATAATGGCCCAGTGCACTGGGGTCTTCTCACCCCTGTCCCCAACTGCCCTAAGTGGTCTGGCTGCAAAAAGGCTAGTGAGGCATTCGTGAAGTAGAAAGCTGCAGATGGCTTGGGCCGCGATGGGCAGTGCCTTTCTTACTGGGCTCTGCGCAACTAACAAGACATTTGTTCTGGCCCTTCCTGGTGTTGCACCTTCCACCCCAACGTATCTGCTTTTCCACAGCCAAAAGCCATCTTCTGTTGTTGTAGCCACCTGTCATCCCTTACTGCACTAATATAGCTATGTTTATAGATATAATAATAATGCTCCTTTGTTGTTGTTGTTGGGCAAGCTTGGTTTTGAGAAAGCAAACACTTGCCCTTTGCCCATATAACCCTCATGCGAGCCCAAGAGTTGAGTTTGTTGGTGCAGCGCAGCATGCATTTCTGGCCCTAAATTCAGGCAGCTCCAACCGTACGGTATCTTGGTCCTTGTGGTTCCTGTTGCTCCAGGCAAGGACCAGTGTTGTTCCGGGTTGCCTGGAGTGTTGTCTTCCTGCCTGTCTTAGCCAGAGTCACTAGGCATGAGTGCTAGGCTTGCCCTTCTCCTCAGAACAGGCGGAAAGGCTGAAAGCTGGGCTGCTTCCCCTGAGGATCCGACCGTGGTCTAAAAGGAGACAAACGGCACTTGTGTTAGCACCGACCCAGAGCACTGGGAGCATAAAATGTTGGGTTATGGGAAATTCTTGTTCTGGCTGGTGAAATTTGTACAGGATGGGCCTGGTTTGTCCTTCAGCAATGAGGTTTCGAGCACCGTTGGTGGTTTCCTGGTGGCAAGCAGCCTCCTTGCTGAACTTGACTGCCTCCCCTCCCCAGTCTTGCATCCCCTGAGGAGTCAGTCCTGTACCCACTTAGCCAAGCTTGACACCTCTCATATCGGCCTTTCAGTTCAGTGATATTTAATGGGCCGCGCTGAAGCCTCTCGCCTAACGCCCAGCTTGCAAACCGTCGGCGCTCTCGCCTTTCGCTGCTGCTGCTGTTTGGGCGCTCCCTCCCCTTTCTCCACTAGCAGCACCTGTGCATCCATGCAGCAACCATACCCCTGCGTTGCAGTGCAGCGAAGACGCTGGGAAGAGAGGGAGGTGCCTTACACCAGGCGATGCCATCAGTCCAACTGAGTGAGTGGTGTCTGCCTGGACGGGGGACCGTGGTGCACTACCCCCTAGCTGGAGTGCTCGAATAAGCAAGTCAGTAGTGCCTGGTCTGGGCGCATACAGTCTGTCGAGAGTCGCAGTCCCAGCAGCCACTGCTTCCTTCAGGTAGGGCAATGGAGTGCTTGTGCAGCAGCGGCGTGCTCCTCTAGTCTTGCAGGTGGCAGCAGGAAAGCCCTCAGCTCATTGGTAAGCAATGTAATGCTCCCCAGATGTGTGCTAACAGGCTGATCAAAATTAATGGATGCAAATAAGCGTGAGGTTTTCGCTAAGACAGCCTTCCCCAACCTTGTGCCTTTGGTTGTGTTTGGACTGCAACACCCAGAATTCCCAGTCAATGGCTGGATGAAAATTCTGGGGGTTGCGGTCCAAATGCTTCTGAAGGCTGGGGAAGGCTGCTCTAAGATGCGCATGGCTCTGTTGTGGAAGGTGATGACAGTATCCCCCTGCTTGGGAGAGTTTAGCCCTTTGGCTTTGTTATCAGGCTGGCCAGAGGGGAAGTGGCCCAGGCTGCAGATGGCTTCTTGACAGCCTTGGCAGGCGACTTTGCTGGGGACGGGAGAAGTGGTTCAGGAGAACTCAATTGCTGCCCTTATTGAATGAGTTAGAAGACATTTAGAGCCCTGAAGTTTGGAAGTGTGCTGGCTGTTATCACTTAAACAATAACAATATTTTCATAAATCTCTTTGCACTTGCAGAATGTGATGGAGTAAACTCAGTACTCAGAACCATTGATAAAATAAATGTGCCAAAATGTAAAGTAAAAAAGACTGTATTCTGCATCACAGATCAGGATGTAATAAGAATGAGCATACAGGAAAAATTAAGTATAGTGGATGTTGTGAACCACTTTAGACCTTAATAGTACCAATCAATCTGCGGTACCTCAGGGTTCAGTTTCTTTGGTCACCTACAAAATGCTTGGTGAGTTGATAGTAAAAATGGTCTACTAAGTAGACGCCAAACCTTTGCTCAGTCATCCTGCTCTTCCCGTTTCCCACTTTTTCTGAGATCCAGCTCCTTTTGATTAATAGCTAGACAGGGGGCTGATTCCACCATGAATATGAGGCTTAATGAGTCTTCTGCACTCTTTGGGACTAGCAATTGAGAAATACACTGTCAGCAGCTAATCTCTGGTTTTTGAAGGTTCCAAATGTTCCCTTCCTACAACTTTGTTTTGCAAGCTCTCTCTGTGTTTTGATACTGTGCAGAGCCTTATAAGTCCGGGTGTTTAAAGCTGCCTGATGCAGCCCAGCATTCCATCTGGCTCACGTCAAATGACTCCAGCTGCATCTTATCCCATGTTCTGGGATAGGCCCGACAGACTCCTTTGGAGAAGGGCAGCAGTGAGGCCTCGACGCACCACATCCGGGAGCGGCTCATGCCAGCTGTGCCCAAGCCCTGTCCTGGATGGGACCCCACGGGAGAGGACTGCCTGCCCCATCTTTCAGGCCCCGAGGGCATCCTGGCCCTTTCTTCAAGTCAAAGCTGCTTAATCATGCTAAGCCACACAGGGAGCCCGGATATGGGCTATTTTAGCGGCATATACGTCCATTACATAAATAAAATAAGAGTGCTTTGGCAAAATCTCTGGTGTTCTGCTAGATCTTTGTGGTGATCTGCATTAACAGAGGCTGGATGTTGACTCACTCGCACAAGAGTGCATGGTAACGGCTTGCTTTGCTCCATGGCAGCCCCCTTCAGCCTGATGCCCTCTAAATAGTTGGACCAGCTCCCATCAGCTGCAGCATTGTGGGCAATCATTAGGAATACTGGGTCTCTGCATTTGGACTGTGTAGTCCAAACTATATGGAGGGTGCCGGTCAGGGCAGGTTGCTTGGTGGCATTTAGAGAGCATCCTTGGCCCTCGAAGCCCCAGGGGATGCTCAGGCTCCCTGGTCTTTGCAGTGCGGGTCTGGCAGTGATGTAGTTACCCATGAAGGTATGGTTTGTATGCTAAGCGTGAGGCTTTCTCCAGAGGGGATGCAAGGGGGGCACGTTTCTAATTCTATCTGCTGCAGCACCCAGGCCAAGTAAGGCCTGGCTTGGCACCAGTCTCACTCTTAAAGAAGCTCAGCAATGGAGAGTCGTCATGTTTATTAACTTACTTGATTCAGACACTGCCTTTCCACAAAAACAGCACTTGGAGCAATTGCAGGCCAGTTAAAATGGATCAGAACAATAAAACATGCATTCAAAACAGCAATTGCAGAATAAGCTTGATCGTTGGATGAAACGCTCAAGCATTGTGGCTCGTGTCAGCAGATGATGGGCTGCATGAAAGGAGTGCTGTTGGATAGCGCTGGTCTTCCTGGAGGTATCTGGATGACCACTGCTGAAATAAGGTGCTAGATTTTGTCTTCACTCTTGCGCGGACTCCCACACCCCTCCTTCCATGAGAGCTGGTCCCTGAAACTTTGCAGGCATCCGTGAATAGAGTCGGCCGCCCACATCACTGGCTACGTACGACCACCGTCACCAGTAGCGGCCTGCCTGCACATGCCAGCTGGTGAGAAGTTTGGGTAGGCGGAGGTGTGGCTCTCATCGTGCTCGAGCAGTCCTTTGACTGCCGGTTGCTGCTGCGAGTGCGGAATGCTGGGCCGGATGGAGCTTTGGCCTGGTCCAGCATGGCTTTTCTTGTGTCCTTGAAGGTGGCCAAACACCAAGGCGACTAATATGACCAGTCCTGCAGCATTGCAGTCTCTCAACCTGCTTGGCCTTGTTCCCTCTTCCCCAGGTCCGGACACTTTTTGTCAGTGGTCTTCCTGTGGACATCAAGCCCAGGGAGCTTTACCTGCTTTTCCGGCCATTCAAGGTGAGTGGCTGCCGAAGGGACACTGTCCCTCTGCTCGTGGGGTCCTGCGAGGAAAGGGGCATCTCAGTGCACAGGCTTTGCATGTGGAAGGGCTTTGCTCGGAGCCCGGCATCCCCAGGAGGGGCTGAGGCACAAACCTTGTGGGGAAGCCCTGCAGAACCATTGCCAAGTCAGTGGAGGTGGCTCTGGGCTAGCTGGCCCAGTCGTGTGAGTTGCCACATGCCAGGTTCCTTCATCTGTTTATCAGGCAATCTTCGATACTCTTCAGTCACCTTTGCGTTTAGGTGGGTGCTGGGAGAAGGCGGCCTCTGGCTGAAAGGAAGGCCCGATCCTTTCACAGCTCTGTGGCCGGAGTTGGGCTCAGAGTAGCCAGCCAGCTTTCTCTGAGCTCAGGACTGAGCAGGGCTTTAGCGCTGGACCCTCCCAGCCCGAGTACCAGCCCTTCGTCTGGGGTTTTGCACTGACTGTGCCAGACCGAGATCTAAACTTTCCCACTCCTCCAGTCTCCTGCTGGGGAAGGGGGAGCTGCTCACACACTGCCCCCTCTACACATGGAGCAACCCCAGGTCCATCTCTCGGCCTCGGCAGTTGCCTGCTTGTCCTCCACGGGACTGGGAGAAACTTCTGTGGGAGACCTTGCAAAAAGTGTTCCCAATCCCAGTGCCGTGCTGGGGCAGGCGAGCCGGTGGCCTTGCACCGTGGAAGGCGGGGGTGGGCAGTGGCTGAGTGGCCCCATCGGTGGGGCGGAGGCGGGGGTGTTGCCACCGTGCGGCTGTATCTTCGTCTGACTTGCTCCGGAGGGCTGCAGAAGTATTTCTGGCACTCGGATGAGCTGTTTTAAGGGCACTGGGCTGGCCATGCAGACTTTTCTTTCCTTTTAAGGAGCCCAATAACCAACTTACTGGCTTCTCTCTCTCCAGGGTTATGAAGGGTCACTGATCAAACTAACATCAAAACAGGTAATGCCTCCGTCCGCCCCATCCTGGCAGCTGCCCAATTTTGCTCTTAACTCCTTCAGTTGAAACTCAGATGCCCTAATTAGAAGGGGGGGGCAGGTGGTTCCTAGCCCGGGGTTGCAGGAACGGGAGGGGCACTGACAGATACTCCGTTAGGGTGGATGCCTCTGCTAGCCCTTCTGGAGCCCCTGCCTGGGGGACATGCAGCCAGATCAGCCTGTCCCGACACAGGCGCTGGCTGGCACTGCCAGCATTTCTGCACAGCATAATAAGAAGCCTTTTGGACAACGCCAGCCCTGGTTTTTTGGCAGCCCTGGAGCGAGGCCTCAGCAGCAGCCCCCTCTGCTCTGACTCTGCTTTCTCCTTGGTGGGGCTGCCAGCTGCAGTTTCTCCTCACGCGCTCTCGGCCCCACTTGTGAGCACACGGGCAGCGTTCTTGGCCACCTTGCCACTGCCAGTGCCTGGGCCAGACCGAGGGACACGTGCAGAAGCGGGGTGGAAGGGTGAAGGAGAGAAGGGACCCCAGCGGAGTCTTTGCAGTGGGTTCCTCCTGCGGTGCTACCTTCAGCATATGCCAGGCCTGCCAGCTGGGCCCAAAGCGAGCAGACTGCCTCCTCCGCTGCTCAGGGCAGAAGGAAGGGTGGGGGTGATAGGTTGGGGTGGTCATGGAAATGGGAGCATGGTGAGCCTGAAGGTACAGAGGGACTTCCGGGGTCGGCTCCCTTTCTTGCGTGTCTGCAAGCGGGGCTGGAAGGGGAGTCTTCGGATGAGCCCCCCCCCCCCGCTCCCCGATCTGCTTAGCATCCTGGCTGGAGCATAAGTGCCTGCGCAGCTCAAGCATTGTCTTTTTCTCCTCAGCCGGTAGGCTTTGTTACCTTCGACAGCCGGTCTGGTGCAGAAGCTGCAAAGAACGCTTTGAACGTGAGTATCGAGGGCCCTGCAGCGACTGCGCTTGCAGTGCAGGCTGCCTTGGGCCCAGGATGGGGCTCCTTCCCCTCCCACCTGTAGCTCGTTGAATGTAAGCGCTGCCGCTCGCCAGTCCCCTTCAAACGCACACGGGTGGCCTTCCCACTCGGCAGGATCATGCTCAAGTAAACCTCGTCTGCGGGGTGAGAACTCAGCCCAGGGCACTGGTCCTCTGTCCTGCAGCTCCTGGCACTGGACCAGCGAAGCTCAGATGAGACACCTGCCATGTGCTTTGTGCCCTTCCAGAGAAAGTCGAGGCCCCCTCTGGCACGCAAGTCTTCCTTCCTGGCAGCCCACTGGCAACTACGCCGTGTGCTTTTGGGGAGAGACTCCTTCCTGCAGCCTCTGCACACGCTAAGCAGAAGCAAGCGGGATGCCCTGTTCCAAAATGGTTACGAAGGTTATGGCTCCGAGTGGTCAAGCAAGGGGACAGTTTGCCTGCTGCAGCCCCAGGGAGAATGGGGATCTGGCCCTCTAAGGCTGCCTGTCAAAGCTAAAAATGATACACGTCCAGTTTTGTATTTATCATTAATGTTCAGCCATGCAGGCCTTTCAGTCTCACTTCCGAAGACAGACATAATCTAAAAAATCTTCACGGACTGAAGGCAAATGTTCTCTAAAAAGCCCCCGCGAGCAAGGGTGGCTTCGCAGCTTAAGTGCACATCCATGCCAGCGAATTAAATGCTGCTTCCAAAATCACGCTTGTGCCCCTTCCAGAGTTGCAGGCGACGGTGATCTCAGCCCCTTAAAGACTGTTGCGTGAGCAGTTGTGCAGCTTACCAGACCTCTGTCCCTCTAACTTTAAAACCAGAAGCAATGCATGGAGGTGGCGCCAAGGCTCCTTCTGAGGATCAGTTGACTGGCAGAGCCAGCCTCAACTTCTCGTGGACAGAACCAGCACATTGGAGCAAATAAAGAGACGGTGCCACCCAAGCCCCTGCTGCCAAAACAATTGTATTGTTGCCTTCCCTGTTTGTGAATTGCCCTCCCCATGTGGCATGTGCTCTCTTCACTGGTGGCTGAATTCAAGCAATCAGTGGAAAGAGGTAGTGGGACGGACTGGATCATGTACTGGGGGGTGGGGGGATCCTCCGAAAGCTGCATGCAGAGTCAGTGTAGTGTGGAGAAGTGTTCGCTTTTGGGGGTCCAGATCTTGCAGGGAGTAAGATGGTACAGATTTATTCCACAACTTTTTGTACCCAACTCTTCAGCCAGCATAAGTGCTTCCTGAGACAGACTGTGCCTTTTTTATTCTGTCCTTGTGATCCGTTCTCCCCACCTGTTCTGCTGCAGGGTATCCGCTTTGACCCGGAGAATCCCCAGACGCTGCGGTTAGAGTTTGCCAAAGCTAACACCAAGATGGCGAAAAGCAAGCTGATGGCCACACCAAACCCCACCAACCTGCACCCTGCCCTGGGAGCACATTTCATCGCACGGGACCCTTGTGAGAAGTCCTGGGGGCTGCGGGGAAACAGGGATCATGGGGGGGGGGGTTAGCCGGGATGCCCCTTTCTGCTTCACGCATGACAGCCAGTGGTTCTCCAGATGGTTGTGGGCAGCAGCAGCAGCGGCCGAGGGGCCCCTGGGGGCCACGCCTTGTGTCGCGTTTGTTAGTAGGCACGTGGATGGGTAGGGAGCAGTAAAGTGCATGTGAGGGAAGCCACCTTACTGGGAGTCTGCTGCTGGCTCCAGCGGAACAGAAGAGGTGGGAGGCCTGGGAGTGCTGGACCCCTCCCTCGTTTGGCCACGGTCGGAGGTCATGCAGTGAAGGGGGTGAGGGCCGCTCCCTCTTGGCTCTGGCCATGGAATGGGCACGGCGGGATGGGAGCCCCTGGTATCAGACGGGCTCCTGGCACAAAGGCGTGTGTGAATGGGCACGTGAGGTCTGGATGGGGTGCTTTCCTGTGCCCAGGAGGCAGTGTTCTCCCAGCAAGCATTGCTGCTGCCCCGTGTGACAAAGAGCCATCTTTTCCCAGCCTGATGCTCTCCAGATGTTTTGGGAGTGCAGGTTCCAGCATCTGCAGCTGGCGGGAAGGAACGGGAGGTGCCATCCCCACCCAACTGGAGGCTGGGAGGCACGCCCGTGCTCCCGGGCCCCAGCTGCCGGGGCAGTGCAGAGCCCCTCTCGGCCCCCTCCCCACTGGGGCTCTGGCCGACCTGTCGCTCTTCCCGTGACTAGATGACCTGACTGGCGCAGCCCTGATCCCAGCGTCGCCAGAGGCGTGGGCCCCCTACCCACTGTACTCCACTGAGCTCACCCCTGCAATCCCACATGCTGCTTTCACCTATCCAGCTGCCGCCGCCGCTGCTGCCGCCCTTCATGCCCAGGTGAGTCGTCGTGCCAGCCTCTCCTTCCTGGATGGGCAGGGAGCTTCCCCCGCCCCCTGCAAGTGTCCGGTGCTCTCGGTTGCCGAACTGAACCATGCCGCGTTTCCTTCTCCCGGGTGGAGCTCTTGCGGAGATGGGCAGCATGTTGAGCAGCTCAGCTGTTCCGTCTGTCACTCTGGAGTGGCTTACATTCCAGCCCGACAGTCACTGTTTCGAGAAGCATCTGGATCAAAGCCTGGCTCCCCTTCACAAAGGGTGCCAATTTCCCCTCTGCCCGTCCTGCTGGCTGGTAGGGAAACTAGCTCAGAGATTCAGGCGCGAAGAGAAAGCTCAGAGGAGAAGCTGCGCTGTCCTGGCTGGAGGGAGAAGGTAGAATGAATTTGCCCATTCGATGAACGGAGGGACGAAAAAAGATAAAGATAAACGTATCAGAAGAGGCCAGACTTCCCCCAGCCTTGTGCTCTTCAGATGGGATGGATTGCAGCTCTCACATCAGCACTGGGCAGCAGGGCCATTTGGGGATGGTTGAGTTGTAGTCCAGCAGTTGTAGAGGGTGCTGCAGTGGAGGAGGCTGGAATTGGAGGGTTTGATCACTGAGTGCAGCTTTGATGCAGAAGAAGAAAGAATGCTCGTGCCGGCTTCTTTTGAAAAGGAGATACCACCTAGACTGGGAAAGAACTGAAGCGAGGAAAGCTGTCACACTTGGAGATTCTGAGCTGCTCTCTACAAGAGGGTGTTAATTCACTCTAGTCTGCAACTGAGACTAGGTTCCTTTCCTGCTTTTCTGCTATGTGACCTCTAGGTGGCACAGTGCTGTAGCAGAATAGCATGCACATGCAAGTAGAAAAATTGCACTCTCTCACTTTTCCAATGAAATACCACATTTCCCCACTCTAAAAGAACTAGCTGAACGTGCTAATTAGGTGCACATGTGAGACTGGAGTCTCACTGTATCATCACAAAAACCTATAAACAGCTGGAAGTAGGGAATTATGAGCATAGGAAAAACCCTAATATACAAATTCCAGTCTAAACGAATATGTCCAGCTGATTGTATTGCTTCAGTTGCGCAGGGACCAAGCCTTTTCTTGTGAAAGTGGCTCATAAACAAACTGGAGGGCAGCGAGGGTACCTTGAGTGTCCGGCCCATCCCTTCAGATTCCCCTTACGCACACACACCTCCTGTTTTCTCACATTTGCCTGTGCTGCCGATGGGTGTGCTTGCACACCAAGTATGTTAAATGTACAGTGGCCTTGGCTGAATGTGTTTGGCTGCATGAGGTGGATTGTGCAGGCAGAGAGTACGGAAGCTGAGGCACGTGGTTTTGGTTTACAGTTCTCTCGGAGAGACTGTTCCCCAGGCTGAACTCTGTATGCTTTTTCTGTAAAACAAATGAATGTGTCACTAATAAAGTTTTTATAGAGTTAAACATTACTTCACCCTCCTTTCTAAGCAACCAGGCAGCTCAAACCTCCGCCCAAAACATAGGCTAGAAGTCTAGTGTGTTAGTGCCAGGCTAGGAGACCCGTGATGCTGAGTTTTGGAGGAGGGATTTGGAGTTCTTATTCACAGTATCCTCAAGGCTAACGCCGCTACATGAGGCTCTTCATGGTGCAACAGAACTAAATGAGACCAACCAAGGCAGCCTTCCTCGCATCACCATTTGGTTTTGCCCCATTGGGCTGCCACTTTACTCTTACGTTCTTTTAGATCGGGGGGGAGGGGGGAGAACTGCATCGTCAGTCTTTGCTCTCATGCATGTGGCAGTTTTTTCCAACCCTGGAGTTGTCTTCCCCCCTTAGCCACATGGGAAGGCCCAACTAAATGGGGGCCCTGTCATGAATAGAGTGATATTGTGATGTTGCAGTGTTGTGCAGGCCATCAGAATTGCCTGCCTGCTTCTGCTGAGGGCAAAGAAGTTCACGGGAGCATGGTTGCCTTTTAGGCAGCTCCCAAGAAAGTATGTTCAGCGGAACCGTAGTTAGAAGTGGTGGTGAGACAGACTGAAGCGAGAAGTGGCAATGCCGAAGCCGCTTGTCCTAAGGCACGAAGGGAAGCAGAAACATCTGCAGAATCAGTGTTTCTCTTCTGAAAAGTAACCCCTTGACTGAATCAGCTGACAAATGACTGAGCGAGGAAGGTCCACGTTCTTCTCCATGCAGCTGAAGGAAGGGCTTCCCAGGAGCCTGAGCAGCGGTACAGGTTCCGTGTTTGCCGCCGAGCGTCAGCGCCTTCCGCCACTCTTGGTCTGGAGTTCTCCTCGATGCAGCAGGCTGTCCTGTGTATGGCAGGTGCCCGTGGAATGCCTCTTGCCCCCAAGGGGTGCCACAGTGCCCAGCTGGTGGCTAAAACGATCCCTCCTTTGATGTCCTCAGTGACCTGCAGCCAGGATGCCTACACAGGCTAGCCCTGGAGGTGCGGGACACCCTGAACCTCCCTGCTAGAGTGCAGTTGGCTGTACAGCAGCTTCATTCCTAGAAGCCTTTAAGGATGGTCTGGAAAGGCTGGTAAGGTAACGAGACGTCTCTCTGCCATTCGGGGCACCATGGGCTTTCCCCACAAGCTTTTTCTTGTTTTGCCCATCTCTTCCTCGGCAACCCAGTGCATGGGCCTCCACGCTATCCACCCACCGAAGCCCGGGCAAGACGAAAGGCCAGGCGTTTCTCTAACCCACCTCCTGCCGACTCGGCACACCTGAAATGGCTCCACAGCATGGCACCTCTCGTGTTCAGAGCGCTCCCACCGAGCAGCGATGGATTTGGTCCTGCCGTGGGAGGGGAGGGACCTCGCCGAGGGACCCCTGCCACGTGGTGCTGTTGGGCGTAGCTCCCACCACCTTGTTGCACTCACCACAGTCACGTGGTGGGAGGGGGAGAGCTTGTAGTAGTGGTAGCGACAGCACACACGCACGCACGCACACACACACGGATTTAATTTTTCCCGCACAGTCAACTGGCACACTTCAGTTACACTGCTGGCCTTGTTAAGGAAGGCAACACCCTTCCTTTACCGGAGCCTGGAAAATTCTCCTTCACTCTCCCTGTCTCTCTTTCCCTCTATCTGCTTCCTTACAAAATAGTAGAGCCCTGGTTATTTTTGATAAGTCTGGTTTCCTTTTCCTGCTTCACTTCAGTCTGCTAGTATTGCTAACCGTATGTATCGATTACCTGTAGGGCAGGGAAACTTAACAGAGGACAGGGGTGGTGCTGAGCATCGAAAAGGGCTGGGAATCAGGCCCATGGGACCAAACATGCAGGCATTTGCAGATGCTAATTTATGTATTCCCTGAGGCCTGAGTGTGTTTCTAAAAGACCCTGTCTCCTAAGGACACCTTGATTGTCAAAGGGGACACGCAGACAGGGGAAAGAGGGCATGGAAACGAGCCTTAAGCAAAGAGATTCAGGCTGGGAGTGAGGAGGGGGCAGCAGGAGGTGATGCAGAGGTGGGCCAAAAGCCAGCTGGTGTGGGAGCCCGAGCGCAACAGAGATTGTTAGGGCTCCTGCAGCTTTGTTTCAGCAGGGCGGTGGGGCAGATGGTCTCCCAGAGATACGGGGTGCCAGACAAACGATTCAGGCCTCCGGCTCTAATGGGCTCTCCCCTCATATGGCCTCTAGCTGAGGAGGGTCCTGGAGGCTGATGGTGGTTCTGGTTTCAGTGTCAGAACAAAAAAACCCCGTAATTGTGCAGCAGTCCGTTAATTTTTCTTTAATGCAATGGCTCATACAAAGTGAGACACTGTAAAGGGCGGGATCCAGAAATTTTAAATAAATCCAGTACAGGAAGGCGACTGTCATCTTAAGAGGCTTCCCCTCATGGAGTGGGGGAAATGCTTCTTCTGGGCTGTTTGTGTCGTGCAAATGTAACGAAACAAGAGGTTCCTGACAATGTGGTCGCCCTCCTAACCATGCAAGAGTGCTTCAGAGTGCTTGGCTGCAGGAGTGCTCTGCAGAGAAGCGTCTTTGAGTGGCACCCGCCAGGTAAGCTCGGTGGTGCACCTGGGAGTGGCTGCCTGGGGAGCAAGTGCTGATGCCAGGCTCCTGCTCTGCCGCCGAGCCGCGAGTGCAGCTCGAGGGACGTGCTCGGCCTTGAGGACGAGCCGTGCTTCCTCGGGTGCGAAGGCTTCTCGTTCCAGGGTTAGAGAGCACGGCTCACCCTGGCGAGGGGGGTTTCCTGCTCACGCTCAGCTGTTGAGCAGCAAGGACAAAACTAATTCCAGATGTGCGGGGGAGACACATCCAGGAATCCGGGCTCATTACCCACAGCGTGGAACAGTGGGGTGGAGGGACGGTGCGAAGGGACGGAGGGAGGGAGCAACTGCAAGCCACGGCAGTCCTGGCGGTTATCAGGTGTGATAACTGAATGCAGCTCGCAGGAGAAGGCGATACGAGAAACAGAGCATGATAGGCGCTCCCAGCAAGTGGCAGAACACCAGCCCGAAGCCATGGACCTGAGAGTCCCAGGGAGAAAGCCATCTCGGTGTCTGGCAGTGGCTCGGCTCCATGGCCCCGGCTTAGCACGTGAATGGTCCCACGTTCAATCCCCGACAGCTTCAGCTGGGCGAGAAAAACTGCTGCATGGACCCTGGCGAGCCACTGCCAGTCAGTGTTTCCAGTACTGGCTAGATGGGCCAAGGGGCTGAACCTTCCAGCGTTCCTGATGTTGGTCAGGGCTGACTTCTGAAAAGTCCCAATCACGCCGGAGACTCCATTGCAAAGGGACGGACCCTTCCTAGCAGCGTCTGTGTAAGACACCGGAATCCCTCGTGGCAACTCCTTCAGCAAGGAATCCGTTGAGGCTCCGGCCCACGGCCAGAGAAGGCAACTCAAGCCTTTTCTTCCAGGGTATTTCTGGATGTCGCTCCCGTTGCACTGTAAGCATCCTTCACCACAGAAATGGGCAGGGGGGTGTTCCCTGTGCACGGACTTCCTCTCTCAACCCTCCTGTCTTTCCCCATCACTCACTCCATGTGGAGCTGCATAAGGCAAAATCTTTATTTCCTCTGCTCATACCTTGCAAGGAGTCAGACCCGGGCATTGCCATGGTGGGAGCAGCCCACTGAAATTAATGGCTCCAGACATGTAGAGGGCAGAACATCTGGAGGGCACAGTGTTGCAGGGAGCCGCTCCTTGTGAGGTGGCTCTTTTTCTTAGGCTGTCCTTTTGGACTGTCCATCTCTGGAGGACCTCAGGGAGCAGCTGGGCAGCCATCTCCTCAGCCCTCTGCTGCAGGTCGGACTTCCTGCATCAAGTGGGATAGTGGCCTGCAGGGCTCCCCCCCCCCCCCCGCTTGATGCAGATCCACTTCTATAGATCTTTTCACATTCACAGAAAAGGAGTGTTGTGCCTCCAGTCTAACCCCATGTCCCTTCTGCCAAGCTTTCCTTTGTCTCGTCTCTTTCTCCTCCCCGTTTCCTTCCTACCTCCTGAAGGGGCTTTTCTTGGTGCCTCGTGCAGTAAAAAGATAAATCATGTTGCAGTAAGCAAATCCTCAGGCCTTCTTGGAAACCCCGCCAAAGGAAGCGAGATCCTAAGAAGGGACTTTTCCGTTGTGGCGCTGGCTGTGGAAGGAGCTTCCTGCAGAGGCTCACCTGGCCCCTGCCTAGTGCTTTTTTTTAAGCACCAGGTGAAGCCTTCTTAGTTTAGTCTTTCAGTTCGTTTCAGATCTATTGTTGTATTTTAATCTGCATTGCTGCTAAGTTTTACTTGAATCTTACATTTTGTTTTAGACTGTAGTTTTAAAAAACTTATGCTTTATTTTTATCATGTTGTAATTTATGGTTATTGTGAGCTACTCAGAGAGCTTTGGCTCTTGGGCAGTATAGATATGGAATGAATGAATGAATGAATGAGAGTGGGTGTGTGTGTGTTGTGAGATTAGCTTTTAGAAGCAAATACAAGTCCCCTTCTCCCTCCCTCCCTCCCTCCCTCCCTCCCTCTAACCCAATACCTTCCAGCTTTTCATAAGCATAAATAGGGACAGTCGGGTAGGTTCTATTCTGTTAGCCCAGAGACCGCTGCCTGTCTGTCTCTCTTGCATATTGCCACAGGATCTTTCATCTGCCTGAAACAGTCTGTTCTGCACTTGCTGCTGAAACAGATTAGTAATTGTATTAGATAACTTGCATTTCAAATCTGACAATGTATTTGAGTGTACTTATAGCTGCAGTTCAAACACTGCCAGCACCACTGACTGTGAGTAGATAGTTATGTGGGACGTTGGCGAGAGGGAGAAAGTGCTCATGCTGACAAAAGGGTAAAGCCAGAACAATCGCTTACCAGGGACATGGACTGGAAAAGGACCACCTCTGGAAATGCCGGGGCCTGTGTCAGCATAGGTAAAATGGATGTGGAATCTGCAAAAGGTGAGGCTGGAGAGCGTGAAAAAGAAGGAAGTACAGTAGAAGATAATATGCGAGATTTCAAAATGAACTTTCAGGTGCTTGTCAAAAAAAAAGCATTGATCTGAATTGAGGCTGGGTCACTTGGAGGTGATGGGGCATCAGCCCTGATAAGCTTAGGGTGCAGTCCTGTGCAAACAGAAAAACAGACCCTGCAGCTCCCAGGATTACCTAGCTAGCACAGCTGTCTGGGAAATGCCGGGAGCGATAGGACTGTTTCGATTTACCATGCTTTATTGGATGTTCTTTAATTTGCCAAAACTTTAATGTACCGTGATACCCTCGTAAGAAACTGTCAGCATTAAAAAAAAAAAACCCTTTCAAGGTAATGTAGTACTCAATCAATGCCTTCCCTTGTTCCATCTAGTGATGTGCTTTGTGGAAAATGTCTGGATTTACTCACAGTGTACTTAAATTAAAAGCGGGGAGCACCAGCACCAAGGTGGAAGGATGTTGCAAGCCATTTACGACAACAGCACTCGGAGTAATTGGGCAGTGGAATCCTAATTGGGCCGCATAACAGACGGGGCCAGAGGAGCAGGCCATGGCGCGCTCTGGGGCTGCATGAAAAAGAGCCATTGTCGGTGCAACTTGAGATGGCTGTGATGACATGTAATGATGCAACCTAAAATTCTGCCATCCGTCTGTTTAAAATGGCCGGAGTACTTAAACAAAACCAAACAAAGAAATAAAAGGCAAGGCTTCTTCCTGCCAGTCCAGAATCTGTGGTGAGAAAAGCTTTGGTGGCACGTGCTGATGGGCAAAGAGGGGCTTTGGGCAAAGTGACAGGCGTGGGGTTGCCCAGGTGCTCCTCCCTGGCTCACTGTGCAGAAGGCAGCTGGAGATGCGAGTGAGGCGTGTTGGCTGGCCGCCTGGAGGGGAGAAGGATCCCGGGGAGACTGCGCAGGCGCTCCGAGGGTGCCTGCACGGAATACGCCCACCGGCTCTTCCCTGGTCACACCTGCCCTTCTCTTCTAGATGCGCTGGTACCCTCCCTCCGAAGCCACCCAACAAGGATGGAAGTCTCGCCAGTTCTGTTAGCTTTAGTGAGTATCCTGCCTTGGAGTGCGTGGGCATGGAGGGTGGGCAGAAGAGGAACGTCCCGTCAGGTTAGGCTCTGGGACCACAGGGTCGCGCCGGTGTTGGGAGCTCTCGTGCAGCTGCAAAGCCTTGCTGGGGAAGGGCTGAGGGAGCGGGCAGAAGTCGCTGGGCCGCCTTTGGGGCATGTTGACCTTCGCTTCAGTAACGCTCTCTTGCTTTCTCCAAGAACCGTCTCTCAGCCCACATGTCCGCTTCTTGTCTCTCCATGGAGTGATGTGCCGGGGATGAAGTCGCCTGTGGATCGCTGGGAATCTTCCCCCAAACTCTATCTGTGGCTACCGGCAAGGTGCCCAGCTGCAGTAACGTGTCCCCCTTGCAAATGGAGGTGTGGGCTTCCCTGCCCGAGACTGGCCGTGGCGGCCCCACCTCCCCCCCCCCCCGGCCCCCCCGGCCGCCTTGGTTTTTGTCCCCCCCCCCCCCCCCCCCGCTTGCCTCCCGCCCCTCCGCTTACCCAGGGCTGGGTCTCTTCCCGCTGAGCAGAGGCCTGGCCGGAGAGAGCGGCCTTGGGGGCCCCGCGTTCTCGTGGTCTGTTGCTCCCAGCTGGGCTGCTGGCGTTGGCTGTGTGCAGTGCAATATCCAGGTCTGTCTTCGAAGCATTGTTTATGCAGTCCTGCTGCAGGAAGCAAAAGGCAATCTGTTTTGCATGTTTTCTGGCATGAATTTAAAACACTTTAACTTGGTGGGTGTGTGAGTGTGCAAAGCTTGTTTTTGTTCTAGCATTCGTGTAACCATAGTGACAGGCCTTGGCCTAGCTATTGATCACCGAAGTTTTTCATCTTGCTTCCGTGAAGACTCAGGCTTCTAAAAATGCTTTCCCCGTCCTGCCCCGTCCTTTCCCCTCTTCTTTCTGTTTTGATCCCTCTGCCACCATTTCAAGCTTCGCTTTCCGTTTTCTGCTTTTACTAGAATTTGAAAAATCTTCTCAAAAGTACAATGCACTGGGTTTCTTGTCCATTTTGCCCTTTTCCAGTTCAAGTCAGGGTTGTTTTTGTGTTTTGTTTTTCTGTCAGACTTCTATATAAAGAACAGCTGTAAAATATTTAACCTTTTTTTCCACATCCCTCTGATTGGAGAGAATCCAGTCTTGCCAAATAATCAGCCATCCTTATGGGAATACCGAACAAAGATGTACAAGTATTTTTGTACCATGTGTAATAAGGAAATATTTATGCATCATAAAGATTTTGTGTGGTTTTTGTGCAATTAATTATTATTAAAGAGAAATTGTAATCTGTAAGATAAGTTTAATGTTTAGTTAAAAGCTTGAAGAGAGACATTTTTTCTGTAACTGATTCAGTCAGGCATAGTAACAAGAAATTGTGCAATTTTTTTGTTGACATTTTATTGCTTGGTATTTGGAAGTGCTTTAAGTATTATATTGGACCATGGCTGTCTCGCTTGTATTAAGATTCTTGAGAATACGTTGCTATATCCTATGAGAATGTGAAACTGGATAATATATGAATTGTACTCAGTGGTGTGTTGCTTCTTGACTGTGTGTGTATGTGGGGGTGTGATGGGAAATTCACCCTTTACCCATAAATCATTTGCAACCTGGCCGTGTCTCGCGTGGGTGTGCAAGCAAGAGACTCGCATGCACACTTGCTCGGAAATGAGGATGGGAGTCCCGAATTTAGCCTCCCGTGAGCGTCGTTCATGCTCGGGCAGTAAACCTGCGAGCAGCACACAAAAGAAGGAAAATGCACGTTGGATACCTTGACCAGGGGTTTCTGTGTCGATGCTAGAAGGATTCAAGCCAAGATGGGGAGCTGAGACGCTTGACTTTCAGGTAGTGCTAACTCACAGTTTGTTTAATGCATTGCTTGCTTTCCTGACCAGAGCTGACAGCTGAATGAACCTCAGTTTTTCTCAACTCTTGGGTTGTTTTTCCTCTCCCTTCCACTACTTCTTCCCTGTCTCACAAATGCTTCTGTGGTGCTATTTTTGTTTAATTTATCAACTCCATCTTTACTTAAGGAGGAGTAACACTGAGGAAGAGAAGAATTCCAGTTTCCAGCAAAATGCCTATGGTGGAATGCGAGATTCCGCCCTTCCTCAAAAGTGTTCCAGGCTAACAGATCAGTCGTATGTAATGTAAATGGAAGTCGGCTGTATTAACAAGGACTCGTCCACATAATCATTGTAAAGACTCTGCAGCTGTACTAATCCCATATTTCTGCTATTGTTCTTAGGACTGGCATAATTACCCTTCATCTGTGGTGTAACTTGGAAATGAGGAGTAAAAGAGGTATAGATAAAAATATCACCAGTAGCAGTGCTAAATACCAAAAGGCCCACCAGAAAAAGAAGCACAAATTTCTATATACTCCAAAGTTTGTGTGTCTTTAAAGGACCCTGTCTCCTAAGGTCATCCTTATTAGTAAAAGGGATGTATGGACAAAGGAGAGCAGGGTATTTGGTTTTGTTTATTTTTTAATTTTGTGGGGAAGGAACCCAGGCAAAAGATTCTGTGGGGAAAAGGCCAGCAATTCAGGGGATCCAATGCAAGCAAGATCTTCAGAGTCTCTGTCCTTTAATTTCAGTAAATGGCCTTGGACATCAGAGCAGATGGCCTCTCAGAGATTCGGGGCTTCAGCCATGGAGGGTTGGCACTGGACTCCATCTCTGAATATTCTGGGGGTGTACTTATTCTAGGCTGGAGTTGAATGTTTGGGCCACACCACCTAACGACAGATTCAGTTGTTTGTTCCCATGTAAATAAAAAAGCACAGTTTCCCATGTCGAATGAGGCCATAGCAGGGGCACCGGGTTAATTTTTCCAAACTGTCTCCCCCCATGTCAGGGGCCTCACCTGGATCAGCCTCCTGTGAGCCACTGGACTCCCCATTTCCCCACCTCCACCTGCCCCATTTTTGCCCATCCTGCACACAAGCTGAATACAAGCTGTCAAAACTGGACTCTTCCCCCCTCCCCACCCTAAAGCTTTCGCACCTGGTGGGGCTCACCCTCCCTTGTTCCCTGCAGGAGGAAGGCTGTGTGGATATGCACCTGCTCCATTAGATGGGCAGGTTTCACTGCAGTCTCCGAAAGGCAAGGACTGTTTTGATGAATAAATGATAACAATTAGGCAGTCATGTGGAAGCGATCGTGCAACTGAGCGGCCCTCTCCTGAGCTCAGGAGGCACTCCCTTCTGCTGCAGCCTGGGCACCTCCTAGCAGTGGGCACCTGTAGGAAGGGGATGCTTGAGCTGCGATACAGGAGCACTTGGCTTAGGTGCCCTGGAGGTTGCTCTGTAAGGTGCAGGTAAGACGACGCGACTTCCGCTCCCAGCGCAAGGAGGAGTGCCTGCCAGTCAAATGCTCTCCTCCTGATGCAGTGTCTGAATCCATGTGAGGGCTTAGCAGTTCCCTTTGATCCCAATCGGTCACTTACTTGCTTTGTGGGCCTTGAGCCTGTAACTCTTCTGCTAAAACCTGTTGTGGCATTCAGTTGGGGTTGGCTTGGCTGCATTCCTTCTTGACCACTGATGGCTGCGGCCGGCATCTGCTCCCCCTACCCCCATACACAGTGTGATTGGTTATCTTCTCTCCCACCCCTCACTTCTTCGCCAAGGCAAAAGACAAAGGAGCAGTGTTGACAAGGAATGATTGCAGCAAAAGGCTTGAGTCATCTCTGAGAACCGACGCTTTCCTGCAACCAATCTGTCATCGGTGTGTGTCAGTTGACAAAAAAGGATTGTGCTGCCTGCTCTTGCATCTTGCCATGCCAGAGGGTCACATCATGACCCCCTCGTAAAGAGAGACAAGCTCATTCTGCAAGTGGTGGTCCTTCTGTGGGACCCACAACAAGCGGTGGCCCACATGAGGCAGAGCAATGATTTCGGCCTTTGTCTTGCTCTTGTCTTGTGTGATGCCATCAATGGCTCTAGTCCAAACAGCTTTTCCTAACATCCATTGCAAAGGCGAGAGGGTTTTCAGTAGAGAGATGCCAAGGTCTAGAACAGCCTTCTCCAGATGTTTGAACTCCTACCAGCTGCAGTCAACATGGCTTATGGTGAGGAATGCTGGGTATTGTCCAAATTTTCTAGAGGGCACCAGGTCAAGAAGGGCTGGCAGAAAGCACTGCCAGTCCCCCTCCAGAGAGGAACGTGGCTCGTGGCAATGGGCAACTTCGTCCAGAAGTTCGGACTGCATTTCTACTCCCCACATTCTGTGAACAGCATGAAGGGACTGGCAAAGGACGTGTGGTGTGGATCCAACTTTCTCCCCCATAAAAAATGCAAACTGCGGCTGCTCCAGCCAAGGGACTCCACACACGGTCACACTACTGATCCCACTATCCCTAGCTCTGGCCAGGCAGTGATGTGTTGCTGTCCAACAGTATGCAGGCGCCTCATAGGTTGGGGGAAAGTGTTCAATAGACATCCTGAAAAAGACCGTTAAATGGCTTAAAGTTCACAGCAAGCCTCTTTCAACCTGAGGGACAAATTCCATTTTGAGGAAGTTCCTTTTAGCTGCATGCAAAGCTTATGTTCTGCCAAGATGCCGTGGTTCCTCCCCAGCTTCGACTTCGGTCCCACCCCGTGCTGTCAGCCACACTTGGCCCGAGCGGCTCGGCTCCTCCTCAGCCCCTCTCCAGCTGCTGCATGATTCCACTTGAGTTGCTCCCCTCCTTCAAGCCTGTCGAAGCAGCCAGATTACTCAACAGTGCTCACCTAAGCATGAGTGGTCCCTGGGGAGCCTCCGGATGAAGAGTGGGAGCACCCTGCCCTCTGAATTATAGACGAGATTGTTTAAATCCTGCATTAACATGGACTGGGCATGAATAATTCACGTAAAGTTCCTGTGCATGTGAGCACACATTGCTCATAATCAAAGTAGGTCATAGCAGCAGCAGCAGCACACATGTGTGTGCGTGTGTCAACCAGCTTGGTATGAACCAAGACTAAAACAGGGTTTTATGCATAATTGGTTTACAAGAACTTACCTGTATTACTGTGCGTGGGTCCTCAAACTACGGCCCGCCTCAGAGGTTTTGGACTTGCCCGGAGAAAATGGTCTCCAAGCGAGTCCAAAAGCTTTGAGACATGGGGCAGAGAGGGGAGAGAGCCAGCACATGCCCCAATTGCAACAATTCAACTGCACATGCACCAGATCCCCCCCCCCTTGCACGCATATACGGAGCGGGAAACAGAAGAGAGGCGGGCGGAAAAGAAAGACTAAGATGGCAAAGGCGAAGAAACTAAAAAAGGATTGAAAGTAAGTATAATGCTTAAAATCTATTTTTAATTATGCGAGCCCGGGGACGGCCAGCCACACGGCCTTCTGTGCGCGAGCAAGCTGCCTCCTCCCCGTGCCCACCGCACCCGGCTCCTGTTGGAAAAGTGTGAGGGCCCCTGTTTCTGTGTGTAAAATTGCAGCTGTACGGCTCTGCAGAAGAAGTTGCCAAGTGGTCTTAGAACAGAGGGTGTCTCCCTCCCTCCCTCCCCCCTCCAAAGGTAGCTATGATGACATGGTCAGCTGCGAACTACTGTTTGTTGTTGTTACAGTACATTTATACCTCACTTTATTTCCTCTTGTAAGACCCAAGACGGCCTACAAGTTTTTCCTCTCACAACACCAAACCTGTGAGATAGCTGGAGCTGGGAGCCTGTGACTGGCTCGGAGCTGCCAGGGAGCGCCATGGCCGAGGGAGGACTAGAACTGGGATCTTCCGGGGCTCCATGCCGCCACCCTAAGCTCCCTACTGCACTTGCTCAAGTCATTTCCCTAGCAAAGCGTGTTTCCTCCTTGAAACAGGATGGCCGCCTTTTCATGGCAGCATCTGTTAGCAAAGACCTTCAGGAATTAAAGTGCAAAACAGGTCACAGGTGGGCTTGGTTGTCCTTAGTTTCCTGTTCCTCCTTTGTCAAAACACTCACTAATTCTGGTTTTATGAGGGGGTTCTGAACATGGCTCTGGTGCCACCTGGAGGTAGGCTTCCATTCAACAATCGGAGGTGCCAGTTAAGGCCTCTGCCTTGGCATTAACACAGGCAGCTGGTTTGGTATCGAGAGTACATAGTCTTTCAGAGTCCCATTAATGGATCTTTCATGTTACAGCAAAGGCCAGTAGTGGCTTAAATCCCCCCCGAGAAGTGCACAGGTGACCTCTATTCACACAACACATTTAGGAAATTATAACAAATGATGCAGAATAACTTACTGACTCAACCCTGGTGGAAACAGGATGTCTGGATCTTGCCATAAGGGGAATCTGAAGTGCCCCATTAATGAGCTCAGCACTCTCAATTTTGGGCATAGAGGGGTTTTTTTACCATTTTACCATGAACATGTCACTGCGGTATAGTGGTTAAGGTACTAGACTGGGAATCTGGATTCTTCGGGTTCCTTGCAAGAGGAAAACAGGGAGGTTATAAATGTAATAAATACAACTGACAGAAAGCTGTGCTAGCCAAGAGTCCTACAACCCTTCAGAGCAGATTTGAAGCAGAGATTGCCTCCCTTCCAATTCCATTAATGGAAGCAGCCCTAGCAGTAGAACGCCTGCGCTGGATTCCTCCTAAAGCCAGTTTCTCCCTACCTGGTGCCATCCAAATGTTTGGGGTATCAATTCCCATCAGCCCGAGGCAGCATGGCCAAGGGAATGCTAACAGTCCCCTCATGGGCTTCAGTCATTCATTGAGCAGGTGAGTGAGAGAAGGTTCTTTGCATGGTTGGCTACCTATTTAGAATTACTCTCATGACTGGAACCCCGCTCTAGGAGTCGTGCATTACTTTGACCTTTCTGGAGACACGTATGCAGAATGAGGGGGTTGCAAAGCCAACGGACACAAGGTTTCCCTCCAAGACTAATGGCTCTTGCACCCTGGAGCCTGCACGGTAGTTGTTTTAATACTGACACTGATGTCGGTGGGGATCACTGGCTCTTGCAGACCGGCCTCTGCTTTAGACTCCATTTGTGACACCAAAGGGGATGCTGAAACACAATCACATCTGACTAATTAAGCATATAGATACTATTTTATTGTGTTTTTTTCAACAAAGTGACACAGCCAGACAAGAACAGATGTAGCAATAAAAAGAGTAAGAATGCAAACATTCCAACCAAGCCACCACTAAACTTGGTGGGCGACTCACTGCGGCTGCTTGATCGACCATGTCATTCTGCGGGACAGTCAACTCTGTCACGCCCACATTAGTATGTTGTTGTCATCACTATTATTAGCAATGTTTATATACCACTTCTCACTGAACAAACCCCAAGAGCAATTACAAAGAAAGACAAAAAAATGCACCGTCAAATTATATTAGAGGTTGGTTCAATGAGAGCTCACTACTGGGGAAAGGCCAAAGTAAAGAGATTCCCAGTAAATGCCTAAAACATGCCAGTATCAAGAGCTGACATCTCTCAGTGAGGAAACTGCCATGGGGAGGGCACTTCTGTTGCCTTGTTTCCCCTTCTTAGTCCCCTGCCCTCGGCCTTCTTAACCAATATTCCTTTAAAGTTCCTTTAAAACCAAGTGGGTGCAACCCAAGAAAGCTTTAAATAGGCACCATTTAATCAAAGCTATTTGTTAAAATGGGCACAGGATTGGAATATGACAATTCCTTTCATAGGCTGGAATTCCTGAAGTCTCTAGTCCACTATTTCTTACTGTAAGAAACATGCTGAACATTCTTTAAGCATCTTCTTATTGCTACACTATACAACATGGTTCCATGTGCGGTCATACTGTGCATCTCTTAAGCGGGCTGACATGAAACTCTCAGTAAATTTGCCAAAGGTTGAATTGTGATTGACTCTTACCCCATATGCTAGTGAACTTTTTGGGCCACAAAGAGAACACACAGTGCAGTCTGCTGGATCAGGCCCTGCTTAGATGCACCCCCCCCATGACCTTTCAGTGTTTGAATGTCAAGGCTCGGCTCCCTCAGTGAACTGACGCCGCAAGCCCTGCATTCGTGGGCAGGGCAGCAGATCCTAGGCTCATTCTGCCCAGTGATGCCAACTAGATAAGGCGGGAGGAGCAGGACCATGTAAGAGGTGGGGTATAAAGTTAATAAATGAAATGAACTGAAACCACTCTTCTCCTGCTCTAACAGGGGAGAGAAAAATCACTATTTCTGTTCAGCCTCACTGAGATGGGAGCAAGATTCAAGCTTCTCCATTTTCTCAATGGTCCCATTTTCTGCGGTCCTGGTATTATTAGCAGCACGGGAAGAACTGCTTGCCACCCTCTAGCTGCTGGTTGATCAGCTGGGTGGACGGGAAAAGGTGGGAGGACACACTGGGGCATCTGCTGGCCACACAGAGAGGGGCCAAGGATGGCACGGGGCCTGTGAGTCCCGGGTGACCCATATGTGATTCAGTGCTTTCTCCCCTGTGTGAGTTCTCTGATGTTTTCTCAGGTTTGTGCTCACACTGAAGCTCTTCCCACATTCTGAACATTTATATGGTTTTTCTCCTGTGTGGATTGTTTTGTGGGATGAAAGGTGAGATTTTTGACTAAAGCCCTTTCCACAATCTGAGCATGTATAAGGTTTCTCTCCTGTGTGAATTCTTTGATGCTTTCTGAGGTTCGTGCTCTCACTGTAGCTCTTTCCACATTCCAAACATTTATATGGTTTCTCTCCTGTGTGGGTCCTTTGATGGTATGTGAGCCTTGTGCTCAAATTATAGCTTTTTCCACATTCCAAGCATTTATACGGTTTTTCTCCAGTGTGAGTTCTTTGATGTTTACTGAGATTTGTGCTCAAACTGAAACTTTTTCCACAATCCAAGCATTTATATGGCTTCTCTCCTGTGTGAGTTCTTTGATGTTTACTGAGGTTTGTGCTCAAACTGAACCTCTTTCCACACTCTGAGCAACTATATGGTTTCTCCCCTGTGTGAATTCTTTCATGTTTACTGAGATTTGTGCTCAGGCTGAAGCTCTTCCCACACTGCAAGCATTTATATGGTTTCTCCCCCGTATGAGTTTTTTGATGATATGTGAGCCTTGTGCTCAAACTGAAACATTTTCCACACTCCAAGCATCTATAGGGTTTCTCTCCTGTGTGGGTTATTTGGTGTTTATTAAGGTTTGCATTTGTTTTGAAGTTCTTTCCACATTCCATGCATTTATATGGCTTCTCTGCTGTGTGAGCTCTCTGGTGGTACATGAGGTTTGTGCTCATACTGAAGCTTTTCCCACATTCCAAGCATCTGTAGGGCTTCTCCCCTGAGTGAATTCTTTCATGTGAAATAAGATGTGCATTCTGACTGAAGCTCTTTCCACACTCCAAGCATTTATATGGTTTCTCCCCTGTGTGGATTCTTTGATGAGAAGCAAGGTCAGAACTTCGATGGAAGCTCATTTCACATTCAAAGCATTTATAAGGTTTTTCTCCAGTATGAGTTCTCTGGTGGTACATGAGATTTGTGCTCAAACTGAAGCTAATTCCACATTCCAAGCATCTGTAGGGCTTCTCCCCAGTGTGAGTTCTTTGATGGTAAGTAAGGTGTATGCTCACACAAAATCTTTTTCCACATTCCAAGCACTTATATGGTTTCTCCCCTGTGTGAATTCTTTGATGAGAAGTGAGGCTTGTGCTCACACGAAAGCTTTTTCCACAGTCCAGGCACTTATATGGTTTCTCCCCTGTGTGAATTCTCTGGTGAGAGATCAGACTTGTGCTCAGACTGAAGCCCTTCCCACACTCCAAGCATTTATATGGCTTTTCCCCTGTGTGAGTTCTTCGATGGTATGCAACACTTCCTCTTGAACTGAAGCTCTTCCCACATTCCAGGCATTTATATGGTTTCTCTCCTGTGTGGATTTTGAAATGAACTTGAAGATTTGATTTATATCTGAATTTTTTCTGACATACACAGCACTTAATATTTTTATCTATATTTTCTTGTACTACAATTTTGTTGTAGCTTCTGTCCTGGAAAGAAGGGTCTTTACTACTCCTCTTCTCATTTCCTTCCATTTTCCTTCTCTGCTCTTCCATCTTTTCACATCTGTCTTTTTCTGGCTTTTCTTCATTCTCTATTTTCCATTTGTCACTTTCTGTAATGAAGACAGGAAATTGGTGAGAATGTGAATGAGAAGGAAACCTCAGGTCACTAAACAACCTCAAGTAGCAGTTGCAGTAACTAAAAAGACCTAGAGTTTGGTCTGCGATGAAGTGAGGGCCACACCAATTTGGACAGCTTTAAAAGGGGACTGGACAAATTCACAGAAGAGAAGACTATCACTGGCTGCTGGTCCTGATGGCTGAATGCTGCTCTAGAGGCAGTACGCTTTGGTGCGACAGATGCTGGGGAGCCCGGATGGAAGAGTGCTGTTGCACTTGCGTCCTGCTTGAGGGATCCTAATGAGCAGCTGGCAGGCCACTGTGTGAACACAACGTTGGACCACCATTGGTCTGATCCAACATAGCTCTTACATTTCTTGATATAAAGAGCTCTCTGTCAATTTTGGAGGGATACTCTCCACACACCGCAGCTCAATCTCCCACTCTGTTTAGTATTTACAGGGAGCAGGCAGAAATATCCAGTTCTTCCAATGCCACTAATCCAGCTTTAATCTGGATCTAACCACCGAATAAGAGGAATACCTTATCTTGCATTTAACAGCTTCTGTTCATGGGCATTAACTAGCAGCTGATCCAATACAGAATGCTGGACAGGACCAAGTAGTACTTTGGTTCAGCTGTAACATGGAGATGAGGCTTACTGGGTAACCTCCAGTCAGCAAACTATTAAGGGCTAGGCCACTCAATCAGATGTAACAGTGTGCGTCTGACGTCCAGGTCCACTCTCAATACAGACAGCCAGAAGCTGGCATCATAGATTGGTTGACTGGGTTAGTCAAGAAGGTAACAGCCAAGAACACTGGAAGGAATCTGGGAGTTTGTCCTGGGTGAGCAACACAACCTCTTGCATACTACCAGTACCAGGGTGGACACAGGAAGCAGAGTCGGGCTGTGTTTGTCCCACCTCTCAGATGAGGGACCTTGTCCTTTCATGCAGTCAACTGAGATTCCGTCCATTGGGAAATTCTGTGTTTTCAAGCGTGGGCCCACACTGTTGGGTTTTTAATGGAGAAGAGGGATTCTATTCATGTATGTGACACAATCCTAGTGTGTAACGGTATCTGTGCAGGAACCAACATAGGGGGTGTGAGTGTACACACGGGTGTCACCACTGTTGGTGAAATAGGAATTTCAGCAGTGGCAGTTTCTGAACCAATCTCAAGGGAAACATTGCATCGATGTAAAGTTGAGCCACTTGTTTTCATTATATTGCAGC
>NW_025336308.1:3639395-3665740 GCF_004798865.1 Varanus komodoensis
GCTGCAATATAGGAATCCATAAAATGCTGAGTCACAGGGATTATCAAGCAGGCAAAGAAGGCGCCTTACCAAGAGACACGACAGTTTGACAAGTCTCCTCCATGGTTTGTTTATGCAGCGCTCTCTGGTCAGGATCCAACAGAGCCCACTCCTCCTCTGTGAAGTACACGGCAACCTCTTCAAAGGTCACCAGATTCTGGAAACAAACAACAACATATCCTCCTCAGAGTTAACATAGAAGATCTGTAAACAAGAGCTAGTTAAGGTGAAGGAGTGGGATATTATTTTCAGAATTTAAAACTTCTGGAGTGACATTCACAGCCTTCCTGTTAGGCAGCTCTTGCAAAAGAGAGAGTTGCAAGAGAGAGAGATTTGTCCAGGCCCTGGGAGGCAAACAGCAGACAAATGTTGGCAGTGAATGTTCTCCTACCTGATCTGGTTCCATAGAAGTAGTTTTCCCTCCACCATAAAGAAGAGATGACTGAGTCCAGATGGCCAGCATCGTTCCATTACCTGTGAGAGACAACGGAGGTGGAAAGCGAGTAGCAAATGCTTGTTTAAGAAATTAATGCATACATGTCTAAGTATTCAGGAATGTTACAAAATGTCTTATCTGTCGTATGCATTGTGGAAGTTGATGCAGCTATTTTTTATTTCAGTTGTGTGAAAAACCACATTTGGGTTCTTGGTGATAAAACAAAGTGCTGATCTCCATATATAAAATCTTCAGCTGCACTCATGAGAACAGGATAAGCTTATTGAGTAGAATAAGCATAATGAAACGTGCAGTGGGGCCACACCCCAAAGCAGTTCTACCCCAAAATTGTACTGCCCCACTCCTGGTTTAGCAAAATTTCTGAAGCAGAATGGGATGTAACCCACATACTTTGCAAATAGAAGGTCACTTGTTCAATTTCTGTAACACCAAGTAAGGCACGGAAGGAATCTTGCCGGAAACCCTGGAAAACCACTCAGTAAAAGCAATGTTGGTCTAACTGGATCAATGTTTTGATTCAGTGTAAGGCACCTATGGATAGATGGCATCCACCTATGGAACGGATAGATGGCATCAAGGTGACCCGATCACTGGCCCCATGTATCTCACCTTCTAGCACTCCTCCCATTGCTCTATCAGCTGAATCTCCCGCCTGTGTTGTCTCCTAGCAACCAGTATCACCTCTTCAGGGGGAGGGACCGCTATATCTGACAGACTGCTCAACTCCTGGCGCACACCCTGGCCAGAATGGGACCCTCACCCGCCTCGGCTGCCACCTCCTCCTCCTGTTGTGCTCTCTCCCTCTTCCCCTGGGCCGGCTAGCCATCACCTCCATCCACCTGGAGCAACCTTCCTCATTTCCCAGCCTTGATCTGATACTGTTGTTTGCTGACATTCCAGACCTCCTTCACCTTTGTTGTCTGAACTCCGATTCCCATCAAAGCCAAAAACTGGTCGCACATGCTCTGGCATCTTTTCCCTGCGCACACACACAAGATGCCCCATTAATGCTTCCCCTGCATTAAAGTTGGTACCTTTGTCCTCCTTCTGCTTCATCCCCTCTTCTAGGGGACCCTTCCCAGTGCCTGATGGAAACTTCTGTGCTTCAGGGATATTAATGTACACTTCTGTGAATTGGTTCTGCACCTGAAACAGCAATGAGGATCTGGGATATGGAACTGAGAGGATTCAAAAAGGGATAACAGAAGCAAAATCCATAGGGGTTTGTAATATCTATCTTTGGATAATTTCCAGAAAGAACTGGGCAATTTGTACACAATTTTAGGATAGCCTCCCTCAATTTTGTGGGCCCTTGCAACTACCAAAACGAAGTGCTCTCACCTGCTGCGTTCCCTTTTTCTTATCCTCTGCCTTACTCAGGAGGAAACCTTCTGCCAGAGCCACTGCTTGTGAACTGGTCTCTGCTCCACACTCCTTAACCCAGTTTTCTATCTCTGGTGGAAGGACCATCAGGAACTGCTCCAGGGTCACCAAGTCCAGTATCTGATTCTTTGTGTGTTCTTCTGGCTTTAGCCACTGACAGCAAAGATCATAGAGTTGGTTGCAAATTCCACGGGGGCCCTCAGCACCCTGGTAGCGAAACTGTCGGAAGCACGGATGCTGCAGGTCTGAGCTGACAGTGGTCTCACCCAGAATCTTTTGCCTGGTTCTTCTGAAAAACTCTGCACTGTGCTCAGTCTTGATGATTTCTGTGCCTCTTCTTGGATCAGGGCTGGCTGAGTCGTGTTCATGCATCTCTGATTGGTGCCTTCAACAGGGCCAGAAGACTGATTCCTGCCTCAAGGAGAAGATAGTCTAACTATCTAGTTCAGGGGCTACCAAGTCCTGAAAAGCAAATGCATCATTCCATGAGTGCATGAGACTAATGTCAAAGCAATAAGATTTTCCCAGAGTCAGTGTGGCTACTCTAGCTAGCAACCAAGTCTCCTCCCAAACTGAAAAGTAGTGAATGTCAGGACTCTAATATGACCTACAGGTTGCAAGGAAGTTGTCCTTCATCTGAGGCCAATAGATTTAAACCTTTAATCTGGATGAAGAGGTGAAAATGCAGTATTCCCCCACCCCATCATCTCTTCATAATCAATTCTCTGCCTCCATGAATACCCCATTTTTTTTAGCCCATGTATTCTTCGTCTCTTTCCTCCTTCAGTACCTTTCCTTGAATACCTCCTCTCCTTGACTCCTTCTGCTACCATGTTCATCTTAAGAATCACTTACCCTGAACCACTTTGAAACTAATTCAAATTAAGGTTGCTGTTTGATAAAAGAATTTGAGCACAATAGTACGGGGATGCTCATAAGCCCCTGAACTTGGAATTTTCTGGGCATCTTTACCTAGTGAGAGCAGTGGAGGTGGTCATGTTTGTCTCCCTGCCTTCTCTGCATTTTCACTAGATGGGAGTTTTTACCTGTCTAGCTGGGGTACCTCATAAGGTAAGGGAAGGAAGCTAGAGTGGCTTCCAGGTAGCTCAGATCTTGGCTGCTCCCCTTTCAGTCTCAAGGTTGTTTTCCCAAGCTTGGAGAAAAGCAAGTGCAGCTCTTTTTGCACCAGCTGCGAGGGGGCAGGAGAGGAAGACTGGAGTTGAGTGCTGTTGTTGACCTCAGAAGCAGGAACCCCAATGATCCCACAAACCATCAGACAACAACAAAGAATCACTGCCTCTGCTGATTTACCCACCAACTTGCTGTATTCATGGGGAGATAAGAACTACATTTAAAATGTTAGACATGCTTTCATTGCTTAAAGTTAAAACCAAGTGATATTTCTCAACCATACCTGACATTTGCTATACTATCCTACACACAAAAGTTGCACTCTTCTCACAACTAAGGACTGCCTTGCTGCAACCTATCAAAAGTTCATATAGGCTAGACTCCAGTTCTCAGCAGTGGCTGGCTGTTACTTCCAAGGAGACCACATGGTTTATGCCCCCCCCCCCCGCAACACACCCCAGCAATTAGCCTCTGTTGACTAAGGAAGAGATTTTGATTCGTTTTCCTTCTCCTCTTTTTCCTCTATCACACTTCTTTTGAGATAGGTTTTTTAATAGGTCGCAGTCCTCCTTGACGTCCCCCGAGCACGGGTTGCAACCGAGCCTAGAGGAAACGGGGAAAGGAGAAGGCAGTGCCCGATTATGGGAGGCACTGATTCTGGCTGCAAAACGGAAGTATGAAACACTCCTGATTGCCATTATCGTTCCAGAGTTACCGCCGACACGCAAATATGCCGCATTTCCAAGGAGGCCGCCGCTCCCTGGCTGGGGGCGCGGGGTCTGCGCACAGCCAGCTCGCCTGGAGCTAAATCGGCCCTTCCCTGCTCCTGGCCCCTCCCCCCGGGACCTGGCATCCCCCGGGGGTCTTCCCACTCCCGCCGCTCCTCCCCATGGATCCTCGTGCCCCAGGAGGACTCCCCCAACCCCCCTTGCAGAAGGGACACTCACTGGGGCTCAGAAGGGGCCACCCGTACCGCGCCTAGGGACACAAAGGCCACCCTCCTCTACCCGCAGTGTCAGACAGGAAAGGGCTTTGCGGAGAGGGGCAGTTGCTACGGGAGACACCTGGTCCCCTTCCGGCCCACATTTCCTTCCCCTCTAGGAATCCCGCTCGGATCGTTTAACCCTTAGAATGCCAAGCACCCCCCACCCCCGCTCTCTGGGGGTCCCAGAGTCGCATCCATGCAGCGCGCAGGCAGCTCTTTGCCCCCTGCTGGGTTCTCGGACTTTTCCTCACATGGCAAGCCTAGGAGGAAGCAGGCAATGAAAGCCTGAGCTGGCTTTCCTTTTTAAAACATCTCTTTCCTCCCCCATGCCCTTACCTAACACCTGGGCATCTTGGCTATTCTTGTGCCTCTTCTTCCCTCTGAAAGTCTTGACCCCCACATGCCCAAGTCCCTCCACCTCCTCCCCTTCATTCTGTGATTCAGGGCCCAGCTCCGTGTGAGCCAAGAACAACTGCCCCCTCCTTCCCTATGCAGCTCAGTGGCTATTCAGGACTGTAAACTTCTGTTTAGCATTTAGAGCCAGTCCCGAAGTCCACTAGGGAACTGCCAGACTTGATTTCCGCGTTCCAAAGCAACGAGAGCTCCTAGCAACTTGCTCACCACTATTCATTTATATAATAATTTTGTTGGGAGAGGCAGTCTAAGGGAGCAGAATTCTCCAAGGGCTGCAGAAATGAGTGGGTAACTGGCAGCAAGACTAAGACTCACACATGCATATTTCCTCCCCTGCCACACACGCCCTGCATGCAGATACCTGTTTACAAACAAAGAACTCCGATACCCAAGCTTTGATATGGCTTTGCCCTCATGTGAACTACTGAATGTTTACTGGGACTCACATTCCACACGCGAAGCCAGAGACCCCAAACCTCCCTGGACCTGTGGGTACATTCAGTATGTTTAGCAGGTGTTGTGTTGCCATGAAACAGCTGCCGTAAAGGGCATGCCTGGTCACAAGCAGGAAGCGAGTCACAAAATGTCAGGAGGTTCCATATATGAAAGAGCATTTATTTATTTGCATAGTAAAAACTGCTCCAGTGAAAGTAATGAGACATAAAACAATACAAAATTATTCTGGACTGTTGTTACATAAACATATATTCATAGTTGCAAATAAAAGGATATATTTAACACTAGTAATTTTACTACATTTATAGAATACAAAATAGAAAACAACAGAAATTTGCCAAGGTGAAGATGGCCCTATTTAAGCTAATGATTAGTGCAAAGTGGCCACACAGCACCTAACTTACACCAGAGCAGACCCAAGGTGAACTGGTATCTATTGGTAAATTTGCAGATGATTTGCAGTAGAGCAGCTGGGATTTCCAGCTGCCAATCCTTAAACAAAAGGCCTTTCCCTCTCCTAAATTATACCACTGAAACCAAGAAAGCTTGGGAGGAAACAGGATCATGCACAAGATCCAGGTATGGTACTGAAAACACATGCCTGGCCAGAATATGTCCACCTTCCTGAGTTGCCCTCTGCACCTGGCTCCAATGTTGCACCTGGGAGTTCTAGTGAAAACCCAAAGAGATTCTGGGTACCTGATGCCTGCCCAGTCCCCACTAGCAGCATAGCCCCGACTAGTGTGATGCTTGGCACTGCATGCCATCGGTCAGTTTGCCATAGTTGGGGGTATATGATGAAATTGCAACTCGCAAACACTCATCTAGATGCTTATCGGTCATTCGTGTTCTGTTCTTTGATTTGATAAATCTCCTTGTGGAGAAGACCGACTCACATTGATAAGTCGATCCAAAATAAGACTTTATCTTTGCGGCAGTCTTTCTCAACAAAGGAAACTTCTGTGAATCAACCAGATTCCAAAAATTGTCCTGAGCTGAATTTGATTTTAAAACCAAATCATTTTGAAGCTCTATAATCTCCAGTTCTATCTCTTCTACTCCAGTCTGGCAGAGTTCCCCAATGGACACTGCTGTCTCCGTGACATCTATTGGGCTGAAAGGGTTTTCAAAGAAGGACACAACTGGTTCAATGTCAGTGAACTGCTGAAATCGAGCATGGAATTGCTCTTCAAGAGTTTCAAGGTGGCTCACAAACGGGAGGTTGTTAAAATCACTCTCGCCAATAACTTGCCTCATTGAAGGGAACGGAAGAAGTGACTTAATCTGTAAGTGTGACTTCCACAACCTCAGTTTACTTTTGAAAGAGTTGACTGAAGCAATCATCCCAGAAATATGCTTATTGTTTCTATGCAGCTCAATATTCAAACTGTTTAGTTCTTGCATCAGATCAGCAAGGAAAGCTAAATCCACCAACCAGAACCTGTCATAAAGTTGTTCAACATGCTGATCTTTAGACTTTAAAAACGACTTTATTTCTTCTATCAGGATTAAAAATCTGGCCAGAACCTTTCCTTTACTCAGCCACCTAACTTCAGTGTGCAAAATGAGATCATTGTACTCAGCATCAACATCCTTCAAAAGTGCCTTAAAAAGCCTGTGTTGCAAGGAGACTGCACGGATGGAGTTGATTATTTTTGTAACAACATCCATGACATGCTTAAACTGTAGTACTTTAGCACACAATGCTTCTTGGTGAATGATGCAGTGATATGAAACAAACTTTGGAAAAGATTCATCTTTCTGGCAATGGGCAATGAACCCATCAATGCAACCTACCATTGCTGGCGCCCCATCAGTGGTGATGGATGAGAGCTTGTGAAGAGGCAAGTTTATTTCTGTAACATAGTTTTTAAAAGTCTGAAATATATCCTCACCCCTTGTTTTTCCTTTCAGAGACAGTATTTTGAGCAGCTCTTCTTTCACAGAAAGATCACTAAAAACCATTCTCACTATGATTGCCAGCTGGGAAGTGTCTGTCATGTCAGTGGATTCATCAAGCTGAAGTGAAAACCAAAGACATTTCTGTAAATCGCTCTGCAGTTGATTCTCCAAGTCACTTGAAATGCACTGAATTCTTCTGGTAATTGTGTTTCCAGACAATTGCAACTTTTGAATTGCCACCATGATTTCTTTTTTATTGGGAAAACCTTCAAAAATGGCATCACTCGCAGTCAAAAACACCTCTTTCAACAGTTCCCCATCCTCAAACGGTTTGTTTCTCTTTACAAGCAAGCTTGCAATTTTAAAAGATGCAATTGTTGTATTCTTGGATTGTACCACAGGCTTGGTAAAGCCAGACAATTGTACTGCAAATTTAGATTTCATTTCATTAACCTTCATTTTTCGAAGCTCAGAATCAAGTGGATAGTTCTTGGCAAAAGTACTGTGATTTCTCTCAAAATGTCTTTGGACATTGTGTTTCTTTGCAACTGCCACAGTTGAAGAACATATCAAACATACAGATTTGCCATTCACATCCATAAAACAATACCTCTCTTCCCATTCTTTGTGGAAAAGGTAAGTCCTTTGTCTTTTACGGGCTGGCTCACTAATTCTGACAACTGCACACAGAAAGGAAAACAGAAAATCAGTTTTACTCATAAAAAGCCCCTTCTTATTTAAGAACTACAAGCAGAGATCATTTGTACTGGACCTATTTATGTACAACCAAAACAAACCCACAGAAAACAGCAAAGGTAGTAGGTAAGCAAAACCAAAACGACATCTACTGCGTAGAAAAACAAACAGTTCAAAATCAGTAACAAGAACACACCGGGGAAACTTGTGCTTAAAACTGACTTAATTATGCTGTGCATCTGGGACTTGGTCAAGTTCCCAGTGAGCATGCACTCTTTCCCCCCACCACCAGGCAGGCAGGCAGGCAGGCAGGCAGGCAGGCAGGGATTGTGTCCTGAGAAGGTGGCAACTCCCATCCCAGTGGCCGGGATTTGCTGGTCTTTGCATGGGGAGTTTTGGCTGCCTAGCAGAAAGAACTCTCACAGGAAGAAAAGGCAAGAGGGGGAGTTATGCACTTTTTGAAATGGTGTGATGAAGTGGAAGGGTGTAGTGGAAAAGAGAGCCGAAAACCTCACAGGTGCTTGCATCGATTTATTTGATCTCTGCCCCCTCCCTTTAGCCGAAATGGCTCACTGGGCAGGTTACAGGATATAGTGTAACAACAAGGTCTTGGCCTGGGGCCAGAAAGAATCAAGAGAGGGTGCCGGACAAACATCTTTGGGGTGCTATGGAATGTTTCTGCGTGCAGTATGCTCGTTGGTGAATGCTGGGAGTTGAAGTCCAACCCATATGGAGGGTACCAAGTTGGAGGAAACGGCACTAACCCAGCTGCTCCCCCATGTGGGTTGCTTGGTTAATAAGGTCAGCACTCTGGTGAAAACTCTGCTCACTCCAAACTTTTCTACGGTTCGCCCGTCTGTGGATTTTCTATTCACATCAAGATTTAGGGCTGGAAATTTTCCAGCACAGACAGTGCTTACCAGTTTTACTTATTTTGCCTATTCTTTCTGGAATTGCACTTTCTTGGGAGTCACTGCCCTGGAGAACAGAAGAGTCATTCCCCCTCTTCCGGACCGGTTCAGTTTTCCTTCTCTGCTGTTGCCTCTTTTTGTATCTGTTACCTTCTGGTGACATGCCATGTAGCTCTCCCTTGTTTTCCATTTCCCACTTACTACTTTCTGCAATGAAGAAAATAAAGTAGTAAAAGCCCGAGTCAGAAATGGTCCCTCAAATCTCTGAACAACTTCAACTAACTGCTGCATAAAAGAAACATGGAGAAGACCTAGGAAGTGGGTTCTTACCATGCACTCGACAGGCTTTGGCAGGCATTAACTGACAACTGATGCAATATAGAGAATTTCTATGGAACTGAAGAATTCCCAACTACGGAAATACAAACTGACCAATCCATAGCCTGGGAGGATCTGGTCATAGATGCTCAGGGTGATTTCTGCTGCAGTTCTTTTATATAAGCTGGGTTATGCAGAAGGTGAAGCTGGGGAGTCAGTCTATAAGGTAAAGATGCAAATTTAGGAGACAGCTGTGTTCCAGCCAGGCCTGATCTCTTTGTTCAAGGATCATTCCGTAAAAGGGATGCGGGTGGGTACAGTTTGTCACACCATCAATGTCTAAATGCTTGGGAGGGGACATTTTCCACCAGCCCTTACAGCCTTCATTAGGCCCTCCTGCAATCAGGAAGAGCCAGCAGCTATGGACTGTCCAGCTGTCCATGGGATGTCCCATCCTCCCTACAGCTAAAGTATTTCATGGGACCTGGCCTTGATAATTCGGTACAATCCTCCACGAAAGTTTCAAAGAGCAGTTGCAACTGCTACACCACCAGCACCCCAGGCCTGCAGAATGGACGCTTCCCAATACTGCTCCCCCAGAGGCTTCTTAGAAGTCACAAATGACTTTTGAAACAATCTTTTCATGTGTTATTTTGTGCACATTCTTACTTATCATCTGCTGCCTTTGCATAGGGCAGAAAGACAGTGTAGAACTATTCTAAACAAATAAAATTGATTTTAGCAATCCAGGCAGCTAGGCCTGCTGTATCAGACAAGTCCAACCACACACGGATTTTCAGCACTAACTCTGTGTTGGAGATCGTAGTAGATGAAATGCACAGCTGCATGGCAGTGCAGCCTCAGAGTCCATGGGAGCAGGCCCAGTTTGTCTATTAACATATTCAGATCTTCCTTCAGCAGCCAGGCAGGATGTCTGAACTGTCCAAGGCTGTGTGGCAAGCCTTTTCTGCAGCAGTGCCACTGATGCGCACCTCCTTACCTTGGGTGAAAGGTTACCGTAGTGCTGTTTCTTCAGGCAACCGGGATACCACCGGTCTTGCACTTCTACGCAGAATCATAGACTCATGGGATAGTAGAGCTGGAAGGGGCCATGAAGGCCATCGGGTCCAGCCCCCTGCTGTTGCAAGACACCACGTTGCACCATCCCACTCAGTTGGCTGTCCAGGTTCTTTCTGAATTTATTGCAGCTCTTAATGATTCCTGGTTTTCCCACTCCTCAATACCAATTGATAAATTGTTATTTTCATTATATTGCACTTGTAAGTTTTTGTACAGATAGAGATCTTTCTTTGCCCTCTTGTGGATTTTTGTGAAATGGAAAGGCATTTCATTTTGTGAAATTATTTAATGAAAAACAGGTAAATGTTGCTATACCAAAAGAAAAGTACTTGAGGTAATACATTAGAGGAAATCAACAGAATGTCTATTTTTCCAGCAGTAAACAGGAATCATCATCAAAAAGGAAAAGGGGGAGCCTTACCGAGCGAGGCTGGAAAGTCACATTTTTCCCCTGTCAGTGGTCTGTGCACAGCTTTCTGGTCAGAATCCAGGAGAGCTTTCTCCTTTTCAGGCGCCTGAACAGCTCCACCCTCAGCAGTCACCACACTCTGAATAAAAGAAGGAAAAATCCTACAACATAGATACTATAACAATGATCTACAAGCAGAATCTGAAAGACTTGTTAAGGAGCAAGTGGTTATTCTTCACTATGTTTTTAGCAGTTTGTAATTTTTAATGCTGCTTTTTTAAGATTCCGTGGCACTTTTCCTGTACTATCTTGTTTTTACGTACTGCTGGAAACCACTCAGAGAGCTTCAACTATTGGGCACTACAGAAATGAAGTAAATTAGGGTGATGGAATTAAACCTCACAAACAGCATTCAGCCTTCCTGGCAAGTACCTTTGAGAGAGGCAAGAGGAGGAGAGAGATTCATGTCAAAGGGGTTGAGCAGAGGCCAGGAGCCCCGCAGGGCTCCCACCAGTCTCCCCGGTGATCCTTTCTCCTACCTGGTCTGCTTGTATGGCACTTGTTTCCCCTCCACCGCTAAGAAGAGGTGTTGCTGACATTGTTTCATTGCCTGGTGAGAGACAACAGCAATGCATCTCTAAGGACAAAACGGCATTTCAAAACAAACCCTTTGTTGATGGACTGGCTGCATTCAAGCCTGCTCTTCGGCTGAAGTGCCCTTTAGTCATTGCAAGCATTTTGGGGGCTGATGGCCATTTTATATTTTGCCTGTGTGAAAACACATCTAGCCCCACTGGGGCTCTTGGTCAGAAAACAAAGCATTGCTTTCTGTGTATACAGTCCTCATACTGAAAGCAAGCACGTTTTTGAATTGTAGAAAAGGACTGGAGGCAGGGGTCCTCTCCCCAGAAATATCAGCTGATGTCTTGCAGGAGTCAACAGAAGAAGAGAGATCAATTTGGAATGAGCGTTATTAATCCTTACCTGGTGAGGCAGCACCCTCCTGCTTCACCCCTTTCCGAAGGGGACTCTTTCCAGTGCCTGATGAAGCTTTCTCTGCCACAGGCAATTTAGTGCCTCCTTCCGCAAACAGGCCCTGCTCCTAAGACAGCAGTAAGGACCCAAGACAAGGAATAGGGAGAAGAATTAGAAAAAGAATGAAAGAGATTAAAGGATATGGGATACCACTTCTAGCATTATTTACAGTACATCTAGGGCAATGGTGGTGAACCTATGGCATGCGTGCCACAGCAGGCATGCAGAGCCCTCTCTGTTGGCATGCGAGCCAAGTCGCCCCAGCATCACCCCAGCAGCCGAACATCAGATAACAGCACACATAATGGCCATGCGCATACTCAGAAAGGAGTAGCGGTGCGAGGCAATGACATCACGAGCCATGACTCATTAACCGTGACTCATTTGAGCTTTCGCATGGCTGGTCAGTGCACTGCCAAGGGTACTTGGACTGGCTTTGAGTTGTTTTTTCTAAACTAAAACCTCAGTTTTCAGGTTTTATTGAAGCGTTGACACTTTGTGATAAAGAAGTGGGTTTTGGGTTGCAGTTTGGGCACTCAGTCTCTAAAAGGTTCACCATCACTGGGTTAGGGTTAGGAAAACGAGGTGTCCTGGCATGAGTCTGATGGTTGGAATGTGTTTAGAATGGGCAGAAATGATGAGCTGTGCAGAAAAAGCTACTCAAGGAAGGCTTTTTCAGAACTGACCCTTTCAATGGTATTTTACCCTTACATTAGGGTTAGGGGAGTGCACCAGGGTAGGCTTAGGGCAGTGATGATGAACCTATGGCACATGTGCCACAGTGGGCATGCAGGGCCCTCTGCATCGGCACGCGAGCCAAGTCCCACAAGCATCGCCCCAGCAGCCGAGCATCGGATAACAGCACACACAGAGGCCATGCGCATGCTCGGAAAGGAGCAGCAGCGCCAGGCAATGATGTCACGAGCCATGACTCATTACCTGCGAGTCATCTGAGCTTTTGCATGGCCGGTCGGTGCGCTGCCAAGGATATATGTATTTGCTTGGACTGGCTGTGAGTTGTATTTTCTAAACTAAAACCTCAGTTTTCAGATTTTATTGCAGTGTTGGCACTGCGGTAAAGAAGTGGGTTTTAGGTTGCAGTTTGGGCACTCGGTCTCTAAAAGGTTTGCCATCACTGATCTAGGGTGATCATTGGAGAGATTTGGGATATCCTCTCTCACATCCTCAGCCTTTGGAACTATCTGGATGAACATACCTGCTGTTCTCCTTGCTTCTTGTCTTCTGCTTGGGTCAAAAGAAAAATTTCTGCTAGAGCAACTGCCTGTGAACTGGTCTCAGCTCCGCATTCCCTCACCCACTTCTCCATCTCTGCTGGAAGGATCATCAGGAACTGCTCCAGGATCACCAAGTCCAGAATCTGATGCTTTGTGTGTTGCTCTGGCTTGAGCCACTGATGGCAAAGATCCTGGAGTTTCCTACAAACCTCTCGGGGGCCCTTGGCGTCTTGGTAGCGGAACTGCCGGAAGCACTGGCGCTGCACTTCTGGGCGGATGGTGTCTGCTCCAAGGATCTTCTGCACTGTTTTCTCCCAGGATTCTCCACTGCTCCCAATCTTAATAGACTCAGGACCACGTCCTGCTGCAGGGCCTGCTGAGTCTCGTTCATCCATCTTTGATCTATGCTCCAAGGGATACTCAGGCAGGGCCAAAGGATTGCTTTTGTCTATCTGATGAAGAGAAAGGTGGATCTAAGCCAAGACATCATTATGCAAATGTATTATTGCAGTGTTAGGGCAAGAAGATTTTCCCCAAACAAATGTGAATGGCTTTCACTTGATTAAAGAAATTTTAGCTGATTACATGTTCACATTGTAAGAAATCTACTAAAAATAATTCTTAACATCTATGACATCATTGATCAACACTGATCTGAATTCTAATAAAATTGATTTTCTTACCAAACTTAATTACAGACTTAATTTAGCAGATTAACTCAGTCACAAATATTTGTATTTAGGGTACACCTGATAATGTATAAATTCAAGGTACTTCAGCTAGTATGGAGATATTACCATAGTCTCCATACCATATGAAATTCCATACCATATGAAATTCATCTTCTCCCTCCTTCATTTTCCAGGTCGTCTTTTTCAGTTCTTCATCCAGCGACACCAGATGTACAGCTGGACTCACTGAACTGGCATGTATAAGATTGCGTTACAATATTCTTGTTGCTATCAATATTAGTTTATATTTTAATATGACCTTCTTCCTTTCAATTATTTTAACAGAGTGATTTTGCATCTGGGTATCATGTAAACGTTGACATGATGGGCAATCCCACCATATACGGGAAATAGCAGGTTTTTAATGTTTACACCACTGGCTTTTGAGGGAAGACAGCAGCAGAAGCTATGCATTCTGCTCCCAATCTTAACAGACTTAGGACCTTGTCCTGCTACCTCTATAAAGTCATGTAACATGCCTAACGAAATGTTAATGACATTTTTTCCATTAAGCTATTAGCCCCTTTCCTTATTTTAAACACAGTACTATTTAATGTAAATGTAAACCAAAGCAGCATTTCTCCGTGCATCTGCCCCGTGCATCTGCCACCCCGACGCGCCTTCCCTCCTGCATCCTCTTCTGGAGGAGAACCGCAGCAGCAGCAGCAACTCGGCGATGCACGGGGCGGCGCACTCGGGCTGCGCATCTGCCTGGCCGTCCGGGTCCCCACTCGCCGTCAAGCCAGCAATGCTGCGGCCAGCGCTCGAGGGCCCGCCCGCCCGGGGCTGTTGCGGGGAGCGGCGGGCGAGGGCGCCTGCCAGCAGCCTCGCGTGGCATGCGGAAAGGGGCCAGGGACCCGCGCGCCCCGCTCCACGCGCGCTCACACGCAGGGCCCGCCGGGGGCCCTCCTCGCGGCGCAGGGGCAGCGGAGGCGTCCCCGGGGCGGCTCCTGCGGGGCCGAGCGCTCTGCCTCCCCGCCGGCTGACGCGCGAGCAGGGTCCGCCCGCCCTCTCCCACGCTCAGCGGAGCCCACCCGCCGCCCCGCTCCCTTCGCGGGCTGGCGGCTGAGCCTGCATCTGCCTCGCCCGCGCGCGCGCGCCCGGCCCCTCGGCGCCCCCCCCCCCCAGCCCGCGGACTGCCCTTCGCCCAAGTGCGCGCAGCGGGGGGGACGGGGACTCACCGAATCCCGGGAGGGAGGCGGCGACGGCGAGCTGGGAGGGAGGGAGGTAGCGCGCACCACTTTCCCCCGGCGGAGAAGGCGGGGCAGGAAGGAGCCGGGGGCGGGTGCATTTGTGATGGCCGAACCGCGCTTCTTCCGGTCCAAAGCACCTTCCTTTCTAGGAATCGAGCTCGGTGCATTTAACCCTAGGAAGGCTGGGCCTCTCCTCGGAATAGTTTGGTTTCTCTGTGACTTTTCCTGCTAGGAAGGGGCTAGCCCTGAGAGCTCCGACCGAGTTTTAAATTATTGGTCTCCCGCCCAAGCAGTAGGAAATCCTACACTTGTTTTTTCCTGCTCAAGAGAACTCCTCTCTGCTCGTGAAGAGGAAACGTCCCGCTTGCCCCAATGCTTCAGGTTCCTAAGTGACAGCAGCGGTGCGGAGGGAACCAAACAGGAGGCACGTGGCAGCTGTCCAACCAGAACCAGAAGTGAGGGCTGCACGTTTCTTTTAAGCAGAAAGCAAAGCTGGCCATGTTGGCCGTAGCAAAAATGCCAGAATCTGAAATCATCTCCCCCCGCGGTAACACAGAAACCGCCCAGCTGCTCATTCGTCCTCTTTCTGTTTTCTGCCTACCAAGGAATCCTCACGTTGCATCGGAGGGGGGAAGCATCTGGACGCCAGCTGGAATTTGTATTTCCAAAAATGGGGACTTGTCCATCAGCTTTCTTCATCCCAGCGGCCCCTTTGGTCCAACCAGAAGCCGTTCCAGCATATGCGGAAGCCCGACTTGAGCGCCTGCAGCCTCCTCCCACATTCCATTTTAATCGCCCCGTCGCCCACTTTTGCATCGTTTACCATGTGGCTGAATGCTTCTGGAGAAGTCAAAAGTTTGCACCGTATTTATACACTTTTGGTTGCCTTAATAAAGGTATTCACCCAATGTAGATTTTTGGGATCTTTATGCAGCAAACGCACCTTCCTTTTTGGCCCCTCTGAAAAGGGAATCCGCCCTGGAAGATTCCTTAGTAAGAACCAACGAATTTAGAGGTGCAGCAAGTTGAACCATTTTCTGGAGGAAACAGAGAAAATGGCATCCAAGCCGCAGTGCAAGCCTTCGTTCGAACACCTCTCCTCAACAGTCGTTCTCGGACTTTCTGTGCCACAGGGAGATGGGGCAGCTTTTCTCCTGCTGTCCAGGGATTTTTATCCCTGACTCCAGAAGAATGATTTCTAAAACCATTCAATCAAAATTCCACTGCTTTTAGCTGCCTACAAAAATTTTGAGCAGGTTGGGGAAAGAATGAGAAAACAATGGGAAACAAAAAAGGATGGCAAAGGATTTATGCTGACATTTGAGTTGGCCACACATGCACAAAATACGCAGGTTTGAGGCAAGAACACGTGCAATCAAAGCTGCCTCCTGAAGCACCTTTTAGGTGAAACTGACCAGTCCCCTTTGAACTTTTTTAAGAGTGGCAAAATTGCCTCTCAGCTAAATTTGTTTCTCCTGACTCAATTGAAGCTCAAAGCAGCTACATCTCTTACAGGAATCTAATTCATCATTACAATACATTATTGTGATTTGTATGTAGTGTAATCAGTGCATAATATGCAGTAAAGAGTAATAAAAGTGCATTACACAAGTATGCATTCTAAGGAGTATAAAATCCAAATTTTGACTGGGGCAGAACCACCCTAGGAGGAAACCAAGGTGGAAAATGATTATGACAAAGGGTGTTCAGCCTTCACTTAGGATTTCAAATACGTCACTTAAAAGCTTCTCTCCGGCTGCTGACTTGCACAGGTGGACTTTGAATGTAAATATGCTTGTACCTGATATTTCAACTGAATCCTGTCCATGCAGGGAGATAGAGCTGTCAGCACAAAGCAACCTCCTTTTGTGTTTTGCATTCCCTTCCATGAATTCTATCAACTATTGCCTGAATCACAATGGTTTTTTCCTACCATTTCAGGCACTAATTAGCTTACCAAAACCAGAATATTTTTTATTAGCAACACTGCTTTGTAAATTTGTCCCATTATATCATAACTGCCATGGTCCTGCCTGCACTTCCTTCACCCTTTTCCCATGCCAATGACAGACAGAACTTCATGCATTTGGTGAAGTCAAGCCTGCAGGGCTTCACTTCAGGCTTAGAGGGATGAAGTGGGTAATGAAGATGAGCATTCTATACAGGAGCTGATCTCAAAGCAGGTGAAAGGGCAGGTGGCTGGCAAGAGCCGCCGACACAGAAGAGACAGGCAGTGGCTTTTTCTAGATGAGGGTCACCTTCCTGTGAAAGAGATCAAGTGCTCCTGAGAACTGTTTCCAGCCCTGCTGCTGAGAAATCAAGGTGGACAGGATCAGGCCACACACTCATGTTCATGGGGAAATCCAGCACTAAGAGGCTGGGAAAGAAGGTTAGCATGCAGGACCGTACAAACAGCAGCTTATGGCAAATACTGCTGGCCTGCTGTCTGTCCTTCGGAGTTCTATTGCCCTGTATGGGCAGCCTATTATAGTCCTGCTGTTTCTGCTCCACACAAGATGTTCCCCTAACACCAGGCAGGAGCACATACAGAGGCACGATTAATTTTGTCATGGAGTTACAGCCCTGGATTTCACTAAGAGTGAAGTAAGAACTTGGCAGGCTCAACCTAGCTGGCAGGCAGGACAGAGGACTGGAGTGTTGTTATGCCTATCCATGTCCTGGAATGCCAACAATCTACTCTGTCATTATTTCTCACATGGTAGAAATGTTAGATTAAAAGAAATCAAACAGCATTTAAACTTCTTTCTTCTCTACAATGCATTAATATGGCTGTGTAGCATTCATTTCCCCACTTCAGACTCCAATGAGGAACATTGGTTGGATTGCGAGTGAATTTCATTCAATGCTTCAACAGCTTCTAAGGTTCCTCCTCGTGAGAGTTCACTGATGCTTAGTGAGACTTGTGCTTCTACTGAAGCTCTTCCCACACTCCAGGCATTTATATGACTTCTCACCCATGTGAGTTCTTTGACATCTTCCCACAGCCGAAGCATTTATGTAGTATCTATGAAAAATGAGGTCTGAGCTCTCACTGGGGCTGCTCCAGCATTACAAGAATTTATATAGTTTCTTCCAAGTGTGAGTATTTTGATGATACGTGAGGCTTGTGCCCAAAGTGAAGCTCTTTCCACACTCTGAGCACTTGTACGGTCTCTCCCCTGTGTGCATTCTCTGATGGTACGTGAGGCTTGTGCTTCTACTGAAGGCCTTTCCACAATCCAGACATTTATACGGTTTGTCCCCTGTGTGGATTCTTTGATGACAAGTTAGGTTTGTGCTTCTGCTGAAGTTCCGTCCACACTGCAAGCATTTATATGGCTTCTCCCCTGTGTGAATTCTTTGATGACAAGTAAGGTTTGTACTTCTACTGAAGCACTTTCCACAGTCCAAGCATTTATATGGTTTTTCCCCAGTATGAGTTCTTTGATGGTATGTGAGGCTCTTCCTTATACTATAGCTCTTTCCACACTGCAGGCATTTATAGGGTTTCTCTCCTGTGTGGGTTCGTTGATGGTACATGAGACTTGTGCTTGAACTGTAGCTCTTTCCACACTCCAAGCACTTGTATGGCTTCTCTGTTTTGTGGACTAGTTGATGCTTACTGAGGTTTCTGCTTACACTAAAGCATCTCCCACAGTCCAAGCATGTATATGGTTTCTCTCCTGTGTGAGTTTTTTGATGGTATGTGAAGTTTGCCCTTACACTGAAGCTTTTTCCACAGTCCAAACACTTATATGGTTTTTCCCCTGTGTGAATTTTGAGATGAGTTTTAAGGTTTGATTTATGAGTGAAACTTTTCTGACATACACAGCACTTATTCTGTTCACTTCTTTTTTCTATTTTTTCTTGGATTGCTAGTTCATGTTTGTCACTGCCCTGAAAAACAGGGCATTTACTCTTATCCATTGGGTTTCCTTCAGTTTTCCTTCTCAGCTCTTCCTTCTTGTCACCTCTGTCTCTGTTTAGTGACATTCCATGAGGTTCTCCCCTCTTATCCATTTCCCACAGGTCATCTTCTGGAATGAAGAGAGGAAACTGATAAGTGCCTGACCTAAACATGCATGTGTAAGTCATTAAACAACCTCTATTAATGCCTGTGGTTAAGAAGAGAAAAAAGAGAAAGAACTTTGCTGAGATGCAGATCTGACTTCATATTCAATGGCCTGAGGAACCCTGACTGGTATGGTAGAGAAGATGAATGAGAGCCCTAACCACACGGCTCACCATTCATGAACCGCCCACAGCTGTTGGAAGAGAGCTCTTCCCACGCTTTCATTACATGCTCATGTGTAAACTAGCACTTCTAGGCCACATTTGTAGTGACCATGGCCAATTAAATGTTTGGAGTTAGATGTAGGAAAGTCAGATTCCACTTTCTGGTTGTCCATGAAGGAGATCAGGACAGACTCAAGTGACAAGGGCAGAGAGAGAGAGAGGGAGAAATGAGTTCTGGTATGTGTGACTGCCCTTCTCTCCTCTCTAACTTCTCCTAGCCCAGAGCAGCACTGTGAAGGCCATAAACTAGCAATCACAAACTGGCTAATCCCAGATCAGTCAACTCGAATACATCAAGGAAAGTGAAACAGGCAGACAAAAATCAGGGAAAGAGGGAAGAAGGCAAGTCTTTCTTACTTCTTAGCCTGGTAGGATGGACCGCTGTGGAGGTCTACTGGGATTCCATCCCACTTCCCATTGAACAAGTCCTTAATTTAAAGAATGTGCACAACCTTCCCCAGTGTGGGTCTCTCTGAATGCTTCCCATTTCCCATCAACATTGGCATGGTGGCTGGGGCTGATGGGAACCGTAGGCCAAAACAACCTTGCAGTATAAGGTTCAGGGAGCTTGTGCTAGTGTCTCTGACACAACCCTAGTGCAAACAATCTTTGTCCCGCATGGACAGAGGTGCTGTGTGTTTAGAGAGGAGTTCCACCCAGACAGTTGTGAGGAGGCATTTCAGCGTTTTCTCCAGGTGGGTCATGTCTTGTAACGCTCGCAATTTCATTGCCACCCTCCCAACAACAATTCCAGCAGTACACATACTGATTCGGCTGTTGTGTATTGTGCATTAAATTCTTAAATTCTCAGTGTTTCAGATACACGAAGGATTGTTTTCTCCCACACAAGCCATAACGACTCCACATTCTGCATGCCTGCTCCGTGTGAAGGATGCAGGGCAAGACTCCTCAGTCATGGCACCATTGCAATGCGAGGCCCACTCCTCATCTACTTTCAAGGAACAGGCTTCCAGGATACCATAGTAATTAAAGCGCGTATCAATATTTATGGTGGCTCTTGATGCTTCCTAGTGTTCTGAGGACCTGGTGCTGATGAACCATTTTCACATTTTGTCCTGATGTCTCATTCAGCTGGATCCTGGTTTAGTTACACGTACAAGTATGGCCTTACAAAACAATTGGTATTTAACTTAATCATGGCTAACAAATCCCATGGATTTCAATGGCTCTGTTCTCTAAGTCTGGATCGTGTTAGACCCCTTGTAGATTTGTATTAACGGTGAAGGCAACGCAAACGATTAATCCTATTAGAAGGGGGCAGGATGACATGAAATACAGGTCCTTAGCAAGCTTGCACATTTACATGAACATGCATGTGCTCATGCACACACCCCTACCTAAAACACATACATTGTAAGCAGATATCGCCATCTCTCAGACCTGGAGCCTTACCAAGGGAAGACAGAAGTCTACCGTTCTCCTCCATGACCTGCTTGTGCAGAGTTCTCTGCTCCGCATCCAGCACAGCCCGTTCCTCCTCTGTGAAGTGCACAGCAACCTCTTCAAACACCACCAGACCCTAGAAAAAAAGGAGAAAAATATTTGCCATATATTACTCAGTCTACTAACCAGATCTAATTATGGTGATGGGTTGGATATAATCCTGCAAGATTTAAACTTCCATGAGTGTCATTTGCAGAATCCACAGTGGGCACCTGTGATAAAAGCCAGGGGAGAGCTCTATTCTGGGACAAAGTAGTGAGCAGAAGGCAGAGGCCCCATCTGTCTCCACTCCATACCTGATGTGGTTGCACAGAAGTGCTTTTCCCTTCACCATGAGAGCAGGAGAATGACACAGCAAGCATTCCTGGCACCACTCCATTTCCTGCGAGAGAGAAAGACGGTGGGAACCCAGTAGCATGTGCTTGTCTCAAGGATTAAATGATACATCTCAACATGCACAAGAGAGTGACATGTCTCATCTGCCAGACACATTTAGAATACTCAAGAGACTTTTATAGTCCAACCTTATGAAACCATCTCTTCCCACATTTGGGCTTTTAGCCACAAAAGAAAGTGATGTTTTCCAGGTTCATGTGCTGCCCAAAGTAGACACATTTTTGAATAGATGAAAAGGTTTAAAGGCAAGTATCTTCACCCTCAAAAGTTGCCCACTGATGGTCTGCATAATCCATGGACAGACACAAAGTTCTAATATGCCCCATTTATCCTTACCCAGCAAGGTGCTCCCTCCTTCACCCTCCTGTTTGTGCTCTCTGCACGGACTCTTTCTACTGCCTGGTGGAGCCTCAGGCCATTCAGTGCCCACTTCTGCAACCCAGTCCTGCTCCTGAAATAGCAATAAGGATCCAAGACACAGAATGGGGAGGATTAGAAAAGAAGTAAGATAAACAAAGGCTGTGGAGACTCAGAATATCCCTGCCTGGATGAGTTCCAAAAGGTGTGGGGCAAGTGATGGAGAACTCTATGATCTCATCAGGGGTGGGACCTGATGGTCCTCTGTTCTACGATTCTCCTCCCTCACATTCTTGCCCCCATGGATTTTAAAAGGACGAAATGTCTTACTAGCTGCTCTTCCTGCTTCTTCTCTGCTGCCTGACTCAGAAGGAAACCTTCTGTCAGGGCCACCGCCTGGGAACTGGTCTCCACTCCACACTCCCTGGCCCAGCTTTCCATCTCTGGTGCAAGGACTGTCAAGAACTGTTCCAAGATCACCATATCCAGAATCTGATTCTTTGTGTGTTGGTCTGGCTTCAGCCACTGATGGCAAAAATCATGAAGTTGGCTACAAAACCTTCGGGGGCCCTCAGTCTCCTGGTAGCAGAACTGCTGGAACCGTGGATGCTGCACCTCTGAGCTGAATCCGTCCACAGCTTGGATCACCTGCATGGTTCTTTTGCAAGAATTCATAACATTCTTAGTCATGAAGGTCTTAAGAGCTGTTCCTTCTGCATGGCTAGGTGAGTCTTGCTTGTCCATCTTTGATCTGTGCTCCAAGGAAGCCTCCAACACAGCCAAAGACTGCCTCTGTTGCTAATTTCTGTCTCAATATGGAGATGGCTTGCTTGGTGGCATTACCAAGTCCTGCAAAGCTAAGATATCATTCTGTAAGTTCATCATTACACTTTAAAGGCAGGAAGATTTTTCCCAAACAAATATGGATGACTCCAACTAGCAACCAAGCTTCCTCCCAAAAAGTAAAGAGATAAATACCAAGATTCTGGAACAAACTAGAGAGTTTTGTGGACATTCTTCCACCTGGTTTAAGGCCTTCCTCTGAGTTGAGGTCAGGATAGAGCATCCCTACGGCTGGTCCCTCTCTAATTAGAGGTAAAATACTGGACTTCAGATGCTGCGGAGAAACACTACCTTATTTTATACCAAGCAATTTAAAGATAGCTGTAATCATTGCATAATGATTTCATAATTATTAAACTAACACAACATTTGTCTACAAATGTTGTCTGCCTTGGTTAACCAGAAGTGTAACTCTTCTTTCAGCCAAGTGCTGAGTTGCTGAAACAGAACTATATTTTATACAGGTAACCATCCTATTCCGGACAGTATCCATCTGCTGTCTTGGGAGAAATCCACAAGGCTTGCTCCCCCGCTCCACAGCTAGGATCCACCAGCTGAATCCTGTAGAGTGTTTCTTTCCTCCTCTCATTTATATTTTTAATGCCATTTCCCCCTTTCTGTCCACACCACTCCCAGTAACACTTTTTCAGAGCTTGCATCAATAGCTTTCCTTCCAATCTGACAGTGTCTGACCAATTCCAATTCAGGTGCAAAGCACAATGGGCAAATTGCTTCTCATTTGAAACGACCTCACAGGGTTGTTGCCAGGATCATAAAAAGAGGATTCTATAAGCCACCTCATTTTTGTTTTGTTTTTTGCAGGAAAGAGGCAGGATATAAGAACAACGCACAGAATAAACGAACTCCCACCAACCTCTGCAAGCACAAAGAAAGACAAACGACCCCGGATAATGCAGGTGGCTGCGGGGGTCTTCTCCCCTTAGAGCAAAGCAGCAGGGGCGTCCCTTGCCATCCGTGGCCCCTGCAGCCCCCTGGTCAGAGACGCAGGCGCCCTACCTCCATTTCTCCAGCTGCGGACTGGAAGGTGAGCAGGGCATCTCCTCCGGGGCATCCCCGCCTCGGATTTCCAGGCAAGGGGCGCAGCCCCCTGCCAGAGCGGTGCAACAGGGGTGGGGGGGCGCAGAGGAGCCCGGCCGTCTTCAGGGACCGGAGGGAGGAGTGGCCCTTGCCGCCCTGCCACCCCCGTTCCTTTCCTTTCCTAGGGCGGCCATGTCAGGAGAGGCAGGGAGGGCAGCAAGAAGCCTCACGTAGCCTTCAGGAAGCCATGCTGGGTGTGATGCCAAAACGCGACTTCTGCGGCGCGGAGAAGTGACATTTCCGGCGCTCGCCATATTGGTAATGTCCGCTAAGAAAAGTCCTTGCCCGCCTGCCATATTGTGAGTGGCCTGTCTCCGCAGAAGGGCGTATCTAGATCTACGCAATTGAAGAGTCAGATTGTGGCATTCCACAAAATGCCAAGCTCTACCTGGCCCAGCCCGTTTCCCAGGAGGGGCGAAAGGGCTCCCTCAATGATAGTACAAAAGGGTGGGGATGCGAAGACAGAGCCAGAGTTTAATCCTCTCAAACACATAAGGCACGCCCCAGACTGTGAGGTGACCCTGAAATGTGCATGCACCTGAATGTGCGGAGGGCTTTAAAAATGGGAGGAGGGGGACAGTGTGGCTCTAAACGCAGCAACGGAGGAATCAGTGGCGCGCCGAAAGTGCCCTCCTGTGGCCACTGCCAAGAATTGCGGACTCGTGTGCCCTCAGCCCTGATAAGACAAGTGAAGGAAAGGCTTTAACCTGCCATTCTGCTTCCAAATTCAAAGTCTTTCCTCCGAGGGGACTCCTCATACCAGCGGAGCATGGGCGCCACTCCAGGGCCTGCAAGGGGTGCCTGGGGAACGCATGCAGAATCTGTCCAAAAAGCCCAAAATCAGCCTGCGACACTGACCCACGGGTCACGGCCCCAAAAGAAGCCAAAATGGGCAGGTTGGCAGAATTCCTCCAAATTCACAAATTCCAGGCCCAGGCCGTGTCTCAGGAGGGGCAAAAGGGCTCCGCTGCAGATATTCCAAAAAGGGGGAGCGCCGGCAGCGGGCAGCCTGTGCGTGGGGAGGGCTCCGTGCAGTTGGGGGTGCCCAGTGTGGCTCTACGCTCAGCAATGGAGGCATCAGCCGCGCTCCTGGAGTGCCCTCCTGTGGCCACTGCCGAGAATTGCGGCCTGAAGGCTTTCACTGGAAATGCAAACATAAACCAGGTCCTTTTTATCCCATGTGGTGGACTTGTCGTAAGGGAAAAAACTATTGGGCTGAACTACATAAATGGCTTGAGGAAATGTTACAAAAATCTTTAATATTTAAACCTGAAGTCTTTTTATTAGGCATTGTGTCTGATGATGCTGACAAACAGGCAACGTATTTGACTTACATGTAGGAATTACTGTGGCAAGGATTGTATTTGCCCCACATTGGAGGAGTGAAGAACCGCCTACTGATGAACTGATTTTTAAAAAGATCCTGGACTGCGCTGAAATGGACAGGTTGACTTTGTCTCTGAAGGAGAAAGATGATACATGCTCTGTCAAACCTGGAACTCTTTTTATTACTGGCTAGAGAAACGGGACTGTGCGCAGATTTGAATATGTCTATGGATTGGTATAAAAAAAATGGGGGGGGGGGCTGACCTAGCAGTTCTGATGTCTCTGATGATTGATGTTTTTAGTTTTATTTTTTTAGCTCGTAGAAAATAATAATAATAAAACTTAATTAAAAAAACAAAAAACAAAGGCTTTCACCAGCCTTTTCTCTCATGAGACATCCTGTCTTTGAGTGCTTTGAGTGTAGAGGAGAAGGAAATGAGAAAAAAAGAATGAGAGCTGAGGGGAGAGAAGGCAGGCACCCATGGGCATCAGGGCTAGCCCTTCCCACGAAATACTTTTAGCTCTTCTGACCCTTGACGATAGCATGCGTGAAAATGATCTTGGAGATAATCTTAACCCCAAGGCAGCTCCCACGGTTCCCATTCTCCCCGCTCTATCCTCACAACAGCCCTGCGAGGTAGGGCAGCTGCGAGTCCAAGCCTGGAGAATCTAATCCCTACTTCGAGTAGATGCCGAGCAGGAGGAGATCGCATTTTTCGCCTTCATATGGACCAGATCTTCCTTTGGCCAGCGTGCCTAAGACACCCACACCGACAAAATCATCTGTTTGCCATCACAAGGACCATCGCTGAGAGATAATTTCCAGTATGAAGTTTCTGGCTATGGGAGAGAACGCAGGAGTAAGCACATCCATTTTCCATCTCTCTCTTCATGCATGCGGCCATGGCAAGAAAGACAGAAGGGCAGCAAGGAGCCTCATGCAGCCTTCAGGAAGCCATGCTCGGCGTGACGTCAAAATCGAGGCGCCTGCGGCGCGCAGAAGTGACGCGATTTCGGCCCTCGCCATGTTGGTAGTGTCCGACCCAGAGAGGGGGCCTTGCCCTTCAGCCATTTTGGAAGTGGCCTGTCTCCGCGCAGGCGCGTGTCTGGAGCCACGAAAGTGAAGAAACGGATTCGATTGCGGCATCCACAAAGAGCCGCGGCAAACCCAGGGCCAGGGCCAGGGCCAGGGCCAGCCCGTGTCCCAGGAGGGGCGAAGGGGTGATCTTCCAAAAGAGGGGGGCGGCCGCAGCGTGCGCCCGTGCGTGGGGTGGGCTTCGTGCAGCCGGGGATCCCGGTGTGGCTCTACGCTCAGCAACGGAGGCGTCAGCGGCGCGCCTGGAGTGCCCTCCTGTGGCCACTGCCGAGAATTGCGGCCTGAAGGCTTTCACTGGAAAGGCAAACATTAACCTGGTCCTTTTTATCCTATGTGGTGGACTTGTCATAAGGCAAAAAACTATTGGGCTAAACTACATAAATGGCTTAAGGAAATGTTACAAAAATCTTTAATATTTAAACCTGAAGTATTTTTATTAGGTATTGTGTCTGATGATGTTGCCAAACAGGCAACACATTTGATTTCCATGTAGTAATTACTGCGGCAAGGATTGTATTTGCCCAGCATTGGAGGAGTGAAGAACCACCTTCTGCTGAACTGACTTTTAAAGAGATCCTGGATTGGGCTGAAATGGACAGGCTGACTTTGTCTCTGAAGGAGAAAGAGGATACGTACTTCTGTCAAACCTGGAACTCTTTTTATTACTGGCTAGAGAAACGGGACTGTGCGCAGATTTGAATATGTCTATGGATTGGTATAAAAAAAATGGGGGGGGGGGCTGACCTGTCCTACCCCGGAGGGTCGTTGTTGTGAGCATCAAATTGGGCCAAGCATTGTGCCAGCCGCCTTGAGTTTCTCACAAGAGAAAAAGGCATGGTACACATGGCGTATACAGGAGCCTCTGTCTGCACAAATTCTGCACCTCTCCTAATGGTGATCAATAATAAAACAGTAGCCTTTTTAGAGACTTCAAGGTCCAACCGCTATCGAGAAGACACGCCCTCCATTCAGTATCCCCCGCTTTCTGCAACAGCAGGGTATAAAAGCTGACTCGTGACACCAGGCCCGTGTTGTGTAGTCCACAGGGTGGGCTGCAGCGGGCAACGAAAGGGAAGGGCAGGAAGGCCCCTTCC
>NW_025336309.1:0-3605 GCF_004798865.1 Varanus komodoensis
ATTTTTTTCATATAGCTCAGATAAATTCCAGATACATTTACAAAGAGGTATATAAATTTTGTGTCGGAGTATCTGTGGAAATTGCCCTCCCCCCAAGCACCTACCTACATGGCTTCCAAATTTGTCCTTGACAAATGATGTTAGTGATTTGGCTCTTTTCTTTAAAATGTATTAATGTTTAACTGTTACAGAACTTTATGAATTCCAGTAAATTGTGCACACTTTCAGTACTTAGCTGGCATTCTACAAGCTTCTGATTTATGACCAGTCATACAACCTATCAGAAGATATTAAGGAATCAAATGTTTAAAACTCATATTTGGAGCTGAGATGCTTCTTCCTGAAATAACATGATTTTTTTTTTAACTTTCTGCAGATGCTTGTTGAATTTTCCATTGTAATTTGACTTTAGTCCATACCATGCCAAGACTTGATCTGGTATGTTTTAGTTTTGAAAAGATAAAGCTTCATTCTTTTTCCTATTTTAGAGCCTTTGTTCCATTGGATATTCCCAACAAGAAAAACTCAACAGAATGGGAGAAAGTGAAACTTTTGTTTGAAGAACTTGGAAGTAGCCGTAAGAAATTATTCTTCCTATCATTTGTATAATGAATCAATTTTTATTTCTTTGCTCTAAAAGTTTTGACATGCCGGAGACATGCAGGGAGAACTGCAAATGAGATGTTCAGGGTGAGATAAAATGTTGCATTAGGATTGGTTTTAGCTCATCTCAAATCATGGAGATAAATGTTGCTTGGAGATCCAGATGTAGTGGGGAATAAGGAAAAATATGAGAGAGAAAAAGAAGAAATGTGGCTTTCATTTTTGTTACAGATTTTTATACACTGCCTCACTTATATACTGCCTTGTTTTTGGGCAGTTTACAACAATTTAAAACACAATTCAGAGTTAGATTATGAACAGCATACTGAGGGTGCCATGTATACACATTTTAAGAAAGGGAAAAACTATTAAAAACCATTGCATGGTGATGCTAGCATTCATTTGATTAATGCTGTCTTTTGAGTGAATGTCATACTACACATTGCTACCGTAATTCAATTCAACTTCAAAAAGTAATATATGGATAACATCTCTTAAAATTTTTGGCACCTCTGTTAAATGAAATCTTGGACACTCTGTTGGAAGAGATACATCTTAACTTGCTTCTGAGGGTGGTATTCCGGGATATCCGGCTTTTCAGACATAGTTTCCAGAAGACAGGCTGCAGCAGAAGGAGAATGGAGATTTATTTGAATGGTGTAACACAAGAGCCCAGTATCATAAGGAAGCATCTAGTTAAAGGACATAGAGCATAAAAAACCATAATGAAGTACTCCACTGATTCCTCTGTAGAGGCAGGCAATTGTAGTGTGTTATACAATGTTGAAGCACTTACACTATATGTTTCACGTCAGTGTCTAGTAAAAAATATGTGTAACTTCACAGTTTCCTCTTTGATTTATATCTGTGGTATTAGTTTTGGCTATTTTTCCTCATAAAGGTGATCAGAGCAAAAGATAAAATGTTGATGTGGTATTCGTAAATGTGTGTTTCAGCAAAGTATTTCCACCTTCTGTCTTACAGATGGCTTGGCTGCCCTTTCCTTCTCCATAAGTTCTTTGACCCTTATTGGAATGGTGGCAGCTATTACTTACACTGTAAGCATCCAGGCTCTTGCCTTGTGTCCATTTTAAGGTTTGATTTGGTTTTGACTATTTGCAATCATACTAAACTCTACTTCATGCTGAAAGTCAATGCTCTCAATAGTGTTAAGCAAAAACCTTTGTGACTTAGTCTGCAGTCTCATATGTGCTTGCTTGGAAGTAAGTCCCACTGCACTCAGGCATGATGTTGAGGCGACACACACAGAGTTGTTCTGTGTATCATGTGTTAGATGTTCTGAGATTTAGGACAATCCATAAATAGGTATTGTAAGGCTTAATAGGAGAATGTGTATGTTTTAGCCTTTAAAAGAAAAGGTCTAGAATAAAGGTTTAGGGACATGTAGCTCTCAAAATACTTGATTCCAGCTCCTATTTTTCCTCACCATTGGTCATGCTAGTCAGAGTTCATGAGAGCTCAAAATAATTATTGGATGGCATTCAGGTTTCCCTTCCCATGTTTAGATTCTAGTAACCTTTTTGGCAAGGTTAAGTATTTATCCTTCTTAAAATGGTTTAAAAATTTTCCAAAAAAGTATGACCTGCGGTGGCTTTTTGCTATAAGGTGAGTGCTATAGTAAAGGGGCTGCTTATCAGTGCACATTAGGACCTGGATACCATCATGGTCATCATATTTCTAAACCAAATTTTAGTTGACAGGATTATCTAAATTCTTCTAAGCATATGCTGAGTTCATGAGTGTAACTTTTTGTTTTGTTTTGCTTTGTTTTTTGTTTTGTTTAGCTGACTGGGAGTGGTAGTGAAGTACTCCTCCTCCAAAGTTAGTATCCTGGCAGGGAAGGATTTTCAAATGAATTGTGCAGATCTTGATGTGTCTTCCTGACTCAACACTATAGTCAGCAGAAGTTTGATGCCATCTCTAAGTCAATGTGTCAGCTGAGGGTACAAAGTGGGATTACTGTTATAGATCATTGTATCCTGAATATTGAACTTCTCAGCAACTTGGCCCAAGTCCTTTCCTCATTAAAATGCTTCAGTATAGGAAGACCTGTTTTCATTAAAATCTTTTAATTCCTGTATGCACAGTTAACACCAGTACCTATTTCTTCATCAAGAGAACAGCACTTCAGGGAACCTGATTAGTTTCTTTGGCCACCAGGATTTAGTGTTTCCTGCTAAAGAAAGCCAGTGTTAATAGTGTGCCCCCCTTCCTGCATTATGGAAGCAGTGTAACTAGACAAGACTTGTGTAAGCATTGCTGGAGTAATGATTCTGAGTCATCTAGATACTTGAAGTGCACTTTTTAAATGCTAGGGTTTACTCAGTAAATGTATCAGCTGAGCACATACATTCAGTTGTCCCCACACATAGGATTATTTAATGCATAAATTCCCTAGTAGCATGGATAATGCATAAATTCCCTATAGCCCCATTCACATGTGCAGCTATAGAATGCATTTTCCTTAGATACAGGATCAGGGAAGGGAAGGGAAGCTAAATGTAAATCCTTAAAAGCTTTATAGTTCAATTATTTTTCTTAAATATTTGCTCATAGATCTTGTTCTATATTTCCATTGATATCTTGCATTTTAAATGATTTGATATAGCCTTGGGTAAAAAACAGAGTTAATGACAGCTTTTTTGTGTTACTTTATGAAGTTAGGGTAATATAATATAGCTCTTGTGATGACATCAGAGTAAGCTGGAGATTTCTTGTGGTTTCTCATTCCTCATCTCTGTTTTTTCCAAAATGAGTAATGTTACCGATATACTTGCATCTATATGTTGTGTAACTGTTGTTTATTTGCTCTGCTTCTGATAAAAAATGAAAAAATGTGCATTTGAACATGTAGGCTGCAAATACTTTGAATCCTTGCATCTCTGCATTACAGTTTGCCCACAAAGACTAAGTTTTCCAGTGTTTATTTGTCTTAAACCCTTCTATAAACCATAGTATTCGACATCAGCCAAATTCAAAGC
>NW_025336309.1:3705-8640 GCF_004798865.1 Varanus komodoensis
CAAAATAGAGCTGCCAGGCTGCTGACAGGGACTGGACGTTATGTTCACATGACTCCAGTTCTCCGTCAGCTTCACTGGCAGCTCTATTTTGAACCAACTGAAGTATCCGGACCGTCTTCAAGGGTAGCCCCACGTAGAGCGCGTTACAGAAGTCAAGACGGGAAGTCACCAGCGCATGTGTCACTGTTGCGAGGCAGTCGTACTCCAGGTAGGGGCGCAGCTGATGAATCAGCCGAAGCTGGAGGAAAGCCCTCCTCGCCGCTGCTGTTACCTGAGCTTCCAGTGAAAGCTCCGGGTCGAGGAGCACTCCCAAGCTGCGGACCTTGTCCCTAAGAGGGAGTGCAACCCCGTTCAGGACAAGGTTCAAATTCACCCTCTCCGAAGTCCGATCCGCCAAACAATAGGACCTCCGTCTTGTCTGGATTGAGCTTCAGCTTATTGGCCCTCATCCAGCCCATTACCTCGGCCAGGCACCGGTTCAGTACAGCCACTGCCTCATCTGGATTGGGGTAATTTAGGGAAAAGATCCAGTGAAAAGAGGGCAATTTTTAAAAAGCTTCCCCTGAGCTTCTTTTCTGCACAGCTCATCATTTCTGCCCATTCTAAACACATGCCAACCATCAGAACCATTGCAGGAAAGCACAATTCCGCAATCCTAAACCTAGCATGGTGTACACCCCAACCCCTAATTTAGGGTGAAGATCCAGGGAAAAAACAGCAATTTTTAAAAAGCTTTCCCTGAGCTTCTTTTTCTGCGCAGCTCATCGTTTCTTCCCATTCTAAACACATGCCAACTGTCAGAACCATTGCAGGAAAGCACATTTTCTCAATTCTACCCAAGCCTGGTGCACACCCCTAACCCTAATTTAGGGTAAAGATCCAGTGAAAAAAGGGCAATTTTTAAAATGCTTTCGCTGAGCTTCTTTTTATGCACAACTCACCATTTCTACCCATTCTAAACACATGCCAACTGTCAGAACCATTGCAGGAAAGCACATTTTCTCAATCCTAACCCTAGCCTGGTGTACACCCCAAACCCTAATTTAGGGTAAAGATCCAGTGAAAAGAGGGCAATTTTTAAAAAGCTTACCCTGAGCTTCTTTTTCTGCACAGCTCATCATTTCTGCCCATTCTAAAAACATTCCAGCCATCAGAAAAATTCTAGGAAACCACATTTCGTCAGTCCTAACCCTAGGCTTGTGCACACCCCTAACCAGGAGCTCTACAGCTTCATCAAGTAGCATAAAGTCCATGCAGAATGGTTTGGTGCTAGCTGGGGGGACCTGCGGAGTATCAAACGAGCGGTGTATAGAGAGCTGCTAGAGGTGGCCTATTTCAGACCGCAGGTCGTCAATAATGCGAGGAGGGAGAACCTCTCTCGATACTTGAGGGAACAGACTTACCCGATAGAATATTTTCACGACAGGAGTGTTCCGTTCCGGCTGTGGGACATCAGGTGGAGGCTGTATCATCAGGTGTACGACCTGCAAGGGACCAGACCCTGGCTAGCCGAATGGGCGCAGGCCTGCCCCAGACTGCAGTGTAAGAGCGGGGCTGTCACGAGCAGGACAGCGCAAAAGGAGACGGTGAGGCACTTTGTCAGCGATTGCCCCGCAGCACGCGCCACGTGGAAGGTGGTGTCTGAAGCGCTGGACTGGCCGGACCTGGGCTCCCAGGACTGGGAATCGGTCGTGTCTGGCACGGAACCCACTCCTCCATTAAGGGGACCAAGGAGGAGGGTGGCCAGGAAGCAGCGGTGGAGAGAGACCAAGGCTCCCAAGACGTACTGGACTGTACCATGGTACACGATTAGGCTGATTAATCTGAACGTTCTGTTGGCGCTGTCGCTCCAACGCCACAGAGAGATAAAAATGCGAAAGGTGGCTGACGTGGCCGGCTCGGTCAAATTTGTCCAAGAGAAGATTTTTTGGTTGAGCCGCAAGGAAAAAGGGAGGATGCCGCCCAGTCGGTGGAGGAAATTGTGGCCGTGGTTGAGTGAGGCTCATGCCCCAATCACGTAATGTACGTATACCTCTCATAAATGGAAAATGTTGGTGAGACGCACAACACGAACCTATCAAGGAGAAGTCTGTGGAATGTCCTTTTTGTAAATTTGATTTGTAAACTTTGGGAATCCTATAAATGTGTGTACGTTTTGCATTTTGATATCTTGTAAATATTGGGTGGTGTACTTTTCTATTTTTGTACCGTTCAATTTTTGTACCTTTTGTAATTTTTGTAGTATGTTTTTATTTAAATAAAAAAATTACAACCTACAAACAAAAACTTCAACCTAACAAAGGGTAAAGATCCAGTGAAAAGAGGGAAATTTTTAAAAAGCTTTCCTGAGTAGCCTTTTCTGCACAGCCCATCACTGCTCGTCAGTCTAAACTCATTCCAACCATCAAAATCATGCCAGGACACCTAGTTTTCCCAACCCTAACCCTAGCATGGTGCATACCCCTACCCCTAATATAGGGTAAAGATCCAGCAAAAAGACAGCAATTTTTAAAAAGCTTTCCCTGAGCTTCTTTTTCTGTAGAGCTCATCATTTCTGCCCATTCTAAACACATGCCAACTGTCAGAACCATTGTAGGAAACCACGTTTTCTCAATCCTAACCCTAGCCTGGTGCACGCCCCAAACCCTAATTTAGGGTAAAGGTCCAGTGAAAAAAGGGCATTTTTTAAAATGCTTTCCCTGAGCTTCTTTTTCTGCACAGCTCATCATTTCTGCCCATTCTAAACACATTCCAGCCATCTGAAAAATTCTAGGACACCACATTTCCTCAATCCTAACCCTAGGCTGGTGCACACCCCTAACCGTAATATAGGGTAAAGATCCAGTGAAAACAGGGCGATTTTTAAAAAGCTTTCCTGAGTAGCCTTTTCTGCACAGCTCATCACTGCTCAAAAGTCTAATCACATTCCAGAATCATGCCAGGAAACCTAGTTTTCCAAACCCTAACCCTACCATGGTGCACACCCCTAACCATAATTTAGGGTAAAGATCCAGTGAAGAGGGCAATTTTTAAAAAGCTTACCCTGAGCTTCTTTTTCTGCACAGCTCATCATTTCTGCCCATTCTAAACACATTCCAGCCATAAGAAAACTTCTAGGAAACCACATTTCCTCAATCCTAACCCTAGGCTGGTGCACACCCCTAAATGTTATATAGGATAAAGATCCAGTGAAAAGAGGGCAATTTTTACAAAGCTTTCTTGAGTTGCCTTTTCCGCACAGCCCATCACTGCTCGTCAGTCTAAACTCATTCCAACCATCAAAATCATGCCAGGACACCTAGTTTTCCCAATCCTAACCCTACCATGTTGCACACTCATAACCCTAATTTAGGGTAAAGATCCAGTGAAAAGACAGCAATTTTTAAAAAGATTACCCTGAGCTTCTTTTTCTGCAGAGCTCATCATTTCTGCCCTTTCTAAACACATGCCAACCGTCAGAACCAGTGGAGGAAAGCACATTTTCTCATTCCTAACCGTAGCCTGGTGTATACCCCTACCCTAATTTAGGGTAAAGATCGAGTGAGAAGAGGGCAATTTTTAAAAAGCTTTCGCTGAGCTTCTTTTTCTGCACAGCTCATCATTTCTGCCCATTCTAAACACATTCCAGCCATCAGAAAAATTCTAGGAAACCACATTTCCTCAATCCTAACCCTAGGCTGGTGCACACCCCTAACCGTAATATAGGGTAAAGATCCAGTGAAAAGAGGGCAATTTTTACAAAGCTTTCCTGAGTAGCCTTTTCTGCACAGCTCATCACTGGTCAAAAGTCTAAACACATTCCAACCCTCAGAATCATGCCAGGACACCTAGTTTTCCCAACCCCAACCCTACCATGTTGCACACCTCTAACCCTAATTTAGGGTAAAGATCCAGTGAAAAGACAGCAATTTAAAAAAATCTTTCCGAGTTTCTTTTTCTGCACAGCTCATCATTTTTCTACATTCTAAACACATTCCAACTGTTAAAACTATGCTAGGACCCCTCATCTTTTTAACACTAATCTTATCTTGGTCCACACTCCTAACCCGAATTGAGGGGTAAATTACTATTGAGAATAATGCGATTTTGAAAAAGCGTTCCTGGAGTAGATTTTTCTGCACAGCTCATCATTTTTCCACATTCTAAACACGTTCCAATAACGCAAACAATGCCAGGCCACCTAGATTTTCTAATCCTAACTGTACCCTAGTGCACACCCCTAACCCTAATAGAGTGGTAAAGTTCCACTGGAAAGAGGACGATTTTGAAAAAGCCTTCCTTGAGCATCGTTTTATGCATAATTCATAATTTCTGCCCATTCTAAGCACATTCCAACCATTAATATCATACTCGATCTGTTCCATCTGTCTTTTCTCCCCACACTCCTCCTGTTTGAGGGTGTTCATACCATAAACTTCATGGGAAGTTATTACTGTTGATTTTATATTTATTGCCTATTTTAAGCACATGTATGTTACTGAGAGCACAGTTCCAGAGAAGCACTGTAACATGGGAATGGCTAGGCAATTGGAAAGGCTTCATATGTTTTCTCCTCTTGTACTTTATACTGTCTTTATTTTCTAATGTGGCAGCAACAGCCATTTAAGGTTGGAAAACTTTTAGGCACTAGAGACAATGGAAATTATTCAACTGAAATTTAAATACAGCTGGAGAGAAGCATGCCTCTATACACAAGAAATAACATAATCAGAAGAGGTTGGAGTCCAAAGACTGAGGAACTCAGCTGAAGTAGCAGGTGTACATTACAGCAGTTATACTGGCATACAAGCAATATTATACTTTACTTGGCAGACACAAGATTCAATTAAAATATGATTATGTGTCCATTTCTGCCTGTATTTCAGGAGCCCTCTAAGGAGGAGCACCCATTCAAAGCAACTTACTTAGTCTTCAGGGCATTTCAGCAGTTATAGG
>NW_025336309.1:8740-17086 GCF_004798865.1 Varanus komodoensis
ATTGCCCTCTTTTCACTGGATCTTTACCCTATATTACGGTTAGGGGTGTGCACCAGCCTAGGGTTAGGATTGAGGAAATGTGGTTTCCTAGAATTTTTCTTAAGTAAGTCTTTTTCTGAATAGTCCTCTATTCAATGAAACATTACCCTTGTATTTAGGGCTAGGGGTTTGCACTAGGGTAGCGTTAGGAGCTTTAAAATCTAGGCGTCCTGGCACTGTTTGTGTTGTTGGAATGTTTTTAGAATGTGGAGAAATGATGAGCTGTGAAAACAGAGCTACTGAAGGAATGCTTTTTTCAAAATAACATGCTTTTCAATGGTAGTTTTCCCTTATATTAGAATTAGGGGAGTGCATCAGGGTATGGTAGTGGTTAGAGAAACGAGGCGTCCTGGCATGGTTTTGAGGATTGGAATGTTTTAGAATGGGCGTTATTTTCTATGGTAATTTTCTCCTCTATTAGGGTTAGGGGTGTGCACCAGGGTAGGGGTAGGAGTTCGAAGATCTATGTGTTCTGGCATGGTTTTGATTGTTGGAATATGTTTAGAATGTGGGTACATGATGAACTATGCAGAAAAAACTACTCAAGGAATGCTTTTTCAAATCACATTTTTCTCAATGGTATTTTCCCCATCTATTAGGGTTAGGGTTGTGCAGCGGGTTAAGGTTAGAGAATTGAGGCATCCTGGCATGGTTTTGATGGTTGGAATGTGATTGGAATGTGCAGAAAGATGAGCTGTGCAGAGGATGTTACTGAAAGAATGCTTTTTCGAAACAACATGATTTTCAATGGAGCATTACCCTTTTATTAGGGGTAGGGGTGTTCAGCAGGATAGGGTTAGGGTTAGGGAACTGAGGTGTCCTGGCATGGTTTCGATGGTTGGAATGTGTTTTGAATGGGCAGAAATGATGAGCTGTGCAGAAGAAGTTACTGTAGGAAGGCTTTTTCAAAGTTACATTATTTTCAATGGTACGTTTTCCATTAGGAAAACAGGGAGTTAGGGGAGTGCAGCAGGGTCGGGTTAGGGTTAGACAAATGAGGTGTCCTGGCATGGTATTGATGGTTGGCATGTGTTTGTTATGGGCCAAATGATGAACTGTGCAGGAGAAGCTTCTGAAGGAATGCTTTTTCCAAATCGCATGATTTTGAATGGAAATTTACCCCTCCATTAGGTTTGAGTGTGTGCACCCCCATAGGGTTAGGGTTAGAAAAACTTGGCGTCCTGACATAGTTTTGATTGTTGTAATGTTTTTAGAATGTGGAGAAATGATGAGCTGTGCAGAAAAACTACTCAAGGAATTATTTTCCAAAATTGCATTATTCTCAATGGTACTTTCCCCATCCATTAGGGCCAGGGGTGTGCATCAGGGTAAGGTTAGGGTTAGACAAACAAGGTGTCCTGGCATTGTTTTGATGGCTGGAATGTTTTTGGAATGTGGAGAAATGATGAGCTGTGCAGGAAAAGGTTTTCAAGAATGTCTTTTTCAAAATTGCATGATTTTAAGTGGTTCTTTACCCCTCTATTAGGGTTAGGGGTGTGCTTCTGGGTAGTGTTAGGTTTAGAGCAATGAGGCATCTTGGCCTGGTCTTGATGATTGGAATGTGTTTAGAATGTGCAGAAATGATGATCTGTGGATAAAGAGCTGCTGTAGGGAGGTTTTTTCAAAATTGCATGATTTTCCGTGGTACTTTTCCCCTCTATTAGGGTTACGGTGTGCACCAGGGTAGGGCTAGGGTTGGAAAAACAAGGTCTCCTGGTTTTGTTTTGAGGGTTGTAATGTGTTTAGAATGTTGAGAAATGACGAGCTGTGCAGAAAAAGCTATTCAAGGAATGCTTTTTCAAAATTTCATGATTTTCGGTGGTATTTCCCCATCTGTTAGGGTTAGGGTTGTGCAGCAGGGTAGGGTTAGCGTTAGGGAAACGAGGCATCCTTGCAATGTTTTGATGGTTGGAATGTGTTTAAAATGGGCAGTAATGATGAGCTGTGCAGAAAATGGTACTCAAGGATTGCTTTTTCAAAATTGCATGATTTTCAACTATACATTACCGGAATTTTAGGGTAGGGTTTGGGTTCAAAAAGAGAGGCTTCCTGGGATGCTTTTTCACAATCAGATTAATTTCAATGGTACTTTTCCCATCTGTTAATGTTAGGAGTGTGCAGCTGGGTAGGGTTCAGGTTAGTGAAACACGGCGTCCTGGCATTGTTTTGATGGTTGCAATGTGTTTAGAAACAGCTGACATGATGAGGTGTGCGGAAAAAGTTACTTAAGGAAACCTTTTTCACAATTGTCCTCTTTTCAATGGAACATTACCCCTCTATTAGGGTTAGAGGTGTGCACCAGGATAGGGTCAGTGTTAGAGAAACGAAGCATTCTGGCATGGTTTTGACGGTTGGGGTGTGTTTAGAATGTGCCGAAGTGATGAGCTGTGCAGAAAAAGGTGCTCAAGGAAGGGTTTTTTATCATTGATGTCTTTCCAATGGTAATTCACCCCTCTATTAGGGTTATGACTGTGCACCTGGTTAGGGTCAGGGTTAGAAAAGCGAGGTGTCCTGAAATGGTTTTGATGATTGGAATGTGTGTAGAATGGGCCGAAATGTTGAGCTGTGCAGAAAGTCATGGAAGTCTTTTTCAAGATTGTCCTATTTTCAGTGGAACGTTATCCCTCCATCAGTCTTAGGTGTGTGCACCAGGCTAAGGTCAAGCCAGTAGTTTGCGAACCTATGGCATGGGTGTCACAGCAATCACGTAGAGCCCTCTCTGTAGGCATGTGAGCCATGTCGCCCCAGCATCGCCCCAGCAGTCAAGTATCAGATAACAGCACACATAGGGGCCATCGGCATGCTCAGAAATTAGTATCGGCGCCAGGCTTCTCATTAGCCGTGACACGTCCTAGCTTTCGCATGGCCGGTCAATGCGCTTCCATGGATATATATGTGTGTACTTGCTTGGACTGTCTGTGTGTTGTTTTTTCCAAACTAAAACCTCATTTTTCAGGTTTTATTGTAGTGTTAGCACTTTGCGATAAATAAGTAGGTTTTTTTTTTTTTTTTTTGCAGTTTAGGCATTGGTCTCTAAAAAGTTCTCCATCACTTCTCTAGGGAATGTTGTTTAATACACATATTGGACTGCAGTCCAGGTAGACTGGCGTTTTAGTTCTTTAAAGATAATTCCTCTGCAACAGCATTTTTCAATTGGAAAAGACAGATGTGTGGCACCTTAAAGAAAACAATACAGTGAATTTTGTGGACTACAGTTTGCTTTATCAGATGCAGGTAATATTATATAATTTAACACCCAGTGTATGTACATACATGGCTGGGCAAGAATGGATTGTAAACAGTGGGGTTGGAGGGAACTGAAAGGAAGAGAATATAAAAAGTGATAATTGTCTTACTAACAGTAGGTTATTCTATACAAATTATGCAGTCCAGTTTCACGTGTCCCTGTCAAAAAACATGACACAACAAAATACAAAAACCTTTTTGAAAGGAATTGAATTTTGGCAATTGTCAAAAATCCAGGTCCTTTTGAAAGGGTCTTTTTTCTACTCTGTGCTTTTTTACTCTGTGCTTGAGACTTTTTTGAACGGGGTGACTCACATGTGTCTGTGTTTCCAAGCATCGTGAATCTGGTTCAAAAAGAAAACTCACAGGATATCATTGCAAAGGAGATGATCTATTGGTCATACCCTTCCGTGAACAAGATGATTCAAAATTTGGTTTCTCTTGACAACTTGCCATTTGATGGCTTCTAAGAAAAAGCAAAGCAAAAAATAGAGCAATGGGCAGCCTCTTTGAGTCAATGCCCATGGTGGGTGCTTGCTGCCCTTTAAGAGCAGGCACCCTCCCTTCTGGGCATCACCCAGACAATGTTTGCTTTTCCGGACACTTGCACAAGTCCAACTAAAATTTAATTTTAGAAATGTTCAGAAACATTTGCTTTAAAACACTTGCACTCTTTTTTCTTTAAAAATGGGTACTGTACTGGTGACAGTCATGTGCCATTTGGGCCTTTGAGAGACTTCAAATGGAAGATTATAAAAAATAATCTCAAAAAGGGTAAAAGATGAAAAAAGACACAGTGAGCATTAAAAAGACACAGCAATGGCAGGGCAAGCAAATTAGCCCGTCTTTGGATTCTCCAGGGATATCAGGAGGCTGGTGTAGAAGGAAGAGGGGACAACCCATAGTGAACCTGATTTTTTATCAGGAACATTTAGATTGTTTCCTGAAAAAACCCACCCTGTGTAGCTTATTCACAGGGTGGCTTGTTGTGCCATGCAAACCTGCAGTATATGTATAGTGCTTAGTAGGTTTCAGATATAAGGTGCTGCTTATATGACCATTACGTAGTTGCACAGTAGTCTCCAAAAACTGAACCTAGACTGCTCTAGTTGTTGTTGGGGTGAAATTTTTATCGAATTTCTGATAGAGATTCTGTGGGGCTTCCTATTGAGACAGAGTTGTCATCAATGTGTCTTGGGTCCAGAAAAGGTTTTTGGAGACAGACGCCGAGAAAATGCTCCAAGTCAGTTGTGAAGAAGATAACATAGGTACCATAGATCTGAAGATACGTTTTCTCAAAGCCCAAATAATTTGTGGATAACTTCAAAGTGCCAAAGTTTGGTGGTTACACATGCTGCAGCACCATTGACAACAATATATCTGATGGTTTCTAACCAATCTTCTTGGACAATGTTGGTTTAAAGTCCCTCACCATGTATATGTTTATATCCATGTTATGCACCTGATGAAGTGGGCTATAGTCTGTGGAAGTTTATGCCATAATATATTCATTAGTCTGTAAAGTACTACAAATATTTGCTGTTTCATTAAAATAAGATGGAGAAGCACAAGCAGTTTCTTTAATATCTTCTATGTACAAATTATTGACAAAATACTGAATATAGAAGAATAGAAGATATAGAAGAAACAAGATATTTTGTTCTGCCATGTCATTTTGCTTTAAAATTACCATCGACAAATTACAAAACTTGGATATTAGGATACGGCTTAGTTTTAATCTTCATGAACAATAAACCTGATAAAGCTTAGCCATAAACATTCCCAAATTGGATTGTTTTTCTACTATAGGAACTAGTAATTAGACTACCATGGCTCAGAACATTCCTAATCAGAAAATACTAGCACATTTAAACAACTGACACAAGTTGGTTAAATTAAATGTGAATAAAACCAAACTTTCCCCCATCTGTACTACTTGTATATTGTGTATGATTTCACTAGGGGGCAGGAGTAGGCAGCAAATACATGTCAAGCAAGTAATTGCATCTTAAAGTCTTTTTAGCTTAGTGCTTTTAGAGTCCAAAATTGTATGTAATGCATTATGAAAATTAATAAATGATCCACATTCATTTGAAAACACAACTGTTATTACTTGAAGTTATAGGTTTAATTAAGTAGTGCCACTTTGATTGACCACCCCATATTTGGAAAATGGCATTATTTGAAACTATTGGTTCTTAATTGTTACAGTATTTATAAGTACTGGAATGAAAAGCATAAGCACGGCACCTTTAATCAAAACTAAGTGGCGCCTGTTAACATTCCAAACATAATTTTTCATACTCTGAATTGGAGTTTTCAAAGTTTGTTGTCCAGCTTCCCTGATGAAAGGATTGGGGCAGTGGAAGTTTTGTTTCTGTTGGCTGGGCATATTTACAACTTTAAATAATTTAAAGCCTAACATAATAGATGTGACTATCTTAGCTCAGAAAATACAAATACATCTTACAGTTTACATGTTAATTCAGTCTATTTTAATACACTATCATAATAATCCATTCTTGCTAATTCTCCTGGTCTATATCTGTTTCAGTACTGGATAAAGTTTGATGGGCTTCATTACTTTTGGCTACTGGTTGAGTCTCCTTCAGCTCCTTTTGCTTCCTCTCTGTAGCTAAAACCCTGGAATATGAACTGTCACCAACTGCATATATCCCTTATATCTTCAGTTGTTGTAAGGTCCTTGAGTCTCTGTCAGCCGGAAGGTGAGATATGAGTGTGATTTTTGCAGAACCTTGAGAAATTCAGTGATGGTAGTAGTCACGTTTTCCTGAAAGACATTTGCCAGTTACACCTGATTTTTAATGCAGAGCACTGTTCTAAAGCACACTTTGTGGATAAATAAAGCAAGGCTTCACAGGCCTGGCCAGATCTCTTTTAAAAAGATTCTCTGTGAAACTTGCATTTTATAGGCTTTTTGTGTAGCGACATGAGGTAGGAGAAGGGAGATTCAAAGAAACCTTGGCAGGCTTAATCTTGGATATTAAAGGAATTCTTTGCCAGTTCTCGCTAGCCTTCAAAATTAATTTGGGCTGATTAATGCTGTTGTAAGGAATAGCTGTGATTCACAGATTAATATCACTGAATCAAGCAAGTATGGGAGGATCCAAAGAGGGTCTTGTTCTTTTTTTTTCTTTTTTTGAGGTAAACAGATAAATTATTCTAGGATAAGCAATCTCAACCTATTTGAAGAGTGCCATTTGCTTCACTTCTGTTAAAAAAAACAAACAATTCATTAGTGAATAGCTATGGCTCATTTTGAAAAGCTGTCTATATGGTGGTGGTGTCAATCCCATGTTTATGCCACAGGAACCAGTCTACTTACTTTCTTTCAGAAAGAAGCTTTATTCTAGTGGCAACAATTGCTCAGGGCCCTATACTGTCCCCCATGTTGTTTAATGTATACATGAAAGCACTGGAAAAGGTCATTTTTCTGCTACAACATCTAAGCAGAAGACAACCAGAAACAGGACTATAGAACAAAATTCATGCTGTCAAGAATGCATACTTTTTTCCATATTATGATATGTTGACTCTAGTCACATGTTGGAAAATTGAGCAAGGCTTCCACCTTTCCTAAATGTCTGTCAGTGATTTACATTAGAGCAATAGTTTTAATAAGGAATGGAAGAAATAACTATGCTGAGAATCTTACAGAGAGGATTAAAAACTCATTCTGCTGCTTATGGCTTCATTATCCACAGAAAGTTTACATCTCTAGTTTTTGTATAATATCTTATATCTTTTTTATAAAACCATTTGCAGCAGGTAATAGCTTGTTTAAAATGTTTTATTCATTCAAAAAACAATTTTCATAATCAAAACATGTTCAAGTAATTGTCAAGGAACGAACCTAAGCATCTTTGCACTAATCCCCTCCATGTTTGTTTGGCTGTGTTGCATGCTATACTATGCCACCCTGAAAACAAAGCAGTGTGGATTGTTAATAGAACAGTCCATGGTGGATCTGACATGATTGGTTTCAATTTTTTGTATCTTTCAGCTGTTAAAGGAAGCAGCAAAGCAAGCAGGTAACATACATGAAAATTGTCAAGATGAGACTACAACTACATATAGGCCAAGTTGTGCACAGTTGCCTAGTTCTCATTTGCTGAGCTGTGAATTGCCTAGCTGTCAACTGAAAAGCACTGGTAAAGGGGGAAAAGTGGCAAAACTGCATGCACCAAAAGTGTGGTGAGACTATTATCCCCTTAGCGATGTAATCCTCTCAAACTTAAGTGTTGAACTGACACGTTTCCACATTTTCAATTCTCAAACCACTCCAGAAAGGCGGCGGCGGGGGGGAGATTTTGGTCTCCATCCCCTTTGTCAGGGCTTCTATTCAGAGGCATTTTGTCCCTGGCAACCATGTGCAAATTTGCCTATATGCATTCTCACTTTATCAGTCTGCCCAGGGTACTGCTTGGGCATCAGTGCAGAGGCTGGCACTGGTAGGAGCATGGGCAAGATCTTCCCTTTGCTGACTGGCTTGCCAGCTGATCTCTGCCACCCACTATGAGGTCTTGTTGCGGAGTTTGGGCAACAAGCCAACTCATCATGGACTAAACGAGCCTTGGCTTTTCAGGGTACTTTGTTGCCCCAACTAAGTCATTCTTTGGGAAGCCACCTCAGTTTGGCTGGTTACCCACATTGGGTTGCTGTGTTGTGTGAACCCAATATTGGGCATAAAACACTTATGCTCATAACAGCAAAGACACGATCATTCTCTCTAATGGAGAACTCAGGTTACGATTGACAAGTTTGTAATAGCCACAAAGAAGTAATAGTGATGTATTGACTTGCTGAGAGGAACATCAAGGTTTGCAGAAGAACTCAATCGGTGGTGGGGGGAATTGAAGGCAGAGGCCGCAGTGGAGTGATCACATGTTTTTCAAGCAGATTTGCTCTCTGGCATTCCTTTGTAGGGCAGGAATGTTTTGATCTCTGGCATTTTAAGGTATAGCAGGAAAAAACAGGTTTCTGCCTGAAACACTAGAGCGCTGCTGCCAATCAGTGTTGACAATACTTGGCTAAAGGGAC
>NW_025336310.1:0-1875 GCF_004798865.1 Varanus komodoensis
GCCAGAAGGCAGAACAGGAGGTTTACATCACTCTGACCTTCTGTGTGAACCTGAATCAAAATTAACTCCCTAAAGCTGAGGTTCTCTGTATAGACTTGACAAAAATAGAGGAAGTTTAAGTGGGGAAAGTCTCCTGGCATAGGTTACGGGAATTTAAGCGAGTTGAGAAGGGGTGGATAGCACTCAAAAGGGAGGTTTGCAGGGGATGCCAAATGAGGCGAGACTGAGGGAACTGGGTCTCTTCAGCCTGGAGAAGAGGAGTTTCAGAGGGGATATATTGAAGACATATGAGGGGATTTCACATGGATATGGGAAGAGACCTTTTCTTCCCTGCAGAGGAAGGCAGGATACGCTCCAATGGAGCAAAGCTCAGGGAGCCAAGGTTCCATTTAGATGCCAGGAAGCACTTCCTGAAAGTTAGGACACCAAGGGTGTGGAATGGGCTTCCACGAGAGGTCGTTGAGGCCCCATCGGTGTGGGTGTTCATGGATAGGCTGGATGTCCACATGGTGGGCATTTCATTAGAGGTTCAGCTGGATTGACCTAATGGTCATGCTCTTGGAAATGCCTTCACAAATCGACATCTTCAGAATCAGTGGCCAAACCTGGAGAGGAAGGGGTGAATTTAATTCAGATGACCATCAGGAATACTAGTGCGGGCCAGAATCCCTCCGAAGAAATGGAGTAGCTTTCATAGAAAAATGAAGATCAAGGAAAGCAGCAATGGGATACCACCCACAGAGCGACAGAATGCGCTCAGAGTGAAATAAAAGGCAAACCATGTGAGATCTCACTAGTCCAAATCTAAGGCCCAGCCACTGAAGAGGCAGAAGTTGAATGGCCCTATGAAGGCCTGCAACACCTTCTTGAATTACTAACAAAAATGGTGTCCGTACCGTCATGGGGCACGGGAATGCTAAAGTGGGAAGCCAAAGATGACCGGCAGAACAGGCAAGCCAGGCACTGGAGTCCCAAATGAAGCAGGGCACAGGCTGGTACGACTGAGCAAGGAATACGATGCTCAGAGCAAAGACTCTTTCGAAACATCCCAAGAGATGACTCTACATGTGGACAGCGCCAGACGAACAAGACAGAAACCGTATTGGCTATGTGCCCTGCAACCAAAGATCGGGAAGCAATATAGTGTCAGGAAACGAAGACCAGGAGCTGATTGCGGCTCATAGCACGAGCGGCTTGTTGAGAAATTTGGGATCGAAAAGGAGAAAGTAGGGAAAAGCACTGGGCCTCCCAGGAATGACCTAAATCACATCCCTGACCAAGATACAGTAGAGGTGACAAATACATTTCAGGAATTCGATCTGATAGGCAGAAGGCGGCAAGAAGTATGCATGGAGGTTCGCAACGTTGTACAAGAGGTAGCAACTAAAACCATCCCAAAGGAAAAGGAATGCAAGAAAGCAGAATGGCAGTCTGAGGAAGCTTTACAAATCGCTGAGGAAAGAAGGACTGCGAAAGGTAAGAGAGATAGGCAAGGCCCCTTCCAACTCCAGCATTCTATTATGCAATGATCATCTAATCCAGGAGGTGGGACTTGATAGCCTTCGTGGTCCCTTCCATCTCTCAAATTCCATGATCCAATAATCCAGGAGGTGGGACTTGATGGCCTTCACGGCCCCTCAAAATCCTGCAATCCACCACTTGATGCTTCCCCCTCTGTATGATGAATGATGGGCAAAGTCTGGTGGCAAGGGCCTGATTTCTTCCTTTCAACCGTGCTTGAGCAAGGATCATGACCATGGAAAGCAACGTCCCCATGGGAGTGGGAACGTTGGTTTATCTAGCAATGATAGCACCATAGGATTTTGAGGGATCAAGACAACATGTCATCCTCATTTTGAGGGTTCTCCAAAGTAA
>NW_025336310.1:2294-5467 GCF_004798865.1 Varanus komodoensis
GGATAGGTTACGGGAAGGTAAGCGAGTTGAGAAGGGGTGGATACACTCAAAAAGGAGGTTTGCAGGGGATGCCATATGAGGCAAGACTGAGGGAACTGGGTCTCTTCAGCCTGGAGAACAGGAGTTTCAGAGGGGACATATTGAAGACATACAGGTATATGAGGGGATTTCACATGGATATGGGAAGAGACCTGTACTTCCCTGCAAAGGAAGGCAGGATACGCTCCAATGGAGCAAAGCACAGGGAGCCAAGGTTCCATTTAGATGCCAGGAAGCACTTCCTGAAAGTTAGGACACAAAGGCCGTGGAATGGGCTTCCACGAGAGGTCATTGAGGCCCCATCGGTGTGGGTGTTCAAGGATAGGCTGGATGTCCACATGGTGGGCAAGTCGTTAGAGGTTCAGCTGGATTGACCTACATGGCCATGCTCTTGGAAGTGCCTTCACAAATTGACATCTTCGGAATCAGTGACCAAAACTGGAGAGGAAGGGGTGAATTTAATTCAGATGACCATCAGGAATAGTAGTGCGAGCCAGAATCCCTCCGAAGAAATGGAGTAGCTTTCATAGACAAACCGTGATTAGGGAAAGCAGCAATGGGATACCATCCACAGAGCGACAGAATGCACTCAGGGCGAAACAAAGGCAAACCGTGCGAGATCTCAGTAGTCCAAATCTAAGGCACAGCCACTGAAGAGGATGAAGTTGACCAGTTCTATGAAGGCCTGCAACACCTTCTCGGATTAGTAACAAAAATGGTGTCCATACCATCATGGGGCACGGGAATGCTAAAGTGGGAAGCCAAAGATGACCGGCAGAACAGGCAAGCCAGGCACTGGAGTCCAAAATGAAGCTGGGCACAGGCTGGAAGGATTTCATCAAGGAATACGATGGCAAGAGCAAACACTCTTTCAAAACATCCCAAAAGATGACTCTACCTGTGGACAGCACCAGACGGTCAACACAAAAACCGGATTGGCTATGTGCCCTGCAACCAAAGTCGGGAAACAATATAGTGTCAGGAAACGAAGACCAGGAGATGATTGCGGCTCAGAGCATGAGCGTCTTGTTGAGAAATTTGGGATTGAAAAGGAGAAAGTAGGGAAAAGCACTGGGCCTCTCAGGAATGACCTAACTCACATCCCTGACCAAGATACAGTAGAGGTGACAAATACATTTCAGGAATTAGATCTGATAGGCAGAAGGCAGCGAGAAGTAGGCATGGAGGTTTGCAACGTTGTACAAGAGGTAGCGACTAAAACCAATCCAAAGAAAAAGGAATGCAAGAAAACAAACTGGCAGTCTAAGGAAGCTTTACAAATCGCTGAGGAAAGAAGGAAAGCAAAAGGCAAGGGAGGTAGGCAAGGCCCCTTCCAACTCCAACATTCCATTATGCAATGATCATCTAATCCAGGTGGTTGGACTTGATGACCTTCATGGTCCCTTCCTTCTCTCAAATTCCATGATCCAGTAATCCAGGAGGTGGGACTTGCTGGCCTTCAAGGGCCTGCGAAATCCTGCAATTCATGATTCAATGATTCCCTTCTGTATGACCAAATATAGGGCAACACCTTGTGGCAAGGCCCTGATTTCTTCCATAAAACTGTGCTTGAGAAAGGATCTCTACCATGGAAAGCAACGTCCCCATGGGAATGGGACAGTAGGGTCATCTAGCTGGGGTGGGGTGGGCTGAATGTGAAATTCAATGCAGGGAAAAGGAGCTAGCTTTTTTCTCGGTGGAGCAATGCTGCCATCAAGTGTACAAAGCTTGAAATGCAGCCCTGGGTTTTATAGCAAGCGTCTATGAGAAGGCGAGGGTTATGGGCTTCGGGGTAATTTTTCAGGAATGGGGATTCTGGGTTAGGGAAAAGGGCTAACGTTGGGGATGGGGATCGGTTCAGCTGGATAGGCCTTCATGACCCTGGTGTTGGAAGTGCCTTCACACCCCCTGGCAATGTAGGGGTTGGACTTCGCAGCCTCATTGGACCCTTCCAGCTCCAGTATCGATGATTTCATGATGCAGAGGTTTGGACGTGAAGGCCTTCCCCGCTGCTTCCAAATCTCGCCTTCCGTGATTCAAAGCTTGCTCCTTTGTATCACCAACGATGTACCAACATCCGGGGGCATGGGCCTGATGTTTTCCTTCCGACGGTGTGTGTCATGTATCCTAACCATGGAAAGCAACTTCCCAGCATAAGAATGGGGCTTATGGTTGAGCGGGCAGGGCTGGGGGTTTCATGAATGAGACCATCCAAGCATGGAAAAGGAGCCAGCTGCTTCTCACGGTGCAGCTTTCGTGCCAAGAGGTCGACAAAACTTGAACTGCAGCCCTGATTTCTTGCCAAATGAATGTATCATATCCCAGATGATCGCCCCTCTTGTCGGAAGGTGTCCAATGTGCTACTGGGGAAAAGTAGAGCGCAAGTACTAGTAGCACCTGAAAGAATGAAGCGACCGGGTGAAAGCCGAAAGGACATTCAGCTGTGGATGCATCAGGTGGTGAATGGAAAGTCTGATGCTGTAAATATCTATACTCCGAAGGAACCGGGAATGAAATGTCCATGAATCAAGGGAAGCTGGATGTGGTCGGTCCAGAAATGACGACACTGAACATCAATATCTTCGTTATCACGTGTACTGGTGTGTGCCTTCCTATTGCTGAAATTCACCAGTGAATGTTTGCACTTTTCTTCGGGAGCTTCTCATCACTTGCCTGAATTTTTTAGTGCCTGGGCCATTCTAAAAATTCCTCCACCCTTGCTGGGCCTTATGCCTTGAGACACCCCAGCCCTTTCACCAGCAGTGCTGAAGTTTCAGTCCTTCACCCCTAGTGTTATGAACCAACTCTTCCCTGAAAGAAGCATCAATCTGGACTATCGAACTTTGACACAAGCTAAAACCTATTTTGCATTTAGCTGCTCCGCTTAAACAGGCCAGAGGTCAGGACATACAACTGAAGGCAGGAGAGCCAAACTGTCCCATGGGAATCACATAATGAGGTACTGTTCGTCTACCTCTAAAGAGTGAAGGGAAGCAGGTGCTCCCTAGCTGTGGTTCTTTTCCTGACTATAATTATCAAGAGGAGAGTATTTATGAGGAATCCCCTATGGATTTCCAGCCAGACAAACAATATCAAAGAAAGCATGATTAATTGAAATATAGTCTGTGCTTGTC
>NW_025336310.1:7018-7401 GCF_004798865.1 Varanus komodoensis
CAAGGGAAGCTGGATGTGGTCGAACAAGAAATGCCGAGACTGAACATCGACATCTTCAGAATCAGTGACCAAAAATGGAGAGGAAGGGGGGAATTTAATTCACGTGACAATCAGGTATACAGGTGCGGGCCCGATTCCCTCCGAAGAAATGGAGAAGCTTTCATAGACAAAGCAAGATCAGGGAAAGCAGTAATGGGGTACCATCCCCAGGGTGTCAGAATGCGCTGAGGGCGAAACAAAGGCAAAGCGCGCGAGATCTCACCAGCCCAAACCCCCGGCCCAGCCACTGAAGAGGCTGAAGTTGAATGGCCCTATGAAGGCCTGCAACACCTCCTAGGATTACTAACAAAAATGGTGTCCGTACCGTCATGGGGCACGGGAAT
>NW_025336310.1:7501-8516 GCF_004798865.1 Varanus komodoensis
CCACTGAAGAGGCTGAAGTTGAACGGCCCTATGAAGGCCTGCAACACCTCCTCGGATTACTAACAAAAATGGGGTCCGTACCGTCATGGGGCACGGGAATGCTAAAGTGGGAAGCCAAAGATGACCGGCAGAACAGGCAAGCCAGGCACTGGAGTCCCAAATGAAGCAGGGCACAGGCTGGTACGATTGAGCAAGGAATACGATGGTCGGAGCAAAGACTCTTTCGAAACATCCCAAGAGATGACTCTACATGTGGACAGCGCCAGACGGACAAGACAGAAACCGTATTGGCCATGTGCCCTGCACCCAAAGATCGGTAAGCAATATAGCGTCAGGAAACGAAGACCAGGAGCTGATTGCGGCTCATAGCACGAGCGGCTTGTCGCGAAATTTGGGATCGAAAAGGAGAAAGTAGGGAAAAGCACTGGGCCTCCCTGGAATGACCTCAATCACATCCCTGAACAAGATACCCTAGAGGTGACAAATAGATTTAAGAAATTGGATCTGATAGGCCGAAGGCGGCAAGAAGCATGCATGGAGGATCGCACGGTTGTACAAGGGGAAGCAGCCAAAACCATCCCAAAGAAAAAGGAGTGCAAGAAAGTAAAATGGCTCTCTCAGGAAGCTATACAAATGGCTGAGGAAAGAAGGGAAGCGAAAGGAAAGGCTGATAGGCAAGGCCCCTTCCAAGTCCAGCATTCCATTATGCGATGATCATCTAATCCAGGATGTTGGACTTGATTTCCTTCGTGGTACCTTCCATCTCTCAAATTCCATGATCCAATAATGGAGGAGGTGGGGCTTGATGGCCTTCGTGGCACCTCGAAATCCTGCAATCCAAGATTTGATGATTTCGCCCCTGTATGAGCAAAGATGGGGCGAAATGTGGTCGCAAGTGCCTGATTTCTTTCTTAAAATTGCTCTTGAGTATGGACCTCCACCATGGAAAGCAATGTCCCCAGGGGAGAGGGAAAGTTGGGTCATTTAGCCGGGGTGGGGTGGGCTGAATGTGAAA
>NW_025336310.1:8656-9310 GCF_004798865.1 Varanus komodoensis
CTTTCAGGAATGGGGATTCTGGGTGAGGGAGAAGGGCTAACGTTGGGACTGGGGATCGGCTCAGCTGGATAGGCCTTCATGACCCTGGTGTTGGAAGTGCCTTCACACCCCCTGGCAATGTAGGGGTTGTACTTCGCAGCCTCATTGGACCCTTCCAGCTCCAGTATCGATGATATCATGATGCAGAGGGTTGGACGTGAAGGCCTTCCCGGCCGCTTCCGAAGCTCGCCTTCCGTGATTCAAAGCTTGCTCCTTTGTATCACCAACGATGGACCAACAGCTGGGGGCATGGGCCTGATGTTTTCCTTCCGACGGTGTGTGGCAGCTATCCTAACCATGGAAAGCAACTTCCCAGCATAAGAATGGGGCTTATGGTTGAGCCGGCAGGGCTGGGTGTTGTGTGAATGAGACAGTCCAAACATGGAAAAGGAGCCAGCTGCTTCTCACGGTGCAGCTTTCGTGCCTAGAGGTTGACAAAACGAACTGATGCCCTGATTGCTTGCCCAATGAATGTATCAGTTCCCAGATGATAGCCCCTCATGTCGGAAGGTGTCCAATGTGCTACTGGGGAAGAGCAGAGGGCTACTACTAGTAGCACCTGAAAGAATGAAGCGACCGGGTGAAAGCCGAAAGGACACTCACTTGTGGAAGCAT
>NW_025336310.1:9410-9880 GCF_004798865.1 Varanus komodoensis
TGGTGGTGAATGGAAAGTCCGATGCAGTACTTATCTATACTCCGTAAGAACCTGGAATGAAAGAGGCATGAATCAAGGGAAGCTGGATGTGGTCGAACAAGAAATTCCGAGACTGAACATCGACATCTTCGGAATCAGTGACCAAAAATGGAGAGGAAGGGGGGAATTTAATTCACGTGACAATCAGGTATACAGGTGCGGGCCCGATTCCCTCCGAAGAAATGGAGTAGCGTTCATAGACAAAGCAAGATCAGGGAAAGCAGTAATGGGGTACCATCCCCAGGGTGTCAGAATGCGCTGAGGGCGAAACAAAGGCAAAGCGCGAGGTCTCACCAGCCCAAACCCCCGGCCCAGCCACTGAAGAGGCTGAAGTTGAACGGCCCTATGAAGGCCTGCAACACCTTCTCAGATTACTAACAAAAATGGTGTCCGTACCGTCATGGGGCACGGGAATGCTAAAGTGGGAAGCC
>NW_025336310.1:10413-10707 GCF_004798865.1 Varanus komodoensis
CGGTGGAGCAATGCTGCCATCCAGTGGGCAAAGCTTGAAATGCAGCCCTGGGTTTTTACAGCAAGCGTCTATGAGAAGGCCAGGAGGGTTGGTGGGCTTCGGGGTAATCTTTCAGGAATGGGGATACTGGCTGAGGGAGAAGGGCTAACACTGGGGCTGGGGATCGGTTCAGCTGGATAGGCCTTCATGACCCTGGTGTTGGAAGTGACTTCACACCCCCAGGAAATGTAGGGGTTGTACTTTGCATCCTCATTGGACCCTTCCAGCTCCAGTATCGATGATTTCATGATGCAG
>NW_025336310.1:10807-11495 GCF_004798865.1 Varanus komodoensis
CGGTGGAGCAATGCTGCCATCCAGTGGGCAAAGCTTGAAATGCAGCCCTGGGTTTTTACAGCAAGCGTCTATGAGAAGGCCAGGAGGGTTGGTGGGCTTCGGGGTAATCTTTCAGGAATGGGGATTCTGGGTGAGGGAGAAGGGCTAACATTGGGGCTGGGGATCGGTTCAGCTGGATAGGCCTTCATGACCCTGGTGTTGGAAGTGACTTCACACCCCCAGGAAATGTAGGGGTTGTACTTTGCAGCCTCATTGGACCCTTCCAGCTCCAGTATCGATGATTTCATGATGCAGAGGGTTGGACGTGAAGGCCTTCCCCGCCGCTTCCGAAGCTCGCCTTCCGTGATTCAAAGCTTGCTCCTTTGTATCACCAACGATGGACCAACATCTGGGGGCATGGGCCTGATGTTTTCCTTCCGACGGTGTGTGGCAGCTATCCTAACCATGGAAAGCAACTTCCCAGCATAAGAATGGGGCTTATGGTTGAGCCGGCAGGGCTGGGTGTTGCGTGAATGAGACAGTCCAATCATGGAAAAGGAGCCAGCTGCTTCTCACGGTGCAGCTTTCGTGCCTAGAGGTCGACAAAACTTGAACTGCGGGCCTGATTGCTTGCCGAATGAATGTATCAGTTCCCATATGACAGCCCCTCATGTCGGAAGGTGTCCAATGTGCTACTGGGGAAGAGCAG
>NW_025336311.1:0-17072 GCF_004798865.1 Varanus komodoensis
CCTCCGACTGTGGGAACAAGTTCAGAACTGGCGGAAAGGGAGGCCTGCGCATAGGGACAGCGTCTCCATCAAGATTAGGTGCACACGTCACCCTTTTTTCTGGGCAACTTTTGCCTCCGTGTCAGGGTGAGACCGTAAAATCCAGGCCTTCGGGCGGGCCTCCGACTGTAGGAAAGCGCTTGGAACGGGCAGAAACGGAGGCCTGGGCAGAGAGACAGCGTCTGAAAGAGGACTACGTGTGTGCGTCGCCCTCTTTTCGAGGTAACTTTTGCCCCTCTGTCTGGGTGGGGTCGGGAAATCCCGGCCTTCGGGCAGGCCTCCGATCGTTGGAATGTGCTCAGAATGGGCGGAAACGGAGGCTTGCGCGGAGGGACAGCGTCTCAAAGAGGACTCTTTGCGCACGCGTTGCCCTTTTTTCGGGGCTGCTTTTGCTCCTCTCTCATGGTTGAGCCAGGAAATCCCAGCCTCCAGGCGGGTCTCCGACCGTCGGAACGCCCTTGGAACAGGCGGAAACGGAGGCCTGCGCGGAGGGACAGCATCTCAAAGAGGACTAGGTGCACGTGCATCGCCCTCATTTCGGGGTGACTTTTGCCCCTCTGTCAGGGTGGGGCCGGGAAATCGCGGCCTCCAGACTGGCCTCTGAACCTCGGAACACGCTCGGAACGGGGGGAAACGGAGTCCTGAGCGGAGGGACCGTGTCTCCAAGAGGACTGGATGCGCATGTGTCCCTCTGTTTTCGGGGCAACTTTTGCCCCGCTGTCAGGGTGGGGGCCGGGAAATCGCTGCCTCTGGCGGGCCTCCGACCGTTGGAAGGCACTCGGAACATGCTGAAACGGAGGCCTGCACGGAGGGACAGCTTCTCAAAGAAAACTAGGTGCGCGCGCGCCGCTCTACTTTCGGGGCAACTTTTGCCCCTCTGTCAAGGTTTGGGCGGGAAATCAAGGCCTCCGGGTGGGCCACTAAATGTTGAAATACACTCGGAACTGGTGGAAAAGGAGGCCTGTGCGGAAGGACAGTGTCTCCAAGAGGACTAGGTGCGTGCGCATCGCCCTGTTTTCGGGGCCACTTTTAGCCCTCTGTCAGGGTGGGGCCAGGAAATCCCTAACCCTACCCTGGTGCAGTCGCATGTTGGAGGAGCTCCTGGTTTGGGATTACAAAATGGCTACTTTTGGTACAAATTCTCAGACTGCTGAGCACCAGAATGTTGGGGTAGTCAGAGAGAGCATGGGGGACCCAGAGGTGCAAGAGGGGCATCTGGGGAACCCCACTTTTGGACAGAAATCGGGTGCAGAGGAACCAGGCTTGCAGCTGCCTCCGCCACAAAGCAAGCCCAGCATGTCTGCTCCCAGCGAGTCGGAGCTTCGGCAAAGAAGGTGTGCTTCCAGGACTCGTGGGAAGAGAAATGATCAAAGCCAGGTCAGTGTTTTTAGGCTCAAATCTGGGGAGTCCTTGGATGGTGGAATGAATCGGGGGTACCCCGTAGTTTCTCTTAAAAGACTCAGAGAAACGGTCCCCCCCCCAGCTTGAAATTGGACAACGGCTCTTTAAAAGGCAAGCCCGGGCATGTCCGGGCTGCTTCTGCTGCTTCTGTTGCTTTAAAGGAAAATCAGGGCGATTTTTCCGCTTTAAAACAAAGTGTACAGACAACCCAAAGAGGACAATTCTGTGGGGTGGACAGTGGAGAATCTTTACCCCATGCCCAGAGAGAGAAATGTGCAAAGGAGAACCCCACAGAAGCAGCAAAATGGGCTCCCCCCCCCCGCAACCTCCTTTCCCAGCAACAAGGAAACGTGCTGCAGAAAATTTCGCAACAGCCTCAGGCCATGACGTTTACTGTTTCAATGGGAATGGGGCAATGTTTACTAAGACCCCAGCAACGGGTTCTTGGTCCTAGAAAGGGGGACATGGAGGTGCACTCAGGGAACATGCTGCAAGAGAGAGGAGTCCCTGTCACAGACCAGCAGCAGCGTGAAACCTTTAAAGCTGATGTTCAAAAGTGGCTGGATGCTCTGAAGGAGAGATGGCAGGCAGTTGTATTGCAAGAGGAGCAGGTGGAGATGCAAATTAGATGCAGCTAGACTCAAGAAGGGGTGCAAGAGCTTCAGGAAAAATTGAAACAGACAGAGCCTATCAGGATAGCACTGGAGCAAGAATATAAAATGTTGACAGCATTATTAGAAGGAAGAGGTTCTCTTTGTTGGGACAGTTACTCCCCTCCACAAATAAACCTGGCTTTTCAAGAAATGGGAGAAGAGACACAGGCATGTCCTGGAGAGGCACAGATGGGTCCTGTGCTAGAGGAGAAAATGAGCCAGTGTGCAACACTTAAGGGACGGAAAAGATATGGGAAGGGAAAGTTTTCATCACTCCAAAGTTCATCTAAGCCTGAATTAAAGGACAACGAACATGACAGATCTCCAGTAAGGATGAACAAGGGGGAATATTCAAAGGATAGCGATTTCCCTGCAAGGAGAAAAGACGCCTCTGTTGTAACCCATGATGAGTCTCTATCTTGGGTGACAGATGCAGCCTCTAGACTCAAGACGGGGAAGGCGCCCAGTCACAACCTTGAACCGCAGAACCAGAGGGGAGGGTCTCCACTGCCACAACAGGAGAACGGGAGGAAAGAGGAGATGGAGATGGGACTCTCTTCAGGGGAAGAGTCCTCAATGGACAGCGACATGGAGTTTTGTTTAGGGAAGGGAGTGGGCCAAGGCGGGATCCCTCACTCCTCGGTGGATGAGATGAACTCGGATTTTGACATCCGTGCTTATAATACGGACCCGGAGACAGACCTGTCGATGTTGGGGGATTCTGAAGTCTCACAGACTAACGATAGCTCATAGAAGACCAGAGAGTTTGTGATCATACAGAACTGGACTGAAATCCTGTACACACCTGTCGATCGGGTAGGTGACATCATCATCCCCAAAGAGTTTGCTGAGAACGACATGCTGAAGTTGTGGGGATATATGGTGGCGCATCTGGCCTTCTCCTCGGTAAAGACCAACGATTTAAGCAAACTGGCTCAGTATAAATATGGAAACACCTCGATAAAACATCACAGATTTTGAGGAGTCTGATGGCTGGCTTGTACGTCGCAGAAGCGAAGACGAACAAGCAGAAGGTGGCTATTAAATCGCTAGCCGCACACGGGGTGTACAGGCTGCTGCTGGCACAAAAACCACAAAAACCAAAAAAAAAAAAAAAAAAATCCAGCCTAGACCCTTGGTGTGGTCAGAGGAAAAGAATATGGTGAGGATCATTCAAGATATAAAAAGGACGTGGGACACGGCTCCATAACATCAAACCCCACCCTTTGGGGAACGTCTCTATGATACATCGAGCATGATGACACGAGACAGGTTTAAGGAGTGGCTGGATCAGATGATCATAATGCTGCAGAACAGGATGAAGATCAAGAAGCAACAGCAAGAGGAAAGGCCGTCATCGAGGAGCAAGCGAGTCCCACCGAGCGAGATGCAAATGGTAGCGAATGTGACGCGGCTGAGGGAAGCTTCTCCAATGGCTGAGACAGCTCTGGACCAAAGGTTGGGGGTGTGTGCTTCAGTGCCACCCCCTCTAATCGGTGAGGTGATACACTCAGAGAAAATGCCGAGGGAGTGGGAAGGGGGAGAGGTTCGGAAGAAGGGAGAAAAGAGGGGTGGTAATCTCTCAGATATTGATACGGGGAGGAGGGGGAACAGGGGCAGGATCAGGAACTTCTAAGCAGTGCAGAGGGAGAGATGGGGGAGGCCGAAAAGAAGAGGCCACGACTACATAATCCTGTAAACCAAAGTGAGGGCAGGGGTGCCAAAGGAGGGGTGGGGACAGAGAGTCAAGCTTCGGGTTCTGCTGCTGGGGAAGGGATGGGAGTGGGTGAGGAAGGGCAGGGGAGTGTGGCAGGGAAAACCGTGGAACACCATACTGGGCCTTTTGGTTCTGTTTCTGCTTTCAGTGAGAGGAAAACTTCATTGAGAGACGAAGAATCCGCGATCGGGAGAAAGCAAAGGCGGCAGACCTCTTAGACAGATACGGACAAGGGGGCTAGGCCCAAGGGTGCTCAAAGGGAACCGAATCGGGGTGGGAAGGAAAAGCTGCGTACAGAGTCTGTAAGTACAAACATTTCACATGGACGGGATCGGGATGGAGTGAGTAATGCTGCCGAACGGGAACCCACACAAACACACACAGGTACTCTACCTAGACCCAAGACATACGCCAGTGTTGCTAAAAATCAGAGAGAACCGGAGACAGGAAGGATGGGAGGCCCTTTCTTTGGAGCAGCCTTTGAGGAAGAGGAGGATGCGCACATCGCGCAGTACCTCGAGGCTGCTTCAGATACAAGGGACCCCCAAAAAAGGTTTGTGGTCCTCTTCCGATATGTCGGAACTGACCCCAACAGAGACACCAGGACCTATCTGACAAAGACTCTTATGAGGGATGTCCTAAAGATTGAAAAAGAACAGGTCGTGGCTGTGATTCAGTTACCGGGGTCTAGGGAGACCGACGTGTGTCTAGCCTCTGAGCTAGCGCACTGGAAATTTTGGGCAAAGTGTAAAGCAGCACAGAGGGCGAACCCCTCCTTATTGGAAGGTTTCGAGGTAACCCCCCTCTTCAAGGACGATACTAGAATCCTGACTGTAATCTTTCGCACGACCACCATCCCGGAGGAGGATGTGGCCCGGTGGGTCTCCAGGTATGCTGTGATACGGAACGGGCCATATAAAAAGATCGATGAGGAGGGTTTTTGGATGGGAGAGTACCATTGTGTGGTGTCCTTTAAAAATCAGAGCCAGGATAACAGGCAAGGGAAGATCCCAAAGTATTTCTTTCTGGGAGCAGAACGTGGGATCACCAGGTACAGCGGGCAACCTTCCGCGTGTTACCATTGTGGTTCCTATGAACGTTACAGGAGGACGTGCACCACGCAGTTGTGTTCACGCTGCTGTGGCAAAGGGCACTCCACGCTCGCCTGCCAAAGGGGCATCCGATGCAATCTCTGTGAGGAGGCCGGCCATACATATTGCTGGTGCCCTCAAGCTTATTATAACCGGCAAGACGCCGAGAAGCTAAGTAAGGCGGAAAAGATGGCACAGGCGGGCAGAGAGAAGGCCTGGGCGAGAGAGCAGATGATGAGGAAGAATGTGGATGACTCCCAGGGAGTGGGTGCTGGAGAGCGGGAAATGAGCACGGGGGCTGACCTTTTGGAGGGCATGGACACACGTCAGGAAGATCAGAGCTGGAAAGTAGTCGGTTCCCAGAGAAAAGGAAAGAACCTTGCACCTGCTGGTACGGCAGGGAGGGGAGTTTCGCAGAGCGTAGAAGCAAATTCTAATAGGTTCCATCTTCTTAGAGAGGATGAGGAGGACGGAATAGAGATGGATGGCGCATTGGGGGGTGAACGTGTCCAGGAAGATGATTTGGTAGGAGGGTCGAAAGGCACCCCGCCAAAAGAGCAAAGGGTGCACAGCAAAAGGAAAGAGAGGAAAGGGCGCCAGGAGACCCATCTTCCTGAGCAATGGGCTGTGCCGCATGGCATGCTGATGGCGGTATCTCAGGAATGCGATCAGCCGCGTGCAGAGACACTGCTGGAAGCAGATTCCTCGTCCTCCATTACCCTAGTGGCCATCCCCCCAGATGCGCCTCCCCAGGTCCAAGCTCTTTCAACCCTTCCCTCAGGTTCACCCTCTGACCTTCCTTCAGACCTTACCCCAGATCTCACGCCAGACCCACCTCACCCTCTCCACCCTCCTGACAACCCTTCCCCACCCACACTTGACAGTAGAGCTACACCTCGGGCTTTGTCCGAGGAGGTAGAAGTTTCCTCAGAGAGAGCGGAACAAGAACTGAGACGTGAGGATAGCGGTCCCCATAGAAGCGGGGCTCGTGTCTTTCAGGAAGCGGTGCAGATTGAGATTTTTTTACAATTCCTTGTATACTGGATAGACCGCACCAATTCCTTTATCTATTCACACTTATGGCAACACTTAGCCTTTCAACTTGGAACACACGAGGTCTGCGGCAACCAAAGAGAAGGGAGGAGATCATCCCACAACTAGCTAAGCTTCCCTATGATATCACGGTCTTACAGGAGACGCACATATGCAACGAGCAGCAGAGGAGCCACGCTCAGAGATTATGGTCCCCGGGACCTATGGAGAAGAATGTGGTGCAGGGGTAGCTGTACCATTTCGGGAAAAACATGATCGCCATATTGACAACATTTTAGAGGCCCTCCCGGGGAGATTGATCGTGATAGATTTCTCCTTAAAAGATTTGTCGGCAGACGGCCTGGAGATCTCAAGGCCCTTTCGCTTATGTGGTCTCTACGCGCCTGTCGATAGTTCCCAGAGGAAAGGGTTTTGGGAAATCCTCGAGAACTTCTGCTTCACTCATCGCCGTTTGATAATAGCGGGAGACTTCAACAATTGGGCTAAACTATCCGACAGGATTCGTGCGGTCAACTCTCCCACTCGGAGCAGAGCACTGGCCCTGAGTGCAGAGGAAAGGGACCTAGACAAATTCCTGATGAGTCAAGGACTCCGGGATAAAGCCTTGGAGGTGCCTAACGCGTTGAACTTCTTCCCCGTGCCTTGCAGGAAGGCGTTTCTAGATACTTTTCCCACTACAGATGGGGTGAGGTTCACTTACTATTCGGGGAAAACAGCAAGCAGGTTAGACCGGTTCAGAGCCCCAAAGGAGGTCAAGACAGAGAAATGCAACATCGTCGTCACCCCGAGGTCAGATCACACCATTCTGGCTGTCGAGCTGAGCTTTGGGCAGGTATACCCTGGGGGCAGACCCCTGTGGAGACTCAGACCCAAGATGCTGGATGCGTCCTGCAGGGACAACATGGCTAAGGTTTTGGCCAATATGTTAACCCTGCGTGACATCTATTTCGATGAGTTACCAGAATGGTGGGAAAGGACCAAGAGGGCGATTAGGAACAGCTGCCGCAAGTATGAGTTTAAGGTGAATAGGCGAGGACTTCAGCACTACCAGGAGGCCGTCTTTCACTTCTTACAGTGCCACAGCAGAATGAATCAGGGAAGACCATATGACGAAGGGGTTTTGGTCCGGTCTAGGAAAGTCATCGCGGAATTCCACTGCACCCAAAGGAGGAACCGGCTAACCTATAGAGATTATAGAGTGAAGGGCTCCGCTGTTGACGTAGAGGAGTGGGCGAAGGCTTGCAGTCCAAAGACACCCATAGAGATGAAAGGTCTGCGAGAGATGGAAGGAGACGCGGTCGCCTTCCACCCGCAGGAGATGTTGTCTATCATGGGGCGATATTACCAGCAGCTTTTCACTCCTAAGGACATTGACTCCCGCGAGGTGGAACGCTTCTTGGAGGACTTTCCCAGAGAGAAAGCAGGCTCTCTTTATGGGAAACTGACAGAAGCGGAGAGTCAGATGTTAGAGGCACCTATTGAAGAAGAAGAAGAGGTGAGGCGAGCCATCGTGACGGCGAAAGGAAATTCCGCCCCTGGAACAGATGGGCTGGGATATGAATTTTATAGGATATTTCGGGAATGGCTCGTCCCCCCTCTGACAAAAGTGTTTAACTCATTACTGGCCCGAGAGCAACTGACCAAATCCTTTTATCAGGGCACTCTGATTTTCTTCCCTAAGAAAGGGGACCTGACGCTGCCGGCTAATTGGAGGCCCATAGCATTGACCAACATGGATTATCGCCTCCTATTGAAGATACTGAACAGGAGACTGGCTAGCGTGGCGCACAAATTGGTCGTGGGGTGCCAGACCAGTGCAGTGCCAGGGAGAGCTATGACAGATTCCCTCTAATGTGGGAGATCTTCCAGTTGGTGCGGGACAGGAAATGGGCGGGACAGATTCTCCTGTTAGATCAGAGCAAGGCATTCGATAACGTCCACCACTCCTTCTTGTGGAGGGTTCTCCGATGGAAGGGCCTCCCGCCCTCCTATGTTGGGTTCCTCAAACTGCTGTATGCCGAAGCCACCGTCACTCCCCAGATCAATAGACACAGGGGAAGTCGCATCAATTTACAATCAGGAGTAAGGCAGGGGTGTCCCTTGAGCCCACTCCTCTACGAATTGGCTCTGGACACTGTCCTGTGCCGCATACAGCTCGAGGAGGAGATAGCGGGGAAACGTTCGGCCCTCCCTACCGGTGCTCCCATACAGATCAAGTTCGTGGCCCATGCCGATGACATCTCGCTGCTCCTGAATGACGACAGAGAGGTCAGGAGCGTGCAGCAGATCTTTGATACGTACGGACGTGCCTCGGGTTCTCAAATAAACAGGAAGAAAAGTTGCCTTATTTCTTTTGATCCCGAGGACGAGCAGCTTAAGATAGCTCCCATGGAAACAGACCAAGAGGGAGAGGGCAGGAATGAGCAGAAGGTAGAGGAGGTGAAGATTCTGGGGATTTACTATTCCATAGCCAAGGAAGGGTGGAAGAGGAACTGGTTCGCTTGGCTTCAAAAGTTGAAGGAAAAAATTGGGATGTGGAGGAAGTGGCAACTGACCGTGTATCAAAAGGTGGTTTACGTACGCACGTAGGTGTCGCCGGTAGCGCATAACATAGCGGTGGTCTACCCCCCTCCGGGAGCTGTGATGAAGGAACTGGAGAAGGAGCTCTTCAAATTCCTCTGGGGAATGGCCACCTTCCCTCTAGCGAGGGCGGTGAGGCACTTTGTCAGCGATTGCCCCACGGCACGCGCCACGTGGAAGGCGGTGTCTGAAGCACTGGACTGGCCAGACCTGGGCTCCCAGGACTGGGAATCGGTCGTGTCTGGCACAGAACCCACTCCTCCATTGAAGGGACCCAGGAGGAGTGTGCCCAGGAAGCGGTGGTGGAGAGAGACCATGGCTCCCAAGACGTACTGGACTGTGCCGTGGTCCACAATTATGCTGATTAATCTGTACGTTCTGCTGGTGCTGTCCCTCCAACGCCACAGAGAGATAAAGACACAAAAGGTGGCTGACGTGGCCGGCTCAGTCAAATTTGTCCAAGAGAAGATTTTTTGGTTGAGCCGCGAGGAAAAAGGGAGGATGCCGCCCAGTCGGTGGAGGAAATTGTGGCCATGGTTGAGTTTGTTCATGCCCCGATCACGTAATGTACATAAGCCACTCATACATGTTGCTCAGACACATGGCATGAACCTATCAGGAGAAGTCTATAGAACGTTCTTCTTGTAAATTTGATTTGTAAAGCCTGGGAATCTTGTAAATGTGTGTACATTTGGCATTTTGAAACCATGTAAATAATAGATGGGGTACTTTTCTATTTTTGTAATGTTGCAATTTTTGTGCCTTTTTGTACCTTTTGTAGGATGTTTTTATTTAAATAAAAAATTTCAACCTAAATTTCAACCTCTTTTCGGGGCAACTTTTGCCCCTCTGTCATGGTGGGGCAGGGAAATCGCGGCCTCCAGGCGGGCCTCCGACGGTCAGAACGTGGTCGAAACGGGCAGAAACGGAGGCCTGCGCTTAGGGACAGCGTCTCCATCAGGATTAGGTGCACCCGTCGCCCTTTTTTCCGGGAAACATTTACCTCTCTGTCAAAGTGGGACCGGGAAATCCTGGCCTTCGGGCGGGCCTCCGACCATCGGAACGCGCTCGGAACGGGCTGAGACGGAGGCCTGCGCAGAGGGACAGCGTCTCAAAGGGGACTAGGTGTGTTCGTGCCGCCCTCTCTTCAGGAAATTTTTGCCTCTCTGTCAGCATGGGGCCAGGTAATCTCGGGCACCGGGCGGGCCTCCGACCGTCGGAACCTGCTCGGAACAGGCGGAAATGGAGGCCTGCGCGGAGGGACAGTGTTTCGAAGAGGACTAGGTGTGTCCGTGTTGCCCTCCTTTCAGGCAACTTTTGCCTCTCTGTCAGTGTGGGGCCGGGAAAACCCATCCTACAGTCAGGTTTCCGACTGCAGGAAAGCACTTGGAATGGGCAGAAACGGAGGCCTGCCCGGAGGGACCACGTCACAAAAAGGACTACGTGCGCGCGTGGCCCCCTTTTTGAGGCAACTTTTGCCCCTCTGTCACGGTGTGGCCAGGAAATCCCAACCTCTGGGCAGGCCTGCAATCATCGGAACGTGATTGGAACGGGCAGAAACCGAGGTATGGGCAGAGGGACAGCGTCTCAAAGAGGACTAGGTGCGCGCGTCGCCACTTTTTCGAGGCAACTTTTGCCCCTCTGACAAGGTGGAGCCGGAAATCCCGGCCTCCGGGCGGGTCTTTGACCGTAAGAACGAGCTCGGAACGGTTGGAAATGGACCCCTGTGAGGAGGGACAGCGTCTCAAAGAGAACTAGTTGTGCACGGCGCCCTTTTTTCGTGGCAACAGTTGCCCCTCTGTCAGTGAGGGGCCGGGAAATCCAGGCCTTCAGACGGGCCTACGACTGTCGGAACGCGCTCGGAAGGGGCGGAAACGGAGACCTGCGCGTGGGGACAGCGTCTCCAACAGGATTAGGTGCGCTTCGCCCTTTTCTCCGCACAACTTTTGCCTCTCTGTCAGGGTGGGGCCGGAAAATCGTGGTCTCTGGGCGGGCCTCCGATTTTCGCAATGCGCTCGGAACGGGCAGGAACGGAAGCCTTTGCAGAGGGACAGCGTTTCAAAGATGACTAAGTGTGTCCGTGTCGCCCTCATTCAGGCAACTTTTGGCCATTTGTCTGCATGGGGCCGGGAAATCGCGTCCTTCGGGCGGGCTTCCGACTTTAGGAACACACTTGGAAAGGGCAGAAATGGAGGCCTGCACGGAGGGACAGTGTCTCAAAGAGGACTACGTGCGCGCGTCGCCCCTTTTTCGAGGCAACTTTTGCCCACCTGTCACGGTGGAGCCGGGAAATCTGAGCTCCAGATGGGCCTCTGACCATCGGACCGCGCTTGGAACGGGTGGAAAGGGAGGCCTGCGCGTAGGGACAGCGTCTCCAACAGGATTAGGCGCGCGCGTCTCCCTTTTTTTTGGGCAACCCTTGCCTCTCTGTCAGTGTGGGGCCGGATATCCCGGGCTCCAGGTGGGCCTCTGACCATCGGAACGCGCTCGGTAAAGGCAGAAATGGAGGTCTGCGTTGAGGGACAGCATCTCAAAGAGGACTAGGTGTGTCCGTGTCGTCCTAATTTCAGGCAACTTTTGTCCCTCTATCATGGTGGGGATGGCAAATCTTGACCTCCGGGCGGGCCTCCGACTGTAGGAACGCGTTCGGAAAAGGCTGAAACGGAGGCCTGCACGGAGGGACAGCTTGTGAAACAGGACTAGGTGCGCACGTCGCCCTTTTTTCGAGGCAACATTCGCCCCTCTGTCAGTGAGGGGCCGGGAAATCGCGGCCTCTGGGCTGGCCTCCGTCGGTTGGAACGCGCTCGGAACTGGCAGAAACAGAGGCCTGTGCAGAAGGACAGCGTCTCAAGGAGGACTAATGTGTCCGTGTCGCCCTCTTTCAGGCAACTTTTGGCTCTATGTCAGGGTGGGGCAGGGAAATCGTGGCCTCCGGGTGGACCTCCGACCGTCGGAATGCACTCGGAACGGGCGGAAACGGAGGCCTTAGCGGAGGGACAGTGTCTCCAAGCGGTCTGGGTGCGCGCACGTCGCCCTGTTTCCAGGTAACTTTTCCTTCTCTGTCAGCTGGGGCCGGGAAATCCCGACCTTTGGGCGGGCCTCTGATCGTTGGAATGCGCTCTGTACGGGCGGAAACGGAGGCCTGCGTGGAGGTACAGCATTTCAAAGAGGACTAGGTGTGTCCGTGTCACCCTCTTTCAGGCAACTTTTGGCCCTCTGTCAGGGTGGGGCCGGGAAATCGCGGCCTCCGGGGGGGCCTTCCGACAGTAGGAACGTGCTCGGAACGGGCAGAAACGGAGGCCTGTGTGGAGGGACAGCGTCTCAAAGGGGACTAGGTATATCCATGTCGCCCTATTTTCAGGCAACTTTTGGTCCTCTGTCAGGGTGGGGCTGGTAAATTACTGCCCCAAGACATGCATACGACCGTCGGAACGCGCTCGGAATGAGTGGAATCGGAGCCCTGCGCGGAGGGACAGCGTCTCAAAGAGAACTAGGAGTGTCCGCGTCTCCCTCTTTTCGGGGCAACTTTTGCCCCTCTGTCAGGGTGGGGCCAGGAAATCCCGGCCTCCGGGCAGGACTCCGACTGTCGAAACACTCTCGGAACGGGCAGAAACAGAGGCCAGCGCAGAGGGACAGCATCTCAAAGAGGACTAGGTGTGTCCGCGTAGCCCTCTTTTCGGGGCAAGTTTCCCCCCTCTGTCAGAGTAGGGCTGGGAAATCGCAGCCTCCGGGCGGGCCTCCGTCTGTCAGAACGCGCTCGGAACGGGTGGAAACGGAGACCTATGCGGAGGGACAGTGTCTCAAAGAGGTCTAGGTGTGTCCGCGTCGCCCTATTCTTGGGGCAACATTTTCCCCTCTGTCAGGGTGGAGGCGGGAAATCTTGGCCTTCAGGTGGGCCTCCGATTGTCGGAACGCGCTCAGAACAAGCGGAAATGGAGGCCTGCATGGAGGGATAGCATCTCAAAGAGGACTAGGTGCGCGCGCGTCGCCCTCCATTTGGGGCAACTTTTGCCACTCTGTCAAGGTGGGGGTCGGGAAATCGCGGCCTCTGGGCGGGCCACTGAACGTCGGAACACGCTCAGAACTGGTGGAAATTGAGGCCTGCGCGTAGGGACAGTGTCTCAAGAGGACTATGTGTGTCTGTGTCGCCCTCCTTTCAGCCAACTTTTGGCCCTCTGCCAGGGTGGAGCCGGGAAATCGCGGCCTCCGGGCGGGATTCCGACCGTTGAAACGCGCTCGGAACGGGCAGAAACGGAGGGCTGCACGTTGGGACAGCGTCTCAAACAGGACGAGGTGTGTCCGCTTGGCCCTCTTTTCGGGCTAAGTTTTGTTTCTCTGTCAGAGTGGGGCCGGGAAATCCTGCCCTCCGGGCAGGCCTCCGACCATTGGAACGTGCTCGGAACGGGCAGAAACGGAGCCTGCGCGTAGGGACAGCGTCTCCAAGAGGACTAGGTGCGCGTGCGTCCCCCTGTTTTCGGGGCAACTTTTGCCCCTCTGTCAGCGTGGGGCCAGGAAATCCCAGCCTCCGGGTGGGCCTCCGACAGAGGGAAAATGCTCAGAACGGGTGTAAACGGAGGCCTGCGTGGAGAGATGCGTCTCAAAGAAGACTAGTTGCGTGCGTGTCACCCTTTTTTCGGGTTAACTTTTGCCCCTCTGTCATGGTGGAGCCGGGAAATCCCTGTCTCCGGGGGGGCCTCCGACCGTCGGAACGTGCTCAGAGTGGGCGAAAATGGAGGCCTGCGCGTAGGGACAGTGTCTCAAACAGGACGAGGTTTGTCCACTTGGCCCTCTTTTCGGGGCAAGTTATGTTCCTCTGTCAGAGTGGGGCCAGGAAATATCGGCCTCCGGGCAGGCCGCCGAACGTCGGAACGTGCTCAGTACGGGCAGAAACGGAGGCCTGCGTGGAGGGACAGCATCTCAAAGAGGACTAGGTGTATCCGTGTCACCCTCTTTTTGAGGAAACTTTTGCCCCTCTGTCAGGGTGGGGCCGGGAAATCGCAGCCTCCGGGCTTGCATCCGAACGTGGAACGTCCTCGTAACAGGCATAAACGGAGGACTGCGCAGAGAGACTCCATCTCAAAGAAGACTAGATGTGTCTGCGCGCCCCTCTTTTCAGGGCAATGGTTTGCCCCTTTGTCAAACTGGGGCCGGGAAATCGTGGCATTTGGGCGGGACTTCGACTGTTGGAATGCACTCGGTAAGGGCTGAAATGGATGCCTGCGTGGAGGAACAGCGTCTCAAAGAGGAGTAAGTGCGCGTGCATGGCCTCTTTTCGGGGCAACTTTTGCCTTTCTGTCAGGCGGGGGCCAGGAAATCGCGGCCACCGGGCGGGCCACCGACGTTTGGAACGCGCTCGGAATGGGCGGAAATGGGGGCCTGCGCGGAGGGACAGCGTCTCAAAGAGGACTCAGTGTGTCCGCGTCACCCTCTTTTTGGGGAAACTTTTTGGCCTCTGTCAGAGGGGGCCAGGAAATCGCGGCGTCCGGGCGGGCCTCTGACCATCGAAACATGCTCGTAATGGGCGGAAACGGAAGCCTGCGCGAGGGCCAGCATCTCAAAGAGCACTATGTATGTACGCGTGACCCTCTTTTCGGGGCAACTTTTGGACCACTGTCAGAGTGGGGCTGGGAAATCGCGGCCTCCGGGCAGGCCTCCGACCGTCGGAACGTGCTCGGAACGGGCAGAAACAGAGGCCTGTGCGGAGGGACAGCGTCTCAAAGGGGACTAGGTGTGTCCGTGTCACCCTCTTTTTGGGGAATCTTTTGGGCTTCTGTCAGGATGGAGCTGGGAAATCGAGGCCTATGGGCGGGCCTCTGACTGTCGGAACTCGCTCGGAATGTGTGGAAACGGAGACATGCGCGTAGGGACAGCGTCTCCAAGAGGACCAGGTGCGCGCGCGTCGCCCTGTTTTCGGGGCAACTTTTGCCCTTCTGTCAGCGTGGGGCCGGGAAATCTCGGCCTCCGGGCGGGACGCCGAACGTCGGAACGCGCTCGGACCGGGTGGAAGTGGAGGCCTGTGAGAGGGAGAACGTCTCAAAGAGGACTAGGTGTGTCCGCGTGGCCCTCTCTTCGGGGCAAGTTTTGCCCCTCTGTCAGGGTGCAGCCGGGAAATCCCGGCCTCCGGATGGGCCTCCGACCTTCGGAACGCGCTCGGAACGGGTGGAAACTGAGGTCTGCGTGGAGGGACAGCGTCTCAAAGAGGACTTGGTGTGTCCGCGTCGCCCTATTTTCGGGGCAACTTTTGCCCCACTGTCAGGCTGGCGCCGGGAAATCGGGGCCTCCAGGCAGATCTTCTATCGTCGGAATGCGCTCAAAACAAGAAGAAACGGAGGCCTGCGCGGAGGCACAGCGTCTCCAAGAGGACTAGGTGTGTCCGTGCGGCCCTCTTTTCGGGGCAACTTTTTCCACTACGTCAGGGTAGGGCCGGGAAATCGTGGCCTCTGGGCGGCCCTTCGACTGTCGGAACGCGCTCAGTAATGGCTGAAACGGAGGCCTGCCCGGACGGAAAGCGTCTCAAAAAGGAAAAGCTGTGCCCACGTCACCCTCATTTCGGGGCAACTTTTGCCCCTCTGTCAGGGTGGGGCCGGGAAATCGTGGCTGCCGGCAGGAATCCGACCGTCGGAACGCGCTCGGAACACACGGAAACGGAGGCCAGCACAGCGGGACAGCGCCTCAAAGAGGACTTGGTGTGTCCGCGTCGCCCTGATTTCGGGGCAACTTTTGCCTCTCTGTCAGGGTGGAGCTGGGAAATCGCGGCCTCCGGGCGGGTCTCTGACCGTTGGAACGCTCTCGGAACGGGTGGAAACAGAGACGTGCGCGGCGGGACAACATCTCAAGGAGGACTAGGTGTGTCCGCTTCTCCCTCTTTTCGAAACAACTTTTGCCTCTCTGTCAGGGTGGGGCCGGGAAGTCGCAGCCTTCGGGCGGGCTTTCAACCGTAGAAACACGGTTGGTGCAGGCGGAAACGGAGTCCCACGCGGAGGGACAAGATCTGAAAGAAGACTAGTTGTGTCCTCGTGGCCCTCTTTTCGGGGCAACTTTTGCCCCTCTGTCAGAGTTGGGCCAGGAAATCCTGGCATCCCAGCGGGCCTCCAACTGTAGAAACACGCTCGGAATGGGCCCAAACGGACGCCTGCGTGGAGGGAGAGCCCCTGAAAGAGGACTAGATGCGCGCCTCGCCTTGTTTTCCCGGCAACTTTGGCTCTCTGTCAGGGTGGGGCCGGGAAATCGCAGGCTTTGGGCGGGCCTCCGACCGTCGGAACGCGCTCGGAACATGCGGAAACGGATGCTTGCGTGGCGGGACAGCGTCTCAAAGAGGACTAGGTGTGTCCGTGTGGCCGTCTTTTCGGGGCAACTTTTCGGAACGCACTCGGAACGGTTGGAAACGGAGGCCTGCATGGAGGGACAGCGTCTCAAAGAGATCTAGGTGTGTCCCCTTCACCCTCTTTTCGGGGCAAGTATTGACCAACTGTCAGAGTGGGGCAGGGAAATCGCGGCCTCGGAGCGGGCCTCCGGAATGGGCGGAAACTGAGGCCTGCGCGGAGGGACAGCGCGTGAAAGAGGACTAGAAGCGCGCCTCGTCCTGTTTTTGGGAAACTTTTGCATCTCTGTCACGGTGGGGCCAGGAAATCGCGGCCCCCGGGCAGGTCTCCGACCGTCGGAATGCGCTTGGTATGGGCAGAATCGGAGCCCTGCACGGAGGGACAGCGTCTCAAAGAGGACTAGGTGTGTCCGTGTGGCCCTCTTTTCGGGGAAACTTCTTCCCTTCTGCCAGGGTAGGCCCGGGAAATCGCGGCCTCTGGGCGGGCCTCTCACTGTCAGAACACGCTTGGTGAGGGCAGAAACGGAGGCCTGCGTGGAGGGACAGGGTCTCCACGAGGACTTGGTGTGTCCGTGCCACCCTCTTTTCGGGGCAACTTTTGTCCCTCTGTCGGGGAGGCCGGGAAATCGCGGCCTCCGGGCAGGACTCCCACCGTCCAAACGCGCTCCGAACGGGCGGAAATGGAGGCCTGCTTGGAGGGACTGTGTCTCCAACAGGACAAGGGTGTCCGCGTGGCCCTCTTTTCGAGGCAATTTTTGCCCCTCTGTCAGGTTGGGGACCGGAAGTCGCGGCCTCCGGGAGGGCCTCCGACCGTCGGAACGCACTCGGAACGGGCGGAAACGGAGGCCTGCATGAGGGACAGCGTCTCAAAGAGGACTAGGTTTTCCGCGTCTCCCTCTTTTTGGGGCACTTTTGCCTATCTGTCAGGGTGGGTCCGGGAAATCGCCGCATTCGGGAGGGCCTCCGACCATCGAAACGCCGTCGGTAGAGGCGGAAATGGTGTCCATAGCGGAGGGACAAGATCTCAAAGAAGACTAGTTGTGCCCTCGTACCCCTCTTTTCGGGGCAGCTTTTGCCCCTCTTTCAGAGTTGGGCCGGGAAATCCTGGCCTCTGGGCAGGCCTCCGACGATAGGAACACGCTCGGAATGGGCGGAAACTGAGGCCTGCGCGGAGGGACAGCGCGTGAAAGAGGACTAGAAGCGTGCCTCGTCCTGTT
>NW_025336312.1:0-21058 GCF_004798865.1 Varanus komodoensis
TCGCGGGGTCTGCCTGGCCCTTCCCCCAACCCCCTCGCGGGGTCTGCATGCCCACTGCGTGCCTGCCCTCCCGCAGGCGCTCATCGACGTCCAATCCCTTCACGGGGCAGCGTGATCACGCGTGCCAGGCCTTGCATGGGGGGTCTTCTTCACTCCCTTTATCAACATTCTTTTGCTTTTTCTTCTCCTCTCTGACGCAAGCAGTTTTACAAAAAGCAAATGGCGCTTGTTAAGCTAATCAGGCTCCTTCAACTTCCACCTGCTCTCTTGACTGCGAAGTCCAGGATGGAGTTCCATTCAGCACAGCAGACGGGAAGCGGCATGCAAACCTGCAGGACTGAACTAACAAAACTTGCAAAATGTGTATCTTTAGGGAAGCAAATTTTTAGTAATTTCACTCATTTGATTTTGTAGCTCCCTTCTTCTGCCTCTGCTGACACACCCGTAGTGTAGCCAGGTTCCTGTGAAAGGGAAATGGCATTTTTGGCTACAGCTACTGGCCTGTAAGTGATGGCTTGGATCCAGCTCTGTAAGCTTGGATCCTCTTCCTGTTTCTCTTAAAGCCCAGGGAAGGGAGCATCCAAATTAGGCTTCTGCATGTGCTAGAAAAACAGAGCGTGGCAGAGACTTGCAAGCAGAAATCCCAGTTTAGCTCCCGCTACCTTTGTTGGGACTCGGGCAGTGCTCGCCGCCAGGCGCATGAGAACAGCCATGTGAGGGCCAGGCCGCGGGCGGCTCAGGGATGGGCAGAAGGCTGGGCCCAGGGCACAAGCTCAGGCGGAGCCCGTCCGAGCTTGCTAAAGGGGCAGAGGCTGGGGCGAGTCAGCAGTCCCAGGCCGAAGCATTGGAGCAGAGCAGGCCAATCTCACAGAGAGAGAGAGAGAGAGAGAGAGAGAGAGAGAGAGAGAGAGAGAATTTGAGCACAATTCTGAGGTCGGTTTTCTGGGTGAGTCATTGCAGCAAAGGTAGGAGCAGAAGGAGAAGGGTGGGTCTACTTGGAGGAGGGACAGGAACCACAGAAAGGTTGCAGGTGTCAGCAAGGCAGGGTCTAGTTGGAGGGAAGCAGGAACAAGGCACAGAGATGGTCAGAGCCAAAGCACAGCTGTGGCAAAGAGCAGCGATGTGAAGGCACCGGTTGTGTAAGTCTCCAGGACCTTCAGCTGCGGTGCACGATTGCTTCCCAGCTGTTTGCCCACAGAGAAGCAGCTGAAGCGTTCCCTCTGACACCAGGCCCTCCCTCAGCCAGTCATTCATCTCCGCAACCCTTCTCTCTGGTCAGCCCATGTCCATGGACCAGCGAGGGCAAGGAACTGGCCCCCTGGACCTCTGGTCGCTTGGCTCTCCCGCCCAAAGCCTCAGTGTCGCGAGAGGTGCCGCCCAGCCCCTGCCTGGCTCTGTCGGTCATCCCACGTAGATCACCAGAAGCAGCTGACGGCCGCCTGGGGGAAGAAGCTGCACCAGCCCGTCCCTCACACTCTGGGTGCGTGCGCCTGGCACACACGGGATCCCTCGCTTCGAGACCCGCTGATACCTCTGCTTGCACTCCCCTGCCAAACCACATGCGTCTGAGCTGCCGCTTCCCAGATTTCTTTCCAAGCAGTGCAGGATGTGATTCATGCTTTAAAACAAAATGCAAGTCGGTGGGGGGAAGCGTCGCTGCACTGAGCAGGAACCAAGGGCTGCGTTGCCTCCCAGTCCCTTCGGGCCGGCATGGCCTCCTGGGGAGCGCCTGGTTGCCTTTTCTCGGCACGCCTCACAAGGGAAAGCAAGCTCTGTTGTTGCATTCTGGTTTGAAATCTGAATGCTGACATTCCAGGATGCGACACTTGCGTTGTGCTCTTTCAGGGGCTGGTTTAAAACGTCAGCATGTGTGGGTGTTTTTTCTCTCTCGCAGCTAGTTTTCCATTCTAGCCGGAACCTGACTTTGCTCAGGTCAGCGGAAGAGAGAGCAGGTTAGCTCTTCGTGAGCAGCCACGCCTCCAACACAGCCGCCTCGGGCAGCCCGTGGCCGTTTCCTCGCCAGAGCCTCACGCGAGTGCCCAGCGGCTCACAGTGCCCCTTCGGCAGTGCAGAATCCACGCTCGAGGCTGAGGAGCAGCACGAGCCCCTGGCCTCCTCTCACTACCCTGGCCTGCAGGCTTATGCAAGCCCTGCTTTCCAGGGATGTCACTTGGAAGGAGAGGCGATGATGCAGCCTCCCGCTTAACAGCGGAAAAATCAAGTATGGAGCAATTAAACGTGAAGAGATTCATTATGAACTGGAGAGAAGAGAGAGGCGTCTTGCCCCTGCATCAAGGTCTTGCCCTAACAAGTCAGGGAGCGGCCAGCCAGGCGGAGCCACGTGGCACGGGTCCGGTCCCCAAGGAAGAGGCACGGCCCCGGGGAGGGTGTGCTCCCACAGACAGGCACGGCCCCGACCAGGAGGCACTCGAGGCTGCGATCGACCTGGTCCCGTGGGTTCCTGAGAAGGGGCAGCAAGGCAGGCCCAGCTGAAGGAGGTGGGGCTCTGGGGGCAGCTGAGAGGATGCCGCAAGCAAGCCCTTGCGGGGCGCGGGGCAATGGGACTCGGCCCCCCTTCCCCGGGCAGCGGTGGGTGCTGGAGGGAGTCCTGGCGTAGCACAGAAGGCCCAGTCTCTCCATCAGGATGGCGTGGGCTTCAGTCCCGCACATACTTCCTTCTGACCCGCTATTTCCCCGGGGCTAAAGAACAGCCCTGGGACCGTTTCTGGGTCGTCAAGAACGTGTTTCCTGGATCAGCGGGCGCGGTGAGAAACGCCAAGTGGGTGATTTGGCAAGTGGTGTCTGGCCTGTGCCAGATCTCTAGAAATTGCAACATTTCTATGAATGATCCAAACAGGAGACCATTTTAGCCCGCTGTCAAAGGAGAGTGAGCTCTAGCATCTCTGGGCAAATACCTGTGACTCGAAAGCAGTGTGATGCACAAGAGGGAAGCAGCATTCTCACCTGCGGGGTTGTCCGCAAGCACGGTTGTTTTTGAAGGGCCAATAGCTCTTCCAGGCCTTCAGCCCCAGATCGCGGAGGCCCACACCGGGGTGAACGCTGGCCTCCTTCTGGCTTGGCCCAGCATCCTCTTAGCTGCAGTGGCAATTGGCCCTTCCAAGAAGAAAGTGCCCTCTCAGAGGCGTCTTCTTCGCAAGTGCCTCATCACAGCAGCACATTAGCTGGTGAGCAGGAGAGCAGCCTCGGCTTTAATAACGCAGCTCTGAAGCGTGTCCTGACCTGGAGGGCAGGTCTGCAGCGTGAGTCTGCTGCCTCTGCAGCCTGACTCTGAGGAGCCGTCTGGGGACGTGGGCCAGCCTGCAGCCCCCAGGGTCCTCAGCCCGGCTGCCCACAAGGCCTGCTGCTCTGTAGGTGCCCCCAGCCGAGAGCATCCTCGGCCGGCTGCAGTGGGCGTGAAGGGCGGCGCGGCTGATCTGGGGGCAGCACATGCAGTGCTTCGGAGAGGGGGGCGCCTTGCAAGATGGCAGAGCAGCCAATGACAACCACTGTGCCCTCTGAGGAAAACCATCCTTGTTGAAACAGTGTGTGTCCTTCCTAAGACTTGGTTAGTGGCAGCGAGAGCCTGAAGCCTATAGAGAAACACAGCGCGTCGAAAGGAGCCTCCTGGGCCGGCTGGTCTGACCCCTGACCCCAGGTCAGCTCTGCTCACGCCATCCCCAGCATGCGCGTGTCCAATCTTTCCTTGAACATCCTCACTGATGGGGCCCCCGCCACCTCCCATGGAAGCCCGTTCCTTATCCGAGGGGTCCTAACCGTCGGGAAGTTTATTTTATTTATTTATTTATTTATTTATTAAAACATTTTTATGCCGCCCCATTCGCCGAAGCCTCGGAGCGGCTTGCAAGTTCTTCCTGACATCCAGCTTGAAGCCCGCTTCCTTGAGTTTGGCCCCGCTGGATGGCACCCCTCCCTTGCTTCTTTATTTAAGGGTCTTGGCCCAGCCCCTTTTAATGTGCCCACTTTTGCCTTCAGCCCCAGGCACCAACGGAGTCCACTGCAAATCCCACGCATGTGTCTGATCCTGGGGAGGCAGCGGTGGGCTGAGGGCAGGGCAGTTTCAGGGATCCTGGTGCGGATTCCCAGGCAGAGTGTGGCAACCTTGGAAAAGGGGGGTGCCATTTCAGAGCTGGGGGAGGAGGGGATGGAGAAGGAATTCTTTGACCTAGCCAGGAGATGGCCCGTGAAGTGTGTGGGCCAACTTGGAAGTGTCTGGTGCTCCCGCCTTCTAGCCCACAAGCCACAAGCACCACAAAACCTCTCATGAATGATGTCATGGGGTGTTTTCTGCTAGAAGGCACCGACAGCTGGTGAGAAGGGGCCCCTCCATTTGCCCCAGACAGCTGGGGGAAGCTTGTGTCTCTTCGGGGGTCCTCTCGTGGCACCTTTAAGACATCCTGCAGATCCAAAGATCCTGCAGCTTTCACTGGCACTGAGACCCAGGCATGCATGGTCGCTTCCTCAGACTTTGCTCTGGCTTGTGAGCTTAGTAGAACTATTGCCAGATGCTCTGAACAGTGGAATTGCTGGAAAGGGTTGCTTATACAGCCCTTGGTTTGAAGCTCTACAGAAATACACAGAAACTTCACAAGAGGAGGGCATGCATGCCATTAGGAAGGCTACAGAGAGCTGCATCGAACACACCACAGACTCCCTTGAATTCTAACATGTTTCTTAGCAGTTCCATCCATCCAGAATCAATCTCATTGCTTTTCAGGACCTGATCCTTCCTGGGTCTGCATTGGATGGGACGTCCTTGGGGGAAAGCACTGTACAGCCCCCTTGGGGGAGATCATGGCGGCAGGTTTGGAGGATGCTCCTCCCTCGGCACTGGGGGCCACCATGCCCTGCCTCATGTTACCTTCTGCGTCAAGGGACCTGGAAACACAGATGCACGTGTGGACACACACGCACATGTTCGGATACCAAGAGCAGCGATGGAGCAAGTATGAGTAGAAGACGGAAGGCTCTGTTTCCCGAGGTGCAACGGCAGTTATGGTTCCCGGGCCTCCCTCCTGGTCTCTGCCTTTCGCTGCCAGCTGGGCCTCTCCTCCGTTGATCGGCACTCTAGTCCAGGGATGTGCTCAGGGCAAGAGCCTGCTGCACAGCCTCCTCCGCTCCACTGCCGGACAGCAACCCTGGAAGGTCCTGGGCTTAGCCTCCTTGAAGAAGGCCCTCGAAGGCCTTCCACTCAAGAGAACAGGTCCACAAAGCGTGACTTAATAGGATGGTGAGGCTGAGAACAGCTTGCTGCCTGCATGCTTTAAAACTAACTTGTTAGAATCCAAATTTTCCAGCAGTTGTTGAAAATTTCTTGCTGAAGACAGGAAGAAATGCTGGTGGCAGCAGTGGCGGCGGCATTTTGCAAAAGAAAAGGCAAACACAGATGTAAGAGAGGGCAGGAGGGTAGGAGATGGGCTCCACAGAGGCACTTTTGTAGCCACAAAGGAAGTTATTGTGCTGGAATCACACGATCATTTCATGCTGCTTTAAAAATTGCATTATAATGGAAGCACTGAAAAGCACCTTGCCTTCAAATTGCCAGCTGTTTTGCAGGGGGTGGTGCTTTGTTTATTTAATCAATGGGGTGCATGGCTAATGGATTGGAAAAGTTGGGCTACAAGCTTAAAGGCGTTAATAACTCTTCCATTTGGATGGTGAAATTGATCAGCAAGCATCTATTTCTGAACGATTATTGTAGAAATGTGGGAAGTAAAGTCAATGTTTAAACCCCTTTCTCCCTCCCCGCCCTCCACAATCACCTATGTCATGCAAGAATCCTTGCCTGCAGATTGCAAAGCAGATTGGATGGACAAGACAACACCTCGTCCATAAATTGCACTGTGGCTATTGAACGCGGAAAATGAACCATAAGTTGCATTTGTTATTGATTTCATTTTTTTGTTAGAAACAATAAGGCTGCCACACAGAATGGAGGAGCACAGACTCTATCGATCCTGCTCCCTTTTGAACAACTTCACTACAGAATTTCAGATCTGATTTTAATGTGGGATTTATGAAGGCTATTTTTTATTTCCTACAATGCGTGTGGGCCATGGGGGGTTATGATTCATCAACGCGGTCTGATCCAGCATGGCTTTTCTTATGTTCTTTGCATTGAAATATGACCTTCAGAAAGATGGCAGTTTTGTAAACATTTGCCAAAGCAAAAACCACGAAAGTCAAACGCTGCTGAGCCTTTTCTTCAAAGGCACCGTACTCTGTACATGACAGCTGAGAACAGCAGCACAAAAGCATCTCCAGCATCGCCACCAACCACCACGCAGTTGTCAAACGTGTTCACGTTTGCTCTGTAACTTCGTGGATCTACATGACAAAAATGCAGACTTTGATCATGGCCTTCATGACACTATTAGCCAAACAAACCCACTGAGTGGTCCCCATCCGAACGACCGGGCAAGCAGCAGGACCTAGCCTGTGTGCCGTGGCCACAATGTCCCATGTTCCTGGGACACCTTCAGACAGTCTAAGTCCACCTGCTCCTCTGGCAAGTTGGCCTTGAGGTGACGGCTAAAGGGGAGGTATGCATTTAGGAGAAGTGTGCATTTAGCAGTGTCCTGTGCACACTTACCTGGGAATAACAACGGAACACGGAACAGTAGAGTTGGGAGGCCCAGTAAGGACTTCCAGTCCAGCCCCCTGCTCGGCGCAGGACTTCAGGTGGAACTGTCCCTGAGCGATGGCTGCCCCGCTGCCCCGCGAATGCCTCCAGCGCAGGAGAGTCCGCCGCCTCTCAAGGCCATTAGTTCCACTGCCATCCTGCCTGAACAGTCAGGAAAGTCTTCCTGATCGTCAGGCAGAATCTGCCATCGTAGAACTTGAGCCTCCACATTAACTTCCGCGCCCTGTGCTCGAGGATGAGCAAGAAGCTACCCTGGCCCACCTCTGCATTACAGCCTGTGAGAACTGGAAATGCACTATCTTCCCCTCTCTCCTCATAGGGCTTTCTTTGATTCCAGGCTCCTGGTCATCTTTGTTGCCCTCCTCTGAACAATTTCCAGTTTTTACTATGCCTTTCTTAAACTGCCCCAAAGTGCCCCAGCCAGTGCTGCGTGGAGGGAAACATGTACTCCCCGTGATTTGGAAGTGATGCTTCTGCTAATGCAGCGCAATGTCGCTTTGCCCGTTTTTTTCCCAGCCACATGAAAATAAGCTCCACTGAGCACAACAGGAAACTATCTTGCCAAGACAGAATGACTGTTCAGTGTTTTGCAGAATGTATTGTTACTACTGGCAGGTTTGCACTGCATGCAAATTGGGGAGCCTTTAGCATGTGGTTAAATGGTGCTCACCTTTCGAGCTCTCCAGACTGAGGCTTGGTAACAAGAGCAACACCCAGAGACTGCTGCTTGTTCCCAGCAAATGTGAGCTGAGGAATAAGATCATGGTGTGATGAAGCAGCCGCACACCTAGTTTTACCGTGTGCGAAGAAATTCTGCATCAGGTCCGTCATCCTGTGCTCCCTACCAACCAATCAGGTTTTGGACTCCGTGCTTTGCCAAGGATGCATCTGCTGCCCGTGCCGGATGGAGGCTGGATGGCAATCAGATTGAGGGCTTGATGCATCCGGAGATTTCGCTGCTCTCCATACCTCCCACTTTGCATTGGGACCAGAGCCACCGTGCCAGCAAGGTGGGCGTTCCATGCTGAACGCACCTCTCTGCTCCTGCTCTCCCGCCCCTCCCGGGAAGCAGCAAGCAGCAGCACATCACCCATGAAGGGGACCCCAAGCCTGCTTAGACCGATCCCCTGCTCCCACTCCCATCTTTCAAGAGGCCCCAAAGACCCATCAGCATTTCAGGGCCTCCTTACATGGAAGAGAGAAGGCAATTGCCCTTCACGGGTGAGACACTCAATGGGGAGTCGTGTCGCATTACTCTAAATTAAACCAATTCTTTTTCTGTTCTTTAGTGCCTGCTGCCTAGAAGGGAGTGGAAAGGTGGAAGAGTGGCTGCAACCCAACTGTGTGGGAAGGCTTTGGCTGGCTCCCAAGGCTGCCGAGGTCTCCGGAAGAGCACTTGCCGTGCCAACTGCGGGGGCCGGGGGCTTGTGCCAGGAAGGATGCCCGCCCTGCTCGGTCAGGCAGGCCTCTGCGGCTGCGGCTCCCCTGGCCCACCAGGCGTGCTCCCTGGGAGCTGCGGCTGACCTGGCCCACACTGCCCGGCAGGGCCTGCGCCACCTTGGGCATGCAGGCTTTCCCCGAAGGTGCCGCACACCAGGACCTCCTCGGTCACGGGCTCCCAGCAGATCCGGGAGAAAGCGAGATCGAGGCTGTGCCCCAACATACCGGCTGTGCAGAGGCGAGGTTGGGGCGCGGGCTGCAGTGTGGGCAGCGTGCGATGCCCAAAGAGACAGGGTGGGTGCAGGGAGGCTGCGCTGCCTCGCTGCCGCCCCCACAGCCTGTGCTTTGCGGCCCAGCTCTTTTTGTCCCAGGCGGTGGGTGCTTGGAAGGAGTGCATCTCCAGTGCGCTCCTTTCTGGGCCAGACGGAGGGCACCCTGCACACAGGCAGAGGGTTCTCGGCATTTTCCTTCCTATTGTTGTCTAGGTTTCTGAGCAGCTGCTTTTCAGTAGAAAACGTGGCACCATTATTATTTAATGACACGCCTAGAATGATGAGCTGCTGTACAAAATTACAAAGGACCCAGGCCTGGAGCACAACTTGCAATCTAAGAAGACAGGCAGGGAGGGCACAAAAAGGAGGCTGGCGAAGGAAAGTGGCGTCTGAGCAGCTGGCCCACTTTCCTGTACAGGGCGGAAATTCCGAGAACCTGCTGGCTCCTCCGCATCTTCCTCTCTTCTCCTAGGGCGCCTCAGCACCCACACCCGGGCACAGCAGGGGCTGCGGCTGAGCAGCGGCACTGGCAGAGCTGCCGGGAAGGGCACGTGCCGAGGCTGCCCGAGACAAGAGCCTCCTTACCCACAGGGGGAAGGCGAGGAACAGCAAAGAGAGCATGAGGTGCCCCATTCTGCTCTGCCCGCGATCGACAGATGCCCTTCGCATTTCTTCTCCCCGACAGGCAACCGTGCGGCAGCAGCTCCACGGCCCGGAAGAGCGTCTGCTCAGCGCCCCGCACCTTGCCAGGCGGGACGGAGGGGCTGGGCCAGGCCCAGGGAAGAGTGTGCGGGGAGCCACTCCGGGGCCTCCACTGGGAAAGGCCTGGGCTGGTGCTGAAACAGTGGCAGATGTGGAAACAGCTTCCACGCCGGCATGGTGCGGGCGCAGGTGGAGGCGGGCTCTGTCTGCACATGAAGGCGCATCGCCTTGTCCCAGCCTCTGGCTGTGAGGAGGTGAGCGCCATGGCGGGGGCGGCGGGAGGGCAAGGGCAGCTCCTCTTCCTTGCTGCTGTGCCTTTCCAGGGACTCGGAGGTGCCTTCCCCCGGGTGGGGAGGGGGCAGTGAGGAGAGGGCAGAGGGGATGGGCTGCAAGGAAGCCACCTGGAGCTTCTTAAACAGCCAGAAGAGGAACATTTCTGAGGCCCTCCTTCTTGGCTCCCCTTTTCCTTTGGAATGAGCCCCAGTTCTGCCGGTCTTCAGCCCTCTCCACCCCACTCTCTCCTCAGCATGATTTCCCCTCCAGGGACTCAGCCACACTAAAGGGCGGATCGGTGGCTTTTTGATAAGCCCACAAGCAATGGCTGTGGGTTGTGGCAGTGCTGTTGGCAGCTTAATTCCTCCTCCTGCACCTTCCATCCCTCACTGACGAAAAGCGCCACAATTATCCCTCGGCCTGTTGCTGGAGAGACCAGCCTGCACGCAGCAGGAACGGACCGGGAGGGAGCACCCGTGGCCCCCAGGAGCGGACGTAGACTGGACGCTGTGCCTGGAGGTCTGAGCCTCCATTTGCCCCATATGGAGGAGGGCTCTGGGGTGACCTGCCTCTGGCTCGGCAGCTTTCCTGCTGCACTAGCAGAAGGCACTGGATATCCCAGGCAGAAGATCCCAAGGGCGCCCCCACCACAGGAAGGAGCACGGGCTGAGTCTGCCCCGGCAGGATCGGGGGCCAGCCCGCATGGATCCTGGCTGGCAAAAGCCTTCCATGCCTTCAGGTCGAGCGTGGCCTTTCCCAGCCCCTTACCCAAGACCTGCCTGCCTGGGGCACCTCCTGCACACGCAATCCCTGTGTCCTCTCCCAAGGAGCAACCAGCGGCAGCCTTTTCCACCACTGCATTTTTTGGTAGGGGGAAAGAGAAGCCCACTTTTCACTTATTTTCAATTCTTTGGGGCAATATGTTCTTCCTTCACTTCTTTGCATGTGGAACTGAGCTTAAAGACCCCCAAACCCTGATAGCAAAGGGACCTGATTCTGCTGCAGCTGCCTTTGCTCATGACCCAGCTCGGCTCACGCTGTGCCACTCCGCTGCATCCCTGGCCAGGCTCTGGGTATTTCCACGGGCTACTGACTGCCGGTTTCCGTTTACTGCCCCATTCTGGGCGGCTTACAACATGGCAGTGTAAAACCAGCCCTTGCACCTAGATTAAGAGCAATATCGTAAATAACACTCACCTGAGAGGCCTGTTAGAAGAGAGACGTCTTAGCGCCCTTTTGAATGACGCAGTCTGGGAAGTGGACATGCTTGTCCTGGCTGGCCCTCCCACTATTCGGGGGACTTTGGGTGGGCCCTCTGCATAGCTGACGTTAATCCTGCATCAGCAGCCTTCAGAAGACGACCCTCAGGGACTGAGGCGGGTGGGGTGGGATAGGGGCAGAGGTGCTCCTGAAGGTATTTTGGACCTGAGTCATGGCAGCTTCAAAGGTAATGACCAACAGCTTGTACTACATCCTGAAACCTTGTGAAAGCAAGTGCAGAGGAGAGCGCATTGGAGAAGGTCATGAGAAAAGCTTGGCATACCTCGAAGGGCTCTGATCTGGCCGCATCTAACCAGGAGAGAAAGGCTGAGGCTTTGGCAGCCATCCCGGTGCAAAGGCCCACACTGTGTGTCCCAGCAGGTTCCAGTCGGAAAGGGGTCAGGCGGAGCATCCCTGCCAGTGCCGTGGCACCAATACACAAGTCTGTGGTGTGACCACAGGGGCAGGCAGCTCCATGTCACGGCACCCCAGAAAGGATATGCTCCAGCTGAAGAAGATGTAGGGAAGAAGAACCAGTACGATCAAAAGGATGGAGAAGCTGCTCCGTGGAGAAGGGCAAGTAATCTCTTTGGCTTTATAGTTCAGAAAAAGGGTGACTACAGGAGACATGGCAGAGGGATACAAAATGATTCATTGTGTGGAGGAAGCAGAGGGGGACACTTTTCTCCTCTTTCAAAATACTATAACTTGGATTCATCCCATGAAACAGATTGAAAAGAGATTCAGGACCAAAGGAAGCAATTCTTTATTTGGCACATAACACTGTAAACTTTTGCTTGTGGCAGACTGAGAATGCGATAAAGAAATTGTGGAATTTGCTGCCACAATCTGTGGTGGGTTAGAAGGCTTTCAGAGGAAATTAGACGAACACCAGGAGAAGAGCTCCACCCGTGATGCAACCTTCAGCTGCAGAGGCAGCAAGCCACGAGGACAAGCGCGGCCGCACAAGGGCAGGCGGATGCCCTTGCCTCTTGCTCACCCCGGCGGGGCAGTTTGGACCCCATAAGAAGCAAGGTGCTGCATTGTGATTCCTTGGCGTGATCCGGCAGGACTCTTGCGCTGGTTCCTCTGGTTCCAGCTTGGAACTGCCTCCATCATTCTCAGACGAAACAAGGCAATAGCTCCGTACCTGGATCCACCCTCACCTCCAACTGCAATCACCGGGTGGTGCCCAAGGCCGTCACCTTTGCCTCCAGGTGGCCAGATTGTGCTACTCTCTGCATTCACCAAGACCAGCAATCCCCTCCTCATTACTTCAGCCTTGTCCACCTCAACTTCTCTCCCACTTCTGACACAGCTGTTGTCTCTTTCCCCGCAGGACTCCCTTTCCAGATCCTGCCCTCTGTGCCTGCCCCCCCCCCCCCAGGCAGAAATTGCCCTCGAAAGGCCAGGCACTTAAGCTGGGACATCCTCTTTTCTGGGGCGGGTTGAATACAGCAAACCACTCTGGCCCCATTTCTCCTGCGTTGGCTTCTTGTGTGTTCCTGGCTCAGTGAAAAGTGCTGCTCCTTACAGCCCTAAAGAGCTGGGCACCTGTACCCCCCCCCCCACCGCCGGCTGCCAGAAGCCTTTCTTTGGATTCCCCATCAGGTGGGCACAAGGGCATTCTCTGTGAGGGTGGCCAGGCACCCAGGACGGCCCTGCTCATGGTCTCATCATTGTGGGAAGCCGTGCCAGGCCTGGGCCTTTGGGCACAGCATGCTGCCACGGCCCCTTCTCCAGGCAGTCTCTCACTGCGGAGATCCCTTGTCCTCCTTCCCTGCATGGCTCTGCCTTGCCCAGCAGACAAAGCAGATTCTGAATAGCTCAGCTGGACTACTGTCCCCTCCACTAGCTTTGTGGTTGCTCAGACTTCCTAAGGCCCATTTGACTTCACATTCCAGGATGTCTGGCTCGAGGTCAGTGACCACCCCATCGTGGTTATCAGGGATATTAAGCTCCTTCTTGTATAGTTCTTCTGTGTAATCTTGCCACCTCTTCTTAATCTCTTCTGCCTCTGTTAGGTCCCTGCCATTTTGGTCCTTTATCATGCCCATCTTTGCATGAAACGGTCCCTTCATATCTCCAATTTTCTTGCAGAGATCTCTTGTCCTCCCTATTCTGTTGTTTTCTTCTGTTTCTTTGCACTTTGCATTTAAGAAGGCCTTCTTATCTCTTCTAGCTATTCTCTGGAATTCTGCATTCAATTCTCATTCTCCCTTGCCTTTCGCTTCCCTTCTTTCCTCAGCTATTTGTAAAGCTTCCTCAGACAGCCATTTTGCATTCTTGAATTTCTTTTTCTTTGGGATGGTTTTAGTTGCTGCCTCTTGTACAATGTTGCGAACCTCCGTCCATAGTTCTTCAGGCACTCTGTCTATCAGATCTAATTCCTTAAATATATTTGTCACCTCCACTGTATATTCATCAGGGATATGATTTAGGTCATACCTGAGTGGCCTAGTGCTTTTCCCTACTTTCTTCCATTTAAGCCTAAATTTTGCAATGAGATGTTCATGATCTGAGCCAGTCAGCTCCCGGTCTAGTTTTACTAACTGTATAGAGCTTCTCCATCTTTGGCTGCAGAGCACATAGTCAATCTGATTCCTGTGTTGACCATCTGGTGATGTCCATGTGTAGAGTCGTCTCTTGGGTTGTTGGAAAAGAGTGTTTGCTATGACCAGCATATTCTCTTGACAAAGTTCTACCCGCCTGTGCCCTGCTTCATTTTGTACTCCAAGGCCAAACTTGCCTGTTATTCCAGTTATCTTTTGGCTTCCTATTTTAGCATTCCAATCCCCCCATGATGATAAGGACATCATTTTTGGGTGTTAATTCTAGAAGGTGTTGTAGGCCTTCACAGAACCGGTCAACTTCAGCCGCTTCAGCACCAGTGGTTGGGGCATAGACTTGAACTACTGTGATGTTGAATGGTTTGCCTTGGATTCGAACTGAGATCACTCTGTCATTTTGGAGATTGTATCCCAGTACTGCTTTTCCTACTCCTTTATTGACTATGAAGGCTACTCCATTTCTTCTGACGGATTCTTGCCCACAGTGGTATACCTGGTGGTCATCTGAATTAAATTCTCCCATTCCTGTCCATTTTAGTTCACTGATGCCTAAGATGTCGATGTTCAGTCTTGTCATCTCTTGTTTGACCACGTCCAGCTTGCCTTGATTCATGGATCTTACATTCCAGGTTCCTATGGAGTATAGACCTTTGCAGCATCGGACTCTCCTTTCACCACCAGATACATCAGCAACTGAGTGTCCTTTCGGCTTTGACCCAGTCGCTTCATTCTTTCTGGTGCTACTAGTACTAGCCCTCTGCTCTTCCCCAGTAGCATATTGGACACCTTCCAAGCTGAGGGGCTCATCTTCCGGCATCATATCTTTTTGCCTTTTGGTGCTGTCCATGGGGTTTTCATGGCAAGGATACTGGAGTGGGTTGCCATTTCCTTCTCCAGTGGATCACGTTTTGTCAGAGCTCTCTGCTATGACCTGTCCGTCTTGGGTGGCCCTGCACGGCAGAGCTCATAGCTTCATTGAGCTACGCAATCTCCTTCACCACAACAAGGCAGTGATCCATGAAGGAGAGAAAATTATTAGCTGATAATAACTGATAGTAGTAGTATTTTCATTTCTATACCTCCAATAGTTTGGTTTACAACAGTTCATTAAGCGATGCAATGAAAGACTGCACCATAAAATTTTCCTGAGTACAATATTGGTATAAGACCAAACTAAACAACCGGAGCAGGAGGCTTGCCTGAGGCGGACAGCCCTCTGTGCCCACCTCAGGCCAGCTGCCTCGCACAGGTGGTGGCCAGGACGCGGGGGCAGGCCCGGCGCTGTGGCCTGCTTTGTTTTCCAGGGTCAGGTGCAACAGCCGGTCACTGCTCTGCTTGTGGCTCCTAAAAGCCAAATGTGCCCTGCCAAAATACCAGGAGGGGATTTGAGCAGCACGACAGACAACCAGGGCAAAAAGACTCCACGGCTTGGCTTCTTGTGTGAACCCACCTTGTGCCCACAGCTCATTGTCCTCCTAACAGAAATGAACGCGTGACCAGATTTCTAGTGCAAAAATCCTTGGAAAGCTCCTTTCTTAGAGAGATGTTTTTCAGGGGGGGAAAAAACCCCTTGCAGTCCTACAAGCCAGTTGCATTAATTCTTCCTTTAGATTACACCAAAAGAATATTAATGAAATTTCCTTTTAACTGTACTCGGGTTAATCTTTAATCAACACTGACAGGAGCAATTTAAATCAGGTGCTACCACTTTGGAGGGGCTGGAATACAAGAGGAATATCAAGCCAATTGAGGTGGTTTGCAGTGCTGTTTGCAGCGCTGGTGCTGTTTAAAGGTGAGCAAGCCAGGGGCGGCGGCTCTCCATCGGACTGCTCCCTGCGAAGGGCAGGCATTCCCGCCGAAGAGGGTCCATCTGCCCTGCCGCAGGAGCTCCACGTGCGGGGGGGGGGGGGGAACCACACACAAAAAGAGCCAGTGAGGGCTCTCTGGAAAGGAAAGGGGACCTTGCTCCACCTCGTGCCCAGCATTCGGTGGGCAAATGAGGCAGGAGCATTCTGCTAGGAAAAAGCACCAGCCAATTTCCAGGGGCACAGAGAGCGTGCCAGTGGCTGGACTCCTAGGAAGCCCTGGCAGCTCCACACCAAATGAAAGATCCTCTTTCAAGTGGAGCCAAGTAGCTGTCTGCTTTCTGCTCAGCATTTCCCACAACTGACTGGTGCTCGTAAATCACCCTTCCAGGGAGATAAAGGGAGCCCTGGCAAGAGGGGCCGCTTCCCTGCAAAAGCCAGAAGCAGCTGCAGCACAGGCAGCCGCCACCACGGGCCGAGGCAGCCGTGAGCGCCCTGCGCAGGCTGGAGGGCCCCTTCTTGCACTCGGCACTTGCCGGGCCACCCAGGATCCAGTCCGTAGCTCCTGCTTGAAGATGCCAGACTCGCATGGGAATCAAAGACAGAGGAAGGACTGCAGTCACACAGGGGCTGCGGCTGGAGAGTGTGGAAACGGGGCTTGCTGGTTACACGAGAGCTTGACATTTAACGAATGCTTTCTCGTATGTTGCTCCCATTGACTGGTAGGGCTGTGCTGTGGAGCCGCAGTGGAGACAGGAGGAAGCACGGGGCATCACAGCAGCCCACCAGACAGATTCGCAGAAGTGGCACAAAGAATGCCCCGAGAAGATCCGCGGTGGCCTTCCACAACGGCTGCGCAAAGGGCATCTTCTTACCCAGGAGCAGCACGGCCTGCGCATGCAACGAGCGCAAGCTACCAGCCCTGCAAAGGGAAAGGGGAGAGCACTGGGGCAGCGAGCCCCCCCCCCCGCCTCAAGATAATGAAAGGAGAGGAAGAGCTTCTAGTCAGAGCGGAGGAGCTGCCACAGCCCAGTGCAGCCCAGAAGCAAGAAAAGCATCGACACGCCGAGGCAGCAGCAGAGACCCCGAGGGAAGGGGAGATGAGGAAACTCCCTGGAACAGGGTGGCCGTTGGATGCAGAAGGCCTAGAAGACACTCTGCACCCGTGGAAGCAGTGGGACTCCTGCGACACTTTAAGCGACCTGAGGAAGGGGTGAGCAAGAGACCCGCTGCAAAGAAACTACATGTCCCGCTGAGTAACTCTGAAAAAGCGACAAAAGGCCAGTCAAGCAGGGGAAAAGATAGCGAAGTTTTCAACGCCACATGGAGAAAAGTGATAGTTGCGGGAGATTCCCTGCTGTGTGGGAAGGAAAAGCACATATGTCAGGAAGACCCCTGGACTGTTCAGGTGTGCTGTCTCCCTGGAGCAAAGGTCAACCATACAAATAAGACTGCCAACGTTCCTACATCCTACTGATACACAACCCACCGACACACATCCCTTCCTTCTCATACGTGTGGGAAATAATGGCACTGCCAACAGGAGCTTTGAGGAAATTACGTCCTCAAACAGAGAGAGAGAGAGAGAGAGAGAGAGAGAGAGAGAGAGAGAGAGAGAGAGAGAGAGAGAGAGGTGCAGCCATGGGAGATTTGGATTCTGGAACCACGGGTGAAGTTTCCTGGAAGACGGACTGCTGGCAAGGAAGGAAAGGACGTACTCGGCTGCAGTACGAAGCAGTTTACCAGGAGGGCTTTGAACGGAGGAGGGAGAGGAAAATTTGGGTGCAGCTTCAACTGACAAAGGGTTGTGTGGTGCAGCAGGGAAAGAAACTCGAGCTGGGCTGAACCCCAGCCTCCCAAAAGTGTAGGAAAGAAGCCATGTCTACACACTGATGCCCAAAGTATGGGAAACAAGCAACACGATCTCTTGGTACATGAGGGCGGCTATGACCTGACAGGCAAAACTGAAGCTTGGTGGGACGACCCCATGAAAGGAATGCAAGAGCTGCAGGACAGAACCTGCTCGAACAGAAGACAGGCAACAGAACAGGCGGCAGAGTCACACTTTTCGTTAAAGATGCAGCTCTCTGCAGAGAGAAGCCCAGTAATCTGATCAAGTTGCGTTTGGAATAATACAAATGGAAAAAGGAATGAAGGGAGCATAGTAGTTGGAGTCTATTATTGTCCACCCAATTATGGAAAGGATAAAGATGACACTTCCAAAAAACAAACTGCCAGCAATGCATGGAGGCATGATGTCACCGTTATGCAGGGGGCAGGTTCCCTGAGATCTGCTGGAAGTCAAGCTCTGCCAAACACGCGCTCCTCTAGGGGATTCCTGGCATGTGTCACTGGTCACTTCCTCCAGCAGAAAGCAGAAGCAGGAAAGACTTTCCTCAACCTGATCCTGAGCAACGGGGAAGGCAGAGTGCACACGGTGCTCTGGCGAAAGTGACCGTGCCTGACTTGCATTCTCAACTGTAAACAAAGCTGAAGGCGAATGTAGCCAAACGTGCCCCCTGGATTTCAAAAAAAAGCCCACTTTAACACGTTCAGGACAACATGAAGCGAAGTCCCATGGTGAGCCGCTCTCAAGGGGAAGGGGTGGGAGCCCTTTCAAAGATCATTGCTCGCAGCACAGCTGCACACCCTTCCAGCAAGCGAAATGAGTAGGAGACGACGAGGAGCCCATGTGGCTTCATAAAAAGCCCAGAGAGAACCTGGGAAAAAGAAACGGACGTGTGTGTCGCCAGACTTGGGCAGCACAGCTTTCCCGGACGGGGGAACGGCCTGAGGACCCCAGCCTTGCACCCATCAAGCATCTAGAGATGAGGCTGTGAGCTGAGAATAGGCTTTATTCCAGTGCACGAAGAAGGAGGTGGAGACCCGAGGGGGGAGTACCCAAAGCAATGCCTTGTCCCTTGTCCCCCAGAACATGCATTATATGCCTACATAAGCAACCTGATCGCCGAATTCCTCCTGTCCCTTGCCTGGATCAGAGAGTCCTTTCTTCTTCTAAGGACTTTCCATCGCTCATGCCCATCCCTTATCTCTCCGTAACTCACAGCTGCTTAGAAGAAACAACTCCCTATATTATCAAAACAGATTGCAACTTTTACAGCAGCTATAACTGATTCAGTGAACTGACCCTCTAAACATCACTTTTGGAGCTGTATCAGTTGTGTGTTACACAAAGTTCACCCTCATCTTCCTCCCCTCTGTGACAGGAACTCCAAGATGGCTGCATTTTGGACAACAGAAGCTTTGGTATCAACCAGTTTTGGCAACACGTTGGATGGAAGGATGGGCTACAGAGGAAGAATATAAGCAAGTAGCAAGGGACGGCAGGAACAACATCAGGAAGGCTTAAGTGATTAATGCACTGAGGCTAGCAAAGGGAGCTAAAAACAACAAAAAAGCCTTCTTCAGATACATCCAAAGCAAAAGATAGACAAAAGAGAAGGGAGTTCAACTACCTACTTTGGGTAGAACAATGAGAGAAGATGACAAAGAAAAGGCCGAAGTGATCAACTCTGACATTCCGCCCTTCCCCAAAAAAGAACTACAACACTCCTTTTTAAAACATTTTCTTAATTGTACAAACATGAACAATACAATTAATATAATAGTATTATATTAATCAAGTGCCCCATGATATCCTGGTTGAGAAACTGAGGAGTTTTGGGATAGACCAAAGCACTGTCTGATGGATTAGGGCATGGTTGACTGACCGAAAGCAGAGGGTAACCATTAGTGGGGAATCATCGGGATGGCTGCCAGTGACAAGCGGGGTTCCTCAGGGCTCTGTCCTGGGGCCGATCCTGTTTAATATTTTCATAAATGACATGGAAGAAGGGGTGAACAGTCTGCTGATCAAATTTGCAGATGACACTAAAACTGGAGCAGTGGCCACAACTGAGGAGCAGGTACTCCAGATCCAAAAGGAACTGCACAGACTATGGAAGTGGGCAAGAGGCAACAGGATGGCGTTCAGTGTGGATAAGGGCAAGGTCTTGCACTTGGGGCACAGGAATGGATGCCACAAGTACAGGTTAGGGGACAAGTGGCTGGAGAGCAGCACTTGTGAAAGGGACCTCGGGGTGCTGGTCGACTGCAGGCTGAACATGAACCAGCAGTGTGATGCGGTGGTCAAGACGGTGAATGACACCCTTGGATGCATAGCCAGAAGCGTGGCTTCTAGATCGAGAGGTGTTACTGCCACTTGGAAATGTACATGGTAGGCATGTCATGACTGGAGCCGGCTGGAGCTGGGGGTCGGACTAGATGGCTCAGGAGACCCCTTCTGACTTGCTCTGTTTCTATGTTTCCATAATTAAGCAATAATATAAAAAGAGCGCTCCCTCCACCAGGACTAACATTTCATGCTAATGAATGTAAGATCATTAATTTATTCATTCAGGTTGCTCCACTCCCACTTCCAGAACTTCATTGACTCTTGTAATGGTTCACACCCCTTTCCTTTTATTAAGACATCTTTAATAAACAGGCCCAAATAGTTTTAAAATTATTTTTATTCATCAAAGCTTTTTTCTACTTAATATTGCAAGTTGTTGTTGTTAGTCATGAAGTCATGTTGTTAGACATGTTGTTAGTCAGGGATGTCCAACCCATCAGGACCCCATGGACAACATTCCTCCAGGCCTTTCTGTCCTCCACCATCCCCGGAGTCCACTCAAGCTCACGCCAACTGCTTCAGTGACTCCATCCAGCCACCTCATCCTCTGCCGTCCCCTTCTTCTTTTGCCATCTATTGCTCCCAGCATTAGGCTCTTCTCCAGGGAGTCCTTCCTTCTCATTAGGTGGCCAAGTTTCATCTTCAGGATCTGGCCTTCTAAAGAGCAGTCAGGGTTGATTTATTATTATTATTATTATTATTATTATTATTATTACATTTCTATGTCGCCCCTTGCCGAAGCCTCGGGGCGGCTTACAACACAATAAGATACATTCAAATACAATAGAACATAATAAATTACCAATTAAATACAAAAATACAAAAAATACACTGAGATAAAATAACATAAAATTAAAATTAACAGTATAAAATAAGTAAATAAAGAATATAGGAGGAGAAAAGAGAAGGAAGAAGAAGTTGTCCTGGCCAGATCATATATTTTAACAATTAAAATGATGTTTAAATAAAAGGTCTTTACCTGGCGGCGAAAAGCCAGTAACGACGGTGCCAGGCGGACCTCTTTGGGGAGTGAATTCCATAGGTTGGGCGCCACCGCAGAGAAAGCCCTCCTCCGAGTACTTACTCTCCTAATTTCTTTCATGGAAGGTTCCCGGAGAAGGGACTCTCCCGCAGATCTCAAGGGGCAGTCGGGCATATACGGACGTAAGCACTCGTTCAGGTAGCCAGGACCCAAGCGGTTTAGGGCTTTATAGGTCATAACCAACACCTTGAATTGGGCCCGGGCTTCAATGGGAAGCCAGTGAAGCTGACGGAGGACTGGAGTCATGTGAGCATAATGCCCTGCCCCGTCAGCAACCTGGCAGCTCTATTTTGCACCAATTGAAGTGTTTGGACCGTCTTCAGGGGAAGCCCCACGTAAAGCGCATTACAGAAGTCTAGGCGGGAAGTCACCAGCGTGTGTGTCACCGTCGCCAGGCAGTCGTACTCCAGGTAGGGGCGCAGCTGATTAATCAGCCGAAGCTGAAGGAAGGCGCTCCTCGCCACCGCTGTTGCCTGAGCTTCCAAAGAAAGCTCCGGGTCGAGGAGTACTCCTAAGCTGTGGACCTTGTCCCTAAGAGGGAGTGTTGCACCATTCAGGACCAGGTCAAATCCACCCTCTCTGAAGCCCGATCCGCCAACCAACAGGACCTCCGTCTTGTCTGGGTTGAGTTTCAGTTTGTTGGACCTCATCCATTCCATTACCTTGGCCAAGCACCAGTTCAGCACAGCCACTACCTCACCTGGATTAGTGGAAAACGAGAGGTAGAGTTGGGTATCATCAGTGTATTGATGATTCCGCAGCCCACACCTCCTGATGACCTCTCCCAGCGGTTTCATATAGATGTTAAATAGCAGAGGGGATAGAATGGAGCCCTCTG
>NW_025336313.1:0-17051 GCF_004798865.1 Varanus komodoensis
TATAAGGCTTGTGACCATATATAGAATGAGTAAGCTTCCTGTGTCCCGCACCTGCGCAAATGCACTAGGGAGTTGGCTGCTTTACTGTTCTGCGCCTGCGCAAATGCACTAGGGACTTGGCTGCTTAACTCGATGATGATTGGTTTAGGCAAATACAAATGTAACAATCTGTGAATTAATAAAAAGGGGCTGACGGTGGTGAGGAAGGAGGACATCTTTAAGAGGACATTTTAGGAAGAATTCCTAAAGAAGAACATCTTTGATTAGAATTATTCAGCTAAGAAAAACTTCTTTGTTCTCCGGAGTACTCAACCGAGCATGCTTTGAAACTTTATCTCTCGTCTGCAGTGTTTTATTTCTCTCTCTGAACTCTCTCACGCCGATTGTCGGAGCAGGCACTCCGACATGACGCGGACACACCTAGTCCTCTTTGAGACGCTGTCCGTCCGGGCAGGCCCGCGTTTCTGCCCGTACCAAGAGCTTTCCGACGGTCGGAAGTCCGCCCAAAGGCCGGGATTTCCCGGCTACACCCTGACAAAGGGCCAAAAGTTGCCCCGAATAGAGGGTGACGCGGACACAGCTCGTCCTCTTTGAGACGCTGTCCCTCGCGCAGGCCTCTGTTTCTGCCCATTCCGAACGCGTTCCGACGGTCGGACGCCCGCCCGTAGGCTGTGATTTCCCGGCTCCGCCCTGACAGAGGGGCAAAAGTGGTACAAAGAGAGGGCGACACGGACACCCCTAGTCCTCATTGAGACGCTGTTTCTCCGTGCAGGCCTCCGCTTCCGCACGTACCAAGAGCTTTCCGACTGTCGGAGGTCCGCCCAAAGGCCGGGATTACCCGGCCCCACCCTGACAGAAAGGCAAAAGTTGCCCGAAAAAGAGGGCCACGTGGACACACCTAGTCCTCTTTGAGACGCTGTCCCTCACGCAGGCCTCTGTTTCCGCCCATTCCGAGCGAGTTCCGCCGGTCGGAGGCCCGCACAGAGGCCCTGATTTCCGGCTCCAGCCTGAGAGAGGGCCAAGAGTTGCCCCGAAAGAGGGTGACGGGGACACACCTAGTCTTCTTTGAGACGCTGTCCCTCCGCGCAGTCCTCTGTTTCCTCCCGTTCCGAGCGCGTTCCGAAAGTCGGAGGCCCGCCCGGAAGCCGGGATCTTCCGCCTCCACCCTGACAAAGAGAGATGCACGCGCACATAGTCCTCTTTGAGAGGCTGTCCCTCCCCGCAGGCCTCCATTTCCTCCCGTTACAAGCGCTTTCCTTCGGTCGGAGGCCTGCCCGGAGGCAGCGATTTCCCGGCCTCACCCTGATAGAGGGCCAAAAGTTGCCCCGAAGAGAGGGCCACGCGGACACAATTAGTCCTCTTTGATACGCTGTCCCTCCACCCAGGCCTCCGTTTCCGCCCGTTCCGAGTGCGTTCCGACGGTCGGCGTCCCGCCCGGAGGCCGCAACTTCCCGGCCCCACCCTGACAGACGGGCAAGCCTTGCCCCGAAAAGGGGCCGACGCGGGCACATCTATTCCTCTTTGAGACGCTGTCCCTCATGCAGTCCTCCGTTTCTGCCCTTACCGAGCACGTTCCGACAAGCAGAGGCCAGCCCAGAGGCCGCGATTTCCCGGCCCCACCCTGACATATGGGCATGACTTGCCCCAGGCTGGGGCGGGAAATCGCGGACCACTGGCAGGACTCCATTTCTGCCCGTACCAAGAGCTTTCCGACGGTCGGAAGTCCGCCCAAAGGCCGGGATTTCCCGGCCCCACCCTGACAAAGGGCCAAAAGTTGCTCCGAATAGTGGGTGACGTGGACACACCTGGTCCCCTTTGAGACGCTGTCCCTCGGGCAGGCCTCCGTTTCTGCCCATTCCGAGTGCGTTCCGACGGTCGGAGGCCCGCCCGGACGCCGCGATTTCCAGGCCCCACCCGGACAGCGGCCCAAAAGTTTCTCCAAAAACAGGGTGACACGGACATACCTAGTCCTCTTTGAGACGCTGTCCCTCCGCGCAGACCTCCATTTCCGCCCATTCTGAGCACGTTCCAATGGTCGGAGGCCCGCCCGGTGGCCGCGATTTCCCGGCCCAACCCTGACAGGGGGGCAAAAGTTGCCCGGAAAGCAGGTCGAAGAACGAACCCAGTCCTCCAGAGGGGCTGTCCCTCCGCGCAGTTCTCCGCTTCTGCCTGTTCCGAGCACGTTCCCACCGTTGGAGGCCAGCCCAGAGTCCACGATTTCCCGGCTCCACCCTGACAGAGGGGCAAAACTTGCCCCGAAAAGACGGCCACGTGGACACACCGAGTCCTCTTTGAGATGTTGTCCCTCGCGCAGGCCTCCACTTCCGCCCGTTCCAAGCAGGTTCCAACGGTCGGAGTCCTCCCGGAGGCCGCGATTTCCCGACCCCACCCTAACAGAGGGCCAAAAGTTGCCCCGAAAAGAGGGTGACGCGGACACACCTAGTCCTCTTACAAATGCTGTCCCTCAGCACAGGCCTCCGTTTCCGCCCGTTCCGAGGACATTCCGACGGTCGGAGGCCCGCCCGGAGGCCGCGATTTCCCGGCTCCACCCTGAAGGTGGGCCAGAAGTTGCCCCGAAAACTTGGTGACTCGGACACACCTAGTCCTCTTTGAGACGCTGTCCCTCCGCGCAGGAATCCGTGTCCTCCGTTCCGAGTGCGTTCCAACAGTCGGCGGCCAGCCCAGAGGCTGCGATTTCCCGGCCCCACCCTGACAGAGGGGCAAAAGTTGCCCCGAAAACATCGGGACGCGCGCGCACCTTGTCCTCTTGGATACGCTGTCCCTCCACGCAGGCCTCCGTTTCCACCCGTTCCGAGCGCGTTCCGACGGTCGGAGGCCCTCCCAGAGGTTGCGATTTCCCAGCCCCACCCTGACAGAAAGAGAATGCTGCCCCGAAATGAGGGCGACTCAGACACACCTAGTCCTCTTTCAGACGCTGTCCCTCCTTGCAGGCCTCCGTTTCTGACCATACCAACCACGTTTCGACGGTTGGAGGCCCGCCCAAGGTCCAGGATTTCCCAGCCCCACTCTGACAGAGGGCCAAAAGTTTCCCCGAACAGAGGGTGACAAGCACAACTAGTCCTTTTGAGGCGCTGTCCTTACGCGCAGGCCTCCGTTTCCGCCCCTTCCGAGTGCTTTCCGACGGTCAGAAACCCGCACGGAAGCCGCGATTACCTGGCCCCACCCTGACAGGGGGGAAAAAGTTGCCCCGAAAAGGGGCCATGCATGGGCACTTTGTCCACTTTGAGACGCTGCCCTCCACGCAGACCTCCGTTTCTGCCTGTTCTGAGAGCGTTCCGACGGTCGGAGGCCCTCCCGGAGGCCACGATTTCTGGGCCCCACTCTGACGGAGGGGCAACAGTTGCTCCGTAAAGAGGGCCATGCGGACACGCATAGTCCTCTTTGAGACGCTGTCCCTCCGCGCAGCCTTCCGTTTCTGCCCATACTGAGCGAGTTACGACGGTCCGAGTCCCGCCCGAAGGCCAGGATTTCCAAGCCCGACCCTGAGAGAGAGGCAAAAGATGCCCAGAAAACAGGGCGAAGCGCGCGCACCGAGTCCTCTTTGAGAAGCTGTCCTTCGCGCAGGCCTCCGTTTCCACCTGTTCTGAGCGCGTTCCGATGGTCGGAGGCCCGCCCGGACTCCGCGATTTCCCGGCTCCACCCTGACAGAGGGGCAAAAGTTGCCCCGAAAAGAGGGCCACACGGGCACACCTAGTATTCTTTGAGACGCTGTCCCTCGCGCAGGCCTCCATTTGGGCCCATTCCGAGCACGTTCCGACGGTCGGAGTCCCGCCCGGAGGCCGTGAATTCCCTGCCCCACCCTGACAGAGGGGCTAAAGTTGTCCCGAAAACAGGGGGATGTGTGCGCACCTAGTCCTCTTGGAGACGCTGTCCCGCCGCGCATGTCTCCGTTTCCACACATTCCAAGCACGTTCCGACAGCTGGAGGACCGCCCGGAGGCTGCGATTTCCCGGCTCTTCCCTGACAGTGGGCCAGAAGTTGCCCGGAAAAGAGGGTGACTCGGACACACCTAGTCCCCTTTGAGACTCTGTCCCTCCGAGGAGGAATCCGTGTCCGCCGTTCCGAGTGCGTTCCGAAGGTCGGAAGCCCGCCCAGAGGACATGATTTCCCGGCTCCACCCTAACAGAGGGGCAAAAGTTGCCCCGAAAAGAGGGCCACACGGACACACCTAGTATTCTTTGAGATGCTGTCCCTCGCACAGGTCTCCATTTCCGCCCATTACGAGCATGTTCCGACGGTCGGAGGCCTGCCCGGAGGCCGCGAATTCCCGGCCCCACCCTGACAGTGGGGCTAAAGTTGTCCCGAAAACAGGGGGATGTGTGCGCACCTAGTCCTCTTGGAGACGCTGTCCCGCCGCGCATGTCTCCGTTTCCACACATTCCGAGCGTGTTCCGACGGTTGGAGGCCCGCACGGAGGCCGCGATTTCCCCGCTCTTCCCTGACAGTGGGCCAGAAGTTGCCCTGAAAAGAGGGTGACTCGGACACACCCAGTCCCCTTTGAGACTCTGTCCCTCCGAGGAGGAATCCGTGTCCGCCGATCCGAGTGTGTTCCAAAGGTCGGAAGCCCGCCCAGAGGCCATGATTTCCCGGCTCCACCCTAACAGAGGGGCAAAAGTTGCCCCGAAAAGAGGGCCACACGGACACACCTAGTATTTTTTGAGACACTGTCCCTCGCACAGGTCTCCACTTCCGCCCATTACGAGCACGTTCCGACGGTCGGAGGCCTGCCCGGAGGCCGCGAATTCCCGGCCCCACCCTGACAGTGGGGCTAAAGTTGCCCCGAAAAAAGGTGATGTGCGCGCACCTAGTACTCTTGGAGAAAATGCCCTCCGCGCAGGCCTCCGTTTCGTCTTGTTCTGAGCACGTTCCGACGGTCGGACGTACGCCCGGAGGCCGTGATTTCCCGGCCCCACACTGACAGAGGGCCAAATGATGCCCCGAAAAGAGGGAGACACGGACACACATAGTCCTCTTTGAGATGCTGTTCCTCCGCGCAGGCCTCCATTTCCGCCCATTCCGAGAGCATTCCAACGTTTGGAGGCCCGCACGGAGGCCCTGATTTCCCGGCCTCAGTCTGACAGAGGGCAAAGGCTGTCCCGAAAAGATGGCGACGCGCGCGCACCTTGTCCTCTTTGAGATGCTGTCCCTCACTCAGTCCTCCGTTTCAGCCTGTTCCGAACGCGTTCTGACGGTAGAGGGCCTGCTCAGAGGCCGCGATTTCCCGCCACCCCCCTGACAGATGGGCTAAAGTTGCCCCGAAAAGGGGGCGACGCGGACTCACCTAGTCCTCTTTGAGACGCTGTCCCCCCGCGGAGGCCTACGGTTATGCCCGTTCCGAGTGCATTCCAACAGTCGGCGGCCAGCCCAGAGGCTGCGATTTCCCGGCCCCACCATGACAGAGGGGCAAAAGTTGCCCCGAAAACAGGGGGAGGTGGGCTCACCTTGTCCTCTTGCATACGCTGTCCCTCCACGCAGGCTTCCGTTACTGCCCATGCCGAGCGCGTAACGACGGTCGGAGGCCCGCCCGAAGGCCAGGATTTCCCGGCCCGACCCTGACAGAGAGGCAAAAGATGCACGGAAAAGAGGGCAAAGCGCGAGCACCTAGTCCTCTTTGAGAAGCTGTTCTTCGTGCAGGGCTGCGTTTCCGCACGTTCCGAGCACATTCCGACGGTTGGAGGCCCGCCCGGACGCCACGATTTCCCGGCCCCACACTGACAGAGGCCTAAAAGTTTCCCCAAAAAGAGGGTGACGCGGACACACCTAGTCCTCTTTGAGATGCTGTTGCTCCATGCAGGCCTCTGTTTCTGCCCGTTCCGAGTACATTCCGTTGGTCGGAGGACTGCCCGGAGGACGCTATTTCCCGGCCCCACCCTGACAGAGGCCTAAAAGTTTCCCCAAAAAGAGGGTGACGCGGACACACCTAGTCCTCTTTGAGATGCTGTTCCTCCACGCAGGCCTCCGTTTCCGCCCGTTCTGAGCGTGTTCCAACTGTCGGAGACCGCCAGGAGGTGGCGAATTCCCGGCCCCACCATGACAGAGGCCCAAAAGTTTCCCCAAAGAGAGGGTGACGCAGACACACCCAGTCCTCTTTGAGACGCTGTTCCTCGGCGCAGGCGTCCATTTCTGCCCATTTCGAGCACGTTCCAACGGTTGGTGGCCCGCCCGGTGGCCACGAATTCCCGGCCCCAGCTAGACAGAGGGGCAAAAGTTGCCCCAAAAAGGGGCCATGCACGCGCTCTTATTCCTCTTTGAGACGCTGTTGCTCCACGCGGGCCTCCGTTTCTGCCTGTTCTGAGTGCGTTCCGACGGTCGGAGGCCGTCCCGGAGGCCGGGATTTCCCGGCCCCACTCTGACAGAGGCCCAAAAGTTTCCCCAGAAAGAGGGTGATGCGGACAAAGCTAGTCCACTTTGAGACGCTGTCCCTCTGCGCAGGCCTCCATTTCCGCCCATTCCTAGTGTGTTCCGACGGTCGGAGGACCGCCAGAGGCCGCGATTTCCCTGCCCCACCCTGACAGAGGCCCAAAAGTTTCCCCAATAATAGGGTAACGCGGACACACGTAGTCCATTATGGGACGCTGTCCCTCCGCGCGGAAATCCGTTTCCGCCCATTCCGTGCGCATTGCGACTGCCAGAGTCCCGCCCGATGGCCAGGATGTCCCGGCCCCACCCTGACAGAAGCGCAAAAGTTACCCCAAAAAGAGTGCCACGCGGACACACCTAGTCCTCTTTGAGACGCTGTCCTTCCACGCAGACCTCCGTTTTAGCCCGTTCCGAGCACGTTCCCACAGTCTGAGGCCCACCCGGAGGCCGGGATTTCTCAGTTCCACCCTGACAGTGGGGCAAAAGTTGCCCCAAAAAGATGGTGACGCGGACACACCTAGTCCTCTTTGAGATGCTGTCCTTCCGCGCAGGCCTCTGTTTCCGCTTGTTCTGAGCGCGTTCCTATGGTCGGATGCCCGCCCGGAGGCCGCGATTTCCCGGCCCCACTCTGACAGAGGGGCAAAAGTTGCCCCGAAAAGGGGGTGACGGGGACACACCCAGTCCTCTTTGAGAAGCTGTCCCTCGCGCAGGCCTCCGTTTCCGCCCGTTTCGAGGATGTTCCGACTGACGGAGGCCCGCCCGAGGACCGCAATTTCCCGGCCCCACACTGACAGAGAGGCAAAAGTTGCCCGGATAACAGGGCGACGCAAGCAGCTGGTCCTTGTTGAGGCGCAGTCCTTCCGTGCAGGCCTCTGTTTCCGCCCATTCCGAGCGCATTCCGATGGTCGGAGTCCCGCCCAGGGGCTGCGATTTACCGGCACTACCCTGACAGATGGGCAAGGCTTGCCCCGAAAACGGGGCGACGCGGACAAGCCTAGTCCTCTTTCAGATGCTGTCCTTCCACTCATGATTCCGTTTCCGCCTGTTCCGAGCGTGTTCCGACGATCAGAGACCGGCACGGAGGATGCGACTTCCCGACCCAACCCTGACAGAGGGCCAAAATTTCCCCTGAAAAGAGGTTTACGCGGACACACCTAGTACTCTGTGAGACGCTGTCCCTTGTGCAGGCCTCTGTTCCCGCCCGTTCCGAGCATGTTCCGACGGTCGGAAGCCCACCCGGAGGCCGCGATTTCCTGGCCCCACTCTGACAGAGGGGCAAAAGTTGCCCTGAACAGAGGGTGACGCGGGCACACCTAGTCCCCTTTGAGACGCTGTCCATCCGCGCAGGAATCCGTTTCCACCCGTTCCGAGTGCGTTCCGACGGTCGGATGACCGCCCAGAGGCCGCGATTTCCCGGCCCCACCCTCACAGATTGGCAAAAGTTGCCCCGAAAACAGGGGGACGCGGACACACTTAGTCCTCTTTGAGGCCCGCCCAAATGCCGCGATTTCCCAGCCCCAACCTGAGAGAGGGGCAAAAGTTGCCCCGAAAAGAGGGCCACGTGGACACACCTAGTACTCTTTGAGACGCTGCCCCTCAGTGCAGGCCTCCATTTCCGCCCATTCCGATAACGTTCCACGTTCGGATTCCGGCCCGGAGGCGGCAATTTCCCGGCCCCAGCCTGACAGAGAGGCAAAAGTTGCCTGGATAACAGGGCGACAAAAACACCTGGTCCTCTTTGAGGCGCAGTCCTTCCGTGCAGGCCTCTGTTTCCGCCCATTCCGAGCGCATTCCTATGGTCAGAGTCCCGCCCAGGGGCTGCGATTTCCCTGCACCACCCTGACAGATGGGCAAGGCTTGCCCCAAAAACAGGGCGACGCGGAAAGACTAGTCCTCTTTCAGATGCTGTCCTTCCACTCATGCTTCCGTTTCCGCCTGTTCGGAGCGCGTTCCGACGGTCAGAAACTGGCACGGAGGACGCGACTTCCCGTCCCCACCCTTACAGAGGGGCAAAAGTTGCCCCGAAAAGAGGGCCACGTGGACACACCTAGTCTTCTTTCAGATGCTGTCCCTCCGCGTAGGACTCTGTTTCAGCCCTTTCCGGGCGCGTTCCACGTCTGGATGCATGCCCGGATGCCGCGATTTCCCGGCCCCACCCTGACAGAGGGGAAAAAGTTGCCCCAAAAAGAGGGTGACGCAGACACACATAGTCCTTTGTGAGACGCTGTCCCTCAGCGCAGGCCTCCGTTTCCGCCGATTCCGAGAGTGTTCTGACGGTCGGAGGCCCATCCGGAGGCTGCGATTTCCCGGCCCCACCCTGACAGAGGGCCAAAAGTTCCCCCGAAAAGAGGTTTACGCGGACACACCTAGTCCTCTTTGAGACGCTGTCCCTCGCGCAGGCCTCCGTTTCCGCCCGTTCCGAGCACGTTCCGACGGTCGGAGGCCCACCCGGAGGCCGCGATTTCCCGGCCCCACTGTGTCAGAGGGGCAAAAGTTGCCCCGAACAAAGGGTGACGCGGGCACACCTTGACCCCTTTGAGACGCTGTCCCTCCACGCAGGAATCCGTTTCCACCCGTTCCGTGTGCATTCTGACGGTCGGATGCCTTCCAGAGGCAGCGATTTCCCGGCTCCACCCTGGCAGAGGGGCAAAACTTGCCCCGAAAAGAGGGCCACATGGACACTCCTAGTCCTCTTTGAGACGTTGTCCCTCACGCAGGCCTCCGCTGCCGCCCGTTCCGAGTGCGTTCCGACAGTCGGAGGCCTGCCCAGGGGCCGCGATTTCCCGGCCCCATGCTGACAGTGGGGCTAAAGTTGTCCCAAAAACAGGGGGATGCACGCGCACCTAGTCCTCTTGGAGACGCTGTCCCACACGCAGGTCTCCATTTCTGCCCGTTCCTAGCACGTTCCGACTGCCAGGGGCCCGCCCGGATGCCGCGAATTCCTGGCCCCACTCTGACAGAGGGGCAAAAGTTGCTCCGAAATGAGGGTGACACGGACACACCTAGTCCTCCTGGAGACGCTGTCCCTCCGCGCATGTCTCCGTTTCCACCCATTCCGAGTGCGTTCCGACGGTCGGAGGCCCCCCCGGAAGCCACGATTTGCCGCCTCCACCCTGACAGAGGGCCAGAAGTTGCCCCGAAAAGAGGGCCGCGGGGACACACTTTGTCCTCTTTGAGACGCTGTCCTTCCACGCAGGCCTCCCTTTATGTCCGTTCCGAACGCGTTCCCACGGTCTGAGGCCCACCCGGAGGCCGGGATTTCCCGGCTCCACCCTGACAGTGGCCAAAGGTTGCCCCGAAAAGAGGACCACACGGACACACCTGGTTCCCTTGGAGACGCAGTCCCTCGCGCAGGCCTCCGTTTCCGCCCATTCCGAGCGTGTTCCGACAGTCGGACACCCGCCCGGAGGCCGCGACTTCCCGGTTCCACCCTGAAAGAGGGGCAAAAGTTGCCGGGAAAACAGGGAGATGCACGCACCTAGTCAACTTTGAGATGCTGTCCCTCCGTGCAGGAATCTGTGCCCGCCGTTCCGAGTGTGTTCTGACGGTAAGAGTTCCGCCCGGAGTCCGCGATTTCCAGGCCCTACTCTGACAGAGGGGCAAAGGTTGCCCCGAAAAGGGGCCATGCACGCGCACTTACTTCTCTTTGACACGCTGTCCCTCCACGCAGGTCTCCGTTTCTGCCTGTTCTGAGTGTGTTCCGATGGTCGGAGGCCCTCTCGGCGACGCCATTTCCCAGCCCCACTCTGACAGAGGGGGAAAAGTTGCTTTGTAGAGAGGGCCACACGGACAAACCTGGTTCGTTTGGAGACGCAGTCCCTCGCGCAGGCCTCCGTTTCTGCCCATGCCGAGCGCGTTCCGACAGTCGGAGCCCCGCCTGGAGGCCGCGATTTCCTGGCCCAACCCTGACAAAGGCCCAAAAGTTTCCCGAAAAAGAGGGTGACGTGGACACACTTAGTCCCCTTTGAGACGCTGTCCCTCCGCGTAGGCCTCCTTTTAAGCCCGTTCTGAGCGCGTTCCGACGGTCGGAGGCCCGCCCAGAGGCCGCCATTTCCCGGCCCCATCCTGACAGAGGCCCAAAAGTTTCCCCAAAAAGGGAGTGACGCGGACACACCTAGTCCCTTTGAGACGCTGTCCCTCCACGCAGGCCTCTGTTACTGCCCGTTCCGAGCACGTTCCGACGGTCGGAGGTTTGCCGGGAGGCCGCGATTTCCCGGCCCAACGCTGACAGTGGGGCAAACGTTGCCTCGAAAACAGGGTGAAGTGCGTCCACCAAGTCCTCTTTGAGACGCTGTCCCTCCGCACAGAAATCCATTTCCGCCCATTCCGTGCGCGTTCCGACTGTCGGAGGCCAGACCAGAGGCCGCGATTTCCCGGACCACCCTGACAGAGGGCCAACAGTTGCCCCGAAAAGAGGGGGATGTGCGCGCACCTGGACCTCTTGGAGACGCTGTCTCTCCGCGGGGGCCTCCGTTTCCACTTGTTCTGAGCTTGTTCCGACGGTCAGAGTTCCACCCGGAGTCCGCTACTTCCAGGCCCCACTCTGACAGAGGGGCAAAAGTTGCCCCGAAAATGGGCCATACACGCGCACTTACTTCTCTTTGAGACGCTGTCCCTCCACGCAGGTCTCCGTTTCTGCCTGTTCTGAGTGCATTCCGACGGTCGGAGGCCCGCCCGGAGGCTGCGATTTCCCGACCCCACCCTGACAGTGGGGCCAACGTTGCCCCGAATGGAGGGTGACGCGGACACACCTAGTCCTGTTTGAGACGCTGTCCCTCGCCCAGGCCGCTGCTTCCGCCCGTTCCGAGCGCGTTCCGACGGTCGGAGGCCCGCCCGGAGGCCGAGATTTCCCGGCACCACTCTGACAGAGGAGAAAAAGTTGCCTGAAAAGAGGGTGATGCGGATACACCTAGTCCTCTTTGAGACGCTGTCCCTCCGCGCATGTCTCGGTTTCCACCCATTCCGAGCACATTCCGATGGTCGGAGGACCGCCCAGAGACCGCGATTTCCCGGATCCTGACAGAGGTGCAAAAGTTGCCCCGAAAAGTGGGTGACGCGGACACACCTAGTCCTCTTTGAGACGCTGTCCCTCGCGCAGGTCTCCGTTTCCGCCCATTCAGAGCACGTTCCGTCGTTCGGAGGCCCGCCCGTAGGCCGCGATTTTCCGGCCCCACCCTGACAGAGGGGCTAAAGTTGCCCCGAAAACGGGGATGCGCTCACACCTTGTCCTCTTGGAGACGCTGTCACTCCTCGCAGGCCTCCGTTTCCGCCGGTTCCGAGCAAGTTCCTACGGTCAGAGAACGGCACAGAGGACGCGACTTCCCGTCCCCACCTTGACAGAGGGACAAAAGTTGCCCCGAAAAGAGGGCCACGTGGACACACGTAGTCTCCTTTCAGATGCTGTCCCTCTGCGCAGGACTCTGTTTCAGCCCTTTCCGAGCGCGTTCCACATTTGGATGCATGCCCAGAAGCCGCGATTTCCCGCCCCACCCTGACAGAGGGGAAAAAGTTGCCCCGAAAAGAGGGTGACGCAGACACACATAGTCCTCTGTGAGACGCTGTCCCTCAGCGCAGGCCTCCGTTTCCGCCCATTCCGAGAGCGTTCTGACGGTCGGAGGCCTATCCGGAGGCCGCGATTTCCCGGCCCCACCCTGACACATTGGCAAAAGTTGCCCCGAAATGAGGGCGACGCGCGTGCCCCTAGTTTTGTTTGAGAAGCTGTCCCTCCGCGCAGGCCTCCATTATGCCCATTCCGAGCGTGTTCCGATGGTCGGAGGCCCGCCCGGAGTCCGCGATTTCCCGGCCCCACCCAGACAGAGGGGCAAAAGTCACCCCGAGAATAGGGCGACTGGGACACAACTAGTCCTCTTTGAGACGCTGTCCCTCCACGCAGGCTTCCGTTTCCGCCTGATCCGAGCCCGTTCCGAGGGTCAGAGACCAGCACGGAGGACGCGACTTCCCGTCCCCACCCTGACAGAGGGGCAAAAGTTGCCCCGAAAAGATGGCCACGTGGACACCCCTAGCCTTCTTTCAGATGCTGTCCCTCCAGGCAGGACTCTGTTTCAGCCCTTTCTGAGTGCGTTCCACGTTTGGATGCATGCCCGGAGGCTGCGATTTCCCAGCCCCACCCTGACAGAGGGGAAAAAGTTGCCCCGAAAAGAGGGTGACGCAGACACACATAGTCCTCTGTGAGACGCTGTCCCTCCACGCTGGCCTCCCTTTCTGCCTGTATCGCGCGCGTTCCGAAAGTCGGAGCCCCCCCCCCGAAGGACGGGATTACGCGGCCACTCCCTGACAGACTGGCAAAAGTTGCCCCGAAAACAGGGCGACGCGTGCACACCTAGTCTTCTTTGAGACACTTTCCCTCACGCAGACCACCGTTTTCGCCCGTTCCGAGAGCGCTCTGACAGACGGAGGCCCGCCTGGAGACCGCGATTTCCCAGCCCCACCCTCACAGATTGGCAAAAGTTGCCCCGAAAGGAGGGCGACAGGCGCACCCCTAGTTTTCTTTGAGAAGCTGTCCCTCCGCGCAGGCCTCCATTTCCGCCTGTTCCGAGCGCATTCCGATGGACGGAGTCCCGCCCAGGGGCTGCAATTTCCCAGCACCACCATGACAGATGGGGTAGACTTCCCCCGAAAACAGGGCGACGCGGACACACTTAGTCCTCTTTAAGATGCTGTCCCTCGAGCAGGCCTCCATTTCTGCCCGTTTTGAGCACGTTACGACGGTCGGAGGCCCGCCCAGAGGCCGCAATTTCCCGACCCCACCCTGACAGAGGGCCAAAAGTTGCCCCGAAAAGAGGTGTACGCGGACACACCTAGTCCTCTTTGAGACGCTGTCACTCGGGGAGGCCTCTGTTTCCGCCCTTTCCGAGCACGTTCCGATGGTCGGAGGCCCATCCGGAGGCCGCGATTTCCCGGCCCCACACTGATAGAGGGCCAAAAGTTGCCCCGAAAAGAGGGTGACGCAGACACACCTAATCCCCTTTGAGACGCTGTCCCTCCACGCAGGAATCCGTTTCCACCCGTTCCGAGAGCGTCCCGACAGTCGGATGCCCGACCAGAGGCCGCGATTGCCTGGCTCCACCCTGACAGGGGCAAAACTTGCCCCGAAAAGAGGGCCACGCGAACAAACTTAGACCTCTTTGAGACGCTGTCCTTCAACACAGGCCACATTTTTAGCCCGTTCCGAGCACGTTCCCAAGGTCTGAGGCCCGCCCGGAGGCCGGGATTTCCCGGCCCCACCCTGACAGAGAGGCAAAAGTTGCCCAGAAAACAGCGCGAAGCGCGCCACCTTGTCCTCTTTGAGACACGGTCCTTCGTGCAGGCCTCCGTTTCTGCCCGTTCCGAGTGCGTTCCGATGTTCGGAGGCTTGCACAGTGGCCGCGATTTCCCGGAGCCACACTGACAGTGGGGCCAAAGTTGCCCCGAAAACAGGGGGAAGCGCGCAGCTAGTCCTCTTGGAGACGCTGTCATTCCGCGCAGGCCTCCGTTTCCACCCGTTCCGAGTGCATTCCGACGGTCGGATGCCCGCCCAGAGGCCGCGATTTCCCAGCCCCACCCTGACAGAGGGCCAAAAGTTGCCCCGAAAAGAGGGTGACACGGATACACCTAGTCCTCTTTGAGACGCTGTCCCTCCGCGCAGGCCTCCGCTTCCGCCCGTTCCGACCTCGTTTCCGACGGACTCAGGCCCACCCGGAGGCCAAGATTTCCCGGCCCCACGCTGATAGGGGGGCAAATGTTGCCATGAAGAGGGTGACGGGCATCCACCTAGTCCTCTTGGACACGCTATCCCTCCGCGGAGGCCTCCGCATCCACCCATTCCGAGCGCGTTCTGACGGTCGGAGGCCCACCCGGAGGCCGCGATTTCCCGGCCCCACCATAACAGAGGGCCAAAAGTTGCCCCGAAAAGAGGGTGACGCAGGCACACCTAATCCCCTTTGAGACGCTGTCCCTCCGGGCAGGAATCCGTTTCCACCCGTTCTGAGAGCGTTCCGACAGTCGGATGCCCGCCCAGAGGCCGCGATTGCCTGGCTCCACCCTGACAGGGGCAACACTTGCCCCGAAAAGAGGGCCACGCGGACAAACATAGTCCTCTTTGAGACGCTGTCCTTCAACGCAGGCCACATTTTTAGCCCGTTCCAAGCACGTTCCCACGGTCTGAGGCCCGCCCAGAGGCCGGGATTTCCCGGCCCCACATTGACATAGGGCCAAAAGATGCCCCGAAAAGAGGGCCACGCGGACACACCTAGTTCTCTTTGAGAGCTGTCCGTCAATGCAGGCCACCTTTTTAGCCCGTTCCGAGCACGTTCCCACGGTCTGAGGCCAGCCCGGAGGCCGGGATTTCCGGGCCCCACCCTCACAGAGATGCTGAAGTTGCCCGGAAAACAGGGCGAAGCGCGCACGCCTTGCCCTCTTTGAGACACTGTCCTTCGTGCAGGCCTCCGTTTCTGCCCGTTCCGAGGGCGTTCCGATGGTCGGAGGCTTGCACAGAGGCCGCGATTTGCCGGCCCCACGCTGGCAGTGGGGCAAACTTTGCCCAAAAACAGGGAGACGGGCGTCCAACTTGTCCCCTTGGAGACGCTGTCCCTCTGCGCGGGCCTCCGTTTCCACCCATTCCAACCGTGTTCCGATGGTCGGGGGACCGCCCGGAGGCCGCGATTTCCCTGCCACACCCGGACAGAGGTCCAAAAGTTGCCCCGAAAAGAGGGTCACGCGGACATATATAGTCCTCTTTGAGACGCTGTCCCTCGCGCAGGCCTCCGTTTCCGCCCTTTCTGAGCACGTTTCGATGGTAGGAGGCCCGCCCGGATGCCGCGATTTCCCGGCCCCACCCTGACAGAGGCCCAAAAGTTTCCCCAAAAAGAGGGTGACACAGACACACCTAGTCCTCTTTGAGATGCTGTCCCTCCACGCAGGCCTCCATTTCCGCCCGTTCTGAGCGCATTCCGACGATCGGAGGCTTGCCCGGAGGCCGCGATTTCCCAGCCCCACGCTGACAGTGGGGCTAAAGTTGTCCCGAAACCAGGGGGATGCGCGCGCACCTAGTCCTCTTGGAGAAGCTGTCCCTCCGAGCATGCCTCCGTGTCCACCGACTCCGAGCGCGTTCCGACGGTCGGAGGACCGCCCGGAGGCCACGATTTCCAGGCTCCACCCTAACAGAGGGCCAGAAGTTGCCCCAAGAAGAGGGTGACCCGGACACACCCAGTCCCCTTTGAGACGCTGTCCCTCCGCGCAGGAATCCGTGACCGCCGTTCCGAGCGCGTTCCGACGCTCGGAGGACCACCGGAGGCCGCGATTTCACGGCTCCACCCTGACAGAGGGGCAAAAGTTGCCCCGAAAACAGGGCCACACGGACACACCTAGTATCTTTGAGACACTGTCCCTCGCCAGACCTCCATTTCCGCCCGTTCCGAGCATGTTACGATGGTAGGAGGCCTGCCCGGAGGCCACGAATACCCGGCTCCACCCTGACAGTGGGGCTAAAGTTGCCCCGAAAACAAGGGGAAGTGCGCGCACCTAGTCCTCTTGGAGAAAATGCCCTTCGCGCAGGCCTCCGTTTCCCCCCATTCCGAGAGCGTTCCGACAGTCGGAGGCCCGCCCAGAGGCCGCGATTTACCGGCCCCACCCTTGCAGAGGGGCAAAAGTTGCCCCAAAAAGGGGGCACGAGGACACACCTAGTCTTCTTTGAGATGGTGTCCCTCCACGAGGTAATCCATTTCCGCCCATTCCGTGCGCGTTAAAACGGTCAGAGGCCCGCCCGAAGGCCAGGATTTCCTGGCCCCACCCTGACAGAGGCCCAAAAGTTTCTCCAAAAAGAGGGTAACGTGGTCACACCTTGTCCTCTTTGAGACGCTGTCTCTCTGCGCAGGACTCCAATTTCCGCCCATTCCGAGTGGGTTTCAACGGTTGGCGGCCCGCCCGGTGGCCGCGATTTCCTGGCCCTAGCCTGACAGAAGGGCAAAAGTTGCCCCGAAAAGGGGCCATGCTTGCGCACTTTCTCCTCTTTGAGACGCTGTCCCTCCACGCAGGCCTCCGTTTCTGCCTGTTCTGAGTGCGTTCCGACGGTCGGAGGCCCTCCCGGAGGCCGCGATTTCCCGGCCCAACTCTGAAACAGGGGCAAAAGTTACTCCGGAAAGAGGGCCACATGGACACACATAGTCCTCTTTGAGACTCTGTCCCTCCGTGCAGGCTTCCGTTACTGCCCATACCGAGCGCGTAACGACGGTCGGAGGCCCGCCCGAAGGCCAGGATTTCCCGGCCCGATCCTCACAGAGAGGCAAAAGATGCACGGAAAACAGGGCAAAGCGCGAGCACCTAGTCCTCTTTGAGAAGCTGTTCTTCGCGCAGGGCTCCATTTCCGCCCGTTCCGAGCACGTTCCGACGGTCGGTGTCCCACCTGGACGCCGCGATTTCCTGGCCCCACCCTGACAGAGGCCTAAAAGTTTCCCCAAGAAGAGGGTGACGCGGACACACCAAGTCCTCTTTGAGACACTGTTCCTCTGCGCAGGCCTCCTCTTCCGCCCGTTCTGAGCGTGTTCCGACAGTCGGAGGACCGCCAGGAGGTGGAGAATTCCCGGCCCCACCGTGACAGAGGGGCAAAAGTTGCCCCGAAAAGGGGCGATGCACGTGCTCTTATTCCTCTTTGAGACGCTGTTGCTCCACGCGGG
>NW_025336314.1:0-7487 GCF_004798865.1 Varanus komodoensis
GCATTCCGACGGTCGGAGGCCCTCCCGGAGGCCGCGATTTCCCGGCCCAACTCTGAAAGAGGGGCAAAAGTTGCTCCGGAAAGAGGGCCACACGGACACGCATAGTCCTCTTTGAGACGCTGTCCCTCTGTGCAGGCTTCCGTTACTGCCCATACCGAGCGCGTAACGACGGTCGGAGGCCCGCCCGAAGGCCAGGATTTCCCGGCCCGATCCTCACAGAGAAGCAAAAGATGCACGGAAAACAGGGCAAAGCGCGAGCACCTAGTCCTCTTTGAGAAGCTGTTCTTCGCGCAGGGCTCCGTTTCCGCCCTTTCCGAGCACGTTCCGACGGTCGGAGGCCCGCCTGGACGCCGTGATTTCCCGGCCCCACCCTGACAGAGGCCTAAAAGTTTCCCCAAGAAGAGGGTGACGCGGACCTACCTAGTCCCCTTTGAGACGTTGTGCCTCTGCGCAGGCCTCTGTTTCTGCCCGTTCCGAGTACGTTCCGTTATTCGCAGGACCGCCCGGAGGACGCTAGTTCCCGGCCCCACCCTGACAGAGGCCCAAAAGTTTCCCCAAAATGAGGGTGACGCGGACACACCTAGTCCTTTTTGAGACGCTGTCCCTCCGTGCAGGCGTCCATTTCCGCCCATTCTGAGCACGTTCCGACGGGTGGAGGATTGCCCGGAGGTCGCGATTTCCCGGCCCCACCCTGCCAGAAAGGCAAAAGTTGCCCGAAAAACAGGGTGAAGTTCGCGCACCTGGTCCTCTTTGAGACGCTGTCCCTCACGCAGGCCTCTGTTTCCGCCCATTCCAAGCGAGTTCCGACAGTCGGAGGACTGCCCGGAGGCCGCGATTTCCCGGCCCCAACCTGACAGGAGGGGAAAAGTTGCTCTGAAAAAACGGCCACGCGTATACAGATAGTCCTCTTTGAGACGCTGTCCCTCCGCACAGGGTTCCGTTTCTGCCAATACCGAGCGCATTACGATGGTCGGAGGCCAGCCCGAAGGCCAGGATTTCCCGGCCCCACCCTGACAGAGAGGCAAAAGTTGCCCGGAAAACAGGGCGAAGCGAGCGCACCTAGTCCCTTTGAGAAGCTGTCCTTCGCGCAGGCCTCTATTTCCGCCCGTTACGAGCACGTTCCGACTGTCGGAGGCCCACCCGGAGGCCGTGAATGCCCAGACCCACTCTGACAGTGGGGCTAAAGTTGTCCCAAAAACAGGGGGATGCACGCGCACCTAGTCCTCTTGGAGACGCTGTCCCTCCGCGCATGCCTCCGTGTCCACCCATTCCGAGCGCGTTCCGACGGTCGGAGGACCGCCCGGAGGCCATGATTTCCAGGCTCCACCCTGACAGAGGGCCAGAAGTTGCCCCAAGAAGAGGGTGACTCGGACACACTTAGTCCGCTTTGAGACGCTGTCCCTCCGCGCAGGAATCCGTGTCCGCCGTTCCGAGTGCGTTCCGACGGTCGGAGGACCACCGGAGGCCCCGATTTCATGGCTCCACCCTGACAGAGGGGCCGAAGTTGTCCCGAAAAGAAGGCCACACGGACACACCTAGTATCCTTTGAGACGCTGTCCCTCGCCAGGCCTCCATTTCCGCCCGTTCCGAGCACGTTCCGACGGTCGGAGGCCTGCCCGGAGGCCGCGAATACCCGGCCCCACCCTGACAGTGGGGCTAAAGTTGCCCCGAAAACAAGGGGAAGTGCGTGCACCTAGTCCTCTTGGAGAAACTGCCCTTCGCGCAGGCCTCCGTTTCCCCCTGTTCCGAGAGCGTGACGACGGTCGGAGGCCCGCTCAGAGGCCGCGATTTACCGGCCCCGCCCTTACAGAGGGGCAAAAGTTGCCCCGACTAGAGGGCCACATGGACACACCTAGTCCTCTTTTGACGCTGTCCCTCCGCGCAGGCCTCAATTTCCGCCAGTTCCGAGCGCGTTCCGACGATCGGAGGCCCGCCCGGAGGCAGCAATTTCCCAGCCCCACTCTGAAAGATGGGCAAAAGTTGCCCCGAAAAGGGGGCACGAGGACACACCTAGTCTTCTTTGAGATGGTGTCCCTCCACGCAAGACTCCGTTTCTGCCATTTCCGAGCCTGTTCCACGTTCGGATGCAGACCTGGAGGCTGCGATTTCCCGTCCCCACCCTGACAGAGGGGCAAAAGTTGCCCAAAAAACAGGGTGACGCGGACACACATAGTCCTCTTTCAGACGCTGTCCCTCCACGCAGGACCCCATTTCCACCAGTTCCGAGCGCGTTCCGACGATCGGAGGCCCGCCCGGAGTCCGCGATTTCCCAGCCTCACCCTGACAGAAGGCCAAAAGTTTCTCCGAAAAAAGGGCCACGCGGACACAGCTTGTCCTCTTTGAGATGCTGTCCCTCGCACAGGCCTCCGTTTCCACCCATTCGGAGCGCGTTCTGATGGGCGGAGGACTGCCCGGAGGTCGCGATTTCCCGGCCTCACCCTGACAGAGGGCCAAAAGTTGCCGGAAAACAGGGCGACGCGTGCCCCTAGTACTCCTTGATGGCTGTCCCTCCGAGCAGTCCACTGTTTCCGCCTGTTCCGTTCGCGTTCCATTCTCCTGAGGATGAGATTTCCCGGCTCCACCCTGACAGAGTGGCAAAAGTTGTACAAAAAGAGGGCGACGCGGACACCCCTAGTCCTCATTGAGATGCTGTCCCTCTGCGCAGGCCTCCATTTCTGCCCGTACCAAGAGCTTTCAGACTGTCGGAAGTCCGCCCAAAGACCGGGATTTCCCGGCCCCACCCTGCCAGAAAGGCAAAAGTTGCCCGAAAAACAGGGTGAAGTTCGCGCACCTGGTCCTCTTTGAGACGCTGTCCCTCACGCAGGCCTCTGTTTCCGCCCATTCCAAGTGAGTTCCGACAGTCGGAGGACTGCCGGGAGGCCGTGATTTCCCGGCCCCACCCTGAGAGAGGGCAAAAGTTGCCTCTAATAGAGGGCCACGTGGACACACCTAGTCCTCTTTGAGACGCTGTCCCTCCGCGCAGGCGTCCATTTCCGCCCATTCTGAGCACGTTCCAAAGGTCAGCGGCCCGCCCGGAGGCCGCGATTTCCCGGCCCCAGCCAGACAGAGGGGCAAAAGTTGCCCCGAAAAGGGGCCATGCACGTGCTCTTATTCCTCTTTGAGACGCTGTTGCTCGACGCGGGCCTCCGTTTCTGCCTGTTCTGAGTGCGTTCCGACGGTCGGAGGCTGTCCCGGAGGCCGGGATTTTCCCCGAAAAGAGAGCCACGCGGACACCTAGTCAACTTTTAGACGCTGTCCCTCCACGCATGCCTCCGTTTCTGCCCATTCCGAGCGCGTTCCGATAGTCGGTGGCGCGCCCGGAGGCCGCGATTTCCCAGCTCCACCCTGACAGAGGGGCAAAAGTTGTTCCGAAAAGGGGGCACGAGGACACACCTAGTCTTCTTTGAGATGGTGTCCCTCCACGCGAGACTCCGTTTCCGCCATTTCCGAGCCTGTTCCACGTTCGGATGCAGACCTGGAGGCTGCGATTTCCCGTCCCCACTCTGGCAGAGGGGCAAAAGTTGCCGAGAAAACAGGGTGACGCGGACACACATAGTCCTCTTTCAGACGCTGTCCCTCCACGCAGGCCCCCATTTCCACCAGTTCCGAGCGCGTTCCGACGATCGGAGGCCCGCCCGGAGTCCGCGATTTCCTGGCCTCTCCCTGACAGAAGGCCAAAAGTTTCTCCGAAAAGAGGGCTACGCGGACACAGCTTGTCCTCTTTGAGATGCTGTCCCTCGCACAGGCCTCCATTTCCACCCATTCGGAGTGCGTTCCGACGGGCGGAGGACTGCCCGGAGGTCGCGATCTCCCAGCCTCACCCTGACAGAGGGCCAAAAGTTGCCCGGAAAACAGGGCGACGCGTGCTCCTAGTACTCCTTGATGGCTGTCCCTCCGAGCAGTCCACTGTTTCCGGCTGTTCTGTTCGCGTTCCATTCGCCTGAGGACGAGATTTCCCGGCTCCACCCTGACAGAGTGGCGAAAGTTGTACAAAAAGAGGGCGACGCGGACACCCCTAGTCCTTATTGAGATGCTGTCCCTCTGCGCAGGCCTCCGTTTCTGCCCGTACCAAGAGCTTTCCGACGGTCGGTGGTCCGCCCAAAGGCTGGGATTTCCCGGCCCCACCCTGCCAGAAAGGCAAAAGTTGCCCGAAAAACAGGGTGAAGTTCGCGCACCTGGTCCTCTTTGAGACGCTGTCCCTCACGCAGGCCTCTGTTTCCGCCCATTCCAAGTGAGTTCCGACGGTCGGAGGACTGCCCGGAGGCCGTGATTTCCCGGCCCCACCCTCGGAGAGGGCAAAAGTTGCCCCTAAGAGAGGGCCACATGGGCACACCTAGTCCTCTTTGAGACGCTGTCCCTCCACGCAGGCGTCCATTTCCGCCCATTTTGAGCACGTTCCAACGGTCGGCGGCCCGCCCGGTGGCCGCGATTTCCCGGCCCCAGCCAGACAGAGGGGCAAAAGTTGCCCCAAAAAGGGGCCATGCACGCACTCTTATTCCTCTTTGAGACGCTGTTGCTCCATGCGGGCCTCCGTTTCTGCCTGTTCTGAGTGCGTTTCGACGGTCGGAGGCTGTCCCGGAGGCCGGGATTTTCCCCGAAAAGAGAGCCACGCGGACACCTAGTCAACTTTTAGACGCTGTCCCACCACGCAGGCCTCCGTTTCCGCCCATTCCGAGCGCGTTCCGACAGTCGGAGGCCCGCCCGGAGGCCGCGATTTCCCATCTCCACCCTGACAGAGGGGCAAAAGTTGCCCCGAATATAGGGCGACGCGCGCGCACCTAGTTCTCTTGGATACGCTGTCCCTTTGCAGGGGCCTCCGTTTCCGCTTGTTCTGAGCGCGTTCCGACGGTCGGAGGTCCGCGCGGAGGCCGTGATTTCCCGCCCCCACGCTGACAGAGGCCCAAAAGTTTCCCCAAAAAGAGGGTGACGCGGACACAACTAGTCCACTTTGAGACGCTGTTCCTCCGCGCAGGCCTCAATTTCCGCCCATTCCTAGTGCGTTCCGATGGTCGGAGGCCCGCCAGAGGCCGCGATTTCCCGGCCCCACCCTGACAGAGGCCCAAAAGTTTCCCCTATAAGAGGGTGACGCGGACACACCTAGCCCCTTTTGAGACGCTGTCCCTCCACGAGGAAATCCATTTCCGCCCATTCCGTGCGCGTTAAAATGGTCAGAGGCCCACCCGAAGGCCAGGATTTCCCGGCCCCACCCTGACAGAGAGGCAAAAGTTTCCCGGAAAACAGGGCGAAGCGAGAGCACCTAGTCCCTTTGGGAAGCTGTCCTTCGCGCAGGATTCTGTGTCCGCCATTCCGAGTGTGTTCCGACGGTCGGAGGACCACCGGTGGCCGCGATTTCACGGCTCCACCCTGACAGATGGGCAAAAGTTGCCCCAAGAAGAGGGTGACTCGGACACACTTAGTCCGCTTTGAGACGCTGTCCCTCCGCGCAGGATTCCGTGTCCGCCGTTCCGAGTGCGTTCCGACGGTCGGAGGACCACTGGAGGCCGCGAATACCCGGCCCCACCCTGACAGTGGGGCTAAAGTTGCACCGAAAACAGGGGGAAGTGCGCGCACCTAGTCCTCTTGGAGAAAATGCCCTTCGCACAGGCCTCCATTTCCCCCCATTCCGAGAGCGTGCCGACAGTCGGAGGCCCGCCCGGAGGCCGCGAATTCCCAGCCCCACCCTGACAGAGGCCCAAAAGTTGCCCCGAAAAGAGGGCCATGCGGACACACCTTGTCCTCTTTCAGACGCTGTCCTTCCATGCAGGCCTCCGTTTCTGCCCGTTCCGAACGCGTTCCCACGGTCTGAGGCCCGCCCAGAGGATGGGATTTCCCGGCTCCACCCTGACAGTGGGGCAAAAGTTGCCCCGAAAAGAGGGCCACGTGGACACACCTGGTTCCCTTGGAGACACAGTCCCTCGCGCAGGCCTCCGTTTCCTCCCATTCCAAGCGCATTCCGACAGTCGTACTCCCACCCGGAGGCTGCGACTTCCCTGCTCGACCCTGACAGGGGGCAAAATTTGCCTGGAAAACATGGAGATGCACGCACCTAGTCACCCTTGAGACGCGGTCTCTCCGCGCAGGAATCTGTGCCTGCCGTTACGAGTGCGTTCCGACGGACGGAGGACCGCCCAGAGGCCGCGATTTCCCGGCTCCACCCTGACAGAGGGGCAAGAGTTGCCCCGAAAAGAGAGCCACGCGGACACACCTAATCGTCTTTGAGCATCTGTTCCTCGCAAAGGCCTCCGTTTCCACCCGTTCAGAAAATGTTCCGATGGTCGGAGGCCCGCCCGGAGGCCGCGATTTCCCGGTCCCACCCTGACAGAGGGCCAAAGGTTTCCCCAAAAAGAGGGTGACGGGAACACACCTAGTCCTCTTTGAGATGCTGTTCCTCCGAGCAGGCCTCCGTTATCGCTTGTTCTGAGCGCGTTCCGACCGTCGGACGTCCGCCCGGAGGCCAGGATTTCCCGGCTCCACCCTCACAGAGGGGCAAAAGTTGCCCCGAAAAGAGGGCCACACAGACACACCTGGTTCACTTGGAGATGCAATCCCTCGTGCAAGCCTCCATTTCCGCCCATTCTGAGAGCATTCCGACAGTCGGAGAACCGCCTGGAAGCCGCGACTTCCCGGCTCCACCCTGACAGAGGGGCAAAAGTTGCCAGAAAAACGGCGATGCACGCACCCAGTCCTCTTGGAGGCGCTGTCACTCGTGCAGGCCTCCGTTTCCGCCCGTTCCGAGCACGTTCTGAGGGTCGGAGGCCCGCCCGGAGTCCGAGATTTCCCGGCCCCACGCTGACAGTGGAGATAAAGTTGCCCTGAAAACAGGGGGATGCTTGCACACCTAGTCCTCTTTGAGAGGCTGTCCCTCCACGCAGGCCTCCATTTCCTCCCGTTACGAGAGCTCTCCATCAGCCGGAGGCCCGCCCGTAGGCAGCGATTTCCCGGCCCCACCCTGACAGGGGGGCAAATGTTGCCCCGAAAAGGGGGTGATACGGACACACCTAGTCCTCTTTGAGACGCTGTCCCTCGGCGCAGGCCTCCGTTTCTGCCCTTACCGAGCGTGTTCCGACAGTCCGAGGCCCGCCCGGAAGCCGCGATTTCCCGGCCCTACCCTGACAGAGGGAAACAGTTGCCCCGAAAAGAGGGCCACGCAGACTCATCTAGTCCTCTTTGAGACCCTGTCCCTCCGCGCAGGCCTCCATTTCCGCCGATTTCGAGCTCATTCCAATGGTCACAGGCCCGCCCGGGGCCGCAATTTCCCGGCCCCACCCTGACAGATGGGCAAGACATGCCCCGAAAAAAGGCCGACACGGACACACATAGTAGTCTTTGAGATGCTGTCCCGCCATGCAGCCCTCCGTTTCTGCCCGTACTGAGCACGTTCCGACGGTCGGAGGCCCGCTAGGAGGCTGCGATTTCCTGGCCCTCCCTGACAGAGGGGCAAGACTTGTCCCAAAAAGAGGCCGACGCGGACACACCTAGTCCTCTTT
>NW_025336314.1:7587-12909 GCF_004798865.1 Varanus komodoensis
GATGTTCACCAGGGAAGGGTTATTTTTCAGAGAACGAGGTGTCCTGGCATGGTTTTGATCGTTGGAATGTGTTTAGAATGGGCAGAAATGGTGAGCTGTGCAGAAAAAGCTTCCCAAAGATGACTTTTTGAAAATCGCCCTTATTTCAGTGGAACTTTACCCCTGTATTAGGGTTTGAGATGCGTAGCAGGGTAGGGTTAGGGTAGAGAAAACGAGGTGTCCTGCATGGTTTTGATTGTCGGAATGTGTTTAGAATGGGCAGAAATGGTGAACTGTGCAGAAAAACTTCTCAAGACTTTTTGAAAATCGCCCTTTTTTCAGGGGAACTTTACCCCCATATTAGGGTTAGGGATGTTCACCAGGGAAGGGTTATTTTTCAGAGAACGAGGTGTCCTGGCATGGTTTTGATCGTTGGAATGTGTTTAGAAAGGGCAGAAATAGTGAGCTGTGCAGAAAATGCTTCTCAAAGAAGAGTTTTTGAAGGTCGTCCTTTTTTCACTGGAACTTTTCCCTCCCTGAGCAAACTGTGTGAATTAGGAAGCATTCTGCCAACCGCCCAATTCGGCCACTTTCGGGGTCGTGACCGCGGGTCAGCATCACAGGCCTATTTTGGGCATTTTGGACAGATTTTGCTCGCCTTCCCCAGACACCCCTTCCAGGGCTCTGGCAGAGGAACCAACGCATGCAGGGTAACGGGGGCCCAACCCGAGCAAACTATGTGAAATAGGAAGCATTCTGCCAACTGCCAATTTAGGCAACTTCGGGGTCGTGACCCGCAGTCCAGCATCACGGGCCTATTTTGGGCATTTTGGACAGATTTTTCTTGCCTTCCCCAGACACTCCTTCCAGGGCCCCGGCAGAGGCACCGACGAATGCAGGTTATCGGGGGACCTCCCCGAGAAAATCTGTGAATTTGGAGGCCTGCGCGGAGGGACAGCGTCTCCAAGAGGACTAGGTGTGTCTGCGTCGCACCCTTTCTTGGCAACTTTTGCCCCTCTGTCAGGGTGAGGCAGGGAAATCGCGGCCTCCGGGCGGGATTCCGACCGTGGGAACGCGCTCGGAATGGGCGGAAACGGAGGCCTGCTCGAAAGGACATCGTCTCCAGGAGGACTAGGTGCAAGCGCGTCGCCCTGTTGTCGGGACCTCTTTTGCCCCTCTGTCAGGGTGAGTCCGGGAAATCGCGGCCTCCGGGCGGGCATCCGAACGTTGGAACGCGCTCGGAACGGGTGGAAACGGAGGCCTGTGAGGAGGGACAGCATCTCAAAGGTGACTAGGTGCGCGCGCGTCGCCCTCTTTTTGGGGCAACTTTTGCCCGTCTGTCAGGGTGGGGTCCGTGAAATCGCGGCCTCCGGGAGGGATTCCGACCGTGGGAATGCCCTCGGAATGGGCGGAAACGGAGGCCTGCTCGAAAGGACATCGTCTCCAGGAGGACTAGGTGTGAGCGCGTCGCCCTGTTGTCGGGACCTCTTTTGCCCCTCTGTCAGGGTGAGGCCGGCAAATCCTGGCCTCCGGGCGGGCCTCCGCCATTCGGAATCCGCTCAGAATGGGCGGGAACGAGGGCCTGCATGGAGTGACAGCGTCTCCAACAGGATTAGGTGCGTGCGTTGCCCTTTTTTCCAGGAAACTTTTGCCCCTCTTTCAACGTAGGGCCGGGAAATTGCGCCTCCGGGCGGGCCTCCGACCGTCGGACCGTGCTCAGAACGGGCAGAAACTGAGGCCTGCATGGAGGGACAGCGTCTCAAAGAGGACTAGGTGCGCGCGCGTCGCCCAATTTTCAGGCAAATTTTGTCCCTCTGTCAGGGTGGGGCCGGCAAATCGCGGACTCTGGGCAGGCCTCCGACCGTCGGACTGCGCTCGGAACGGGCGGAAACGGAGGCCTGCATGGAGGGACAGCGTCTCAAAGAGGACTAGGTGCGCGCGCGTCGCCCTATTTTGAGGCAAATTTTGGCCCTCTGTCAGGGTGGGGCCGGCAAATCGCGGACTCTGGGCAGGCCTCCGACCGTCGGACTGTGCTCGGAACGGGCGGAAACGGAGGCCTGCATGGAGGGACAGCGTCTCAAAGAGGACTATGTGCACGCGCGTCACCCTGTTTTCGAGGTATCTTTTGCCCCTTTGTAAGGGTGGGGCCAGGAAATCGCGGCCTCTGGGCGGGGCACCAACCGTCGGAACGCGCTTGCAACGGGCAGAAACGGAGGTCTACATGAGGGACAGCGTCACAAATAGGACAAGGCGCGTGCGCGTTGCCCTGTTTTCGGGGTAACTTTTGCCCCTCTGTCAGGGTGGGGCCGGGAAATCTTGGCCTCCGGGCGGGCCTCCGCCATTCGGAATCCGCTCGGAATGGGCGGGAACGAGGGCCTGCATGGAGTGACAGCGTCTTCAACAGGATTAGGTGCGTGCGTTGCCCTTTTTTCCAGGCAACTTTTGCCCCTCTGTCAGCGTAGGGCCGGGAAATCGTGCCTCCGGGCGGGCCTCCGACCGTTGGACCGCGCTCGGAACGGGGGGAAACGGAGGCCTGCATGGAGGGACAGCATCTCAAAGAGGACTACGTGCGCGCACGTCGCCCTATTTTCAGGCAAATTTTGGCCCTCTGTCAGGGTGGGGCCGGGAAATCGCGGACTCTGGGTAGGCCTCCGACTGTCGGTCACGCTTGGAAAGGGTGGAAATGGAGGCCTGCGCGTAGGGACAGCCTCTCCAAGAGGATTGGGAGCGCGCGTGTCGCCCTGTTTTCCGGGAAACTTTTGCCTCTCTGTCAGGGTGGGGCCGGCAAATCCCGGCCTTCGGGCTGGCCTCTGACCGTCGGAGAGCTCGGTACGGGCGGAAAAGGAGACCTGCATGGAGGGACAGCGTCTCAAAAAGGACTAGGTGTGTCCACGTCGCCCTCTGTTCGGGGCAACTTTTGCCCCTCTGTCAGGGTGGGGCCGGGAAATCGCGGCCTCTAGGTGTGCCTCCGACCGTTGAAACATGCTCGGAACGGGTGGAAAAGGAGGCCTGCGTGGAGGGACAGCGTCTCCAAGAGGACTTGGTGTTCGTGTGTCGCCCTGTTTTCGGGGCAACTTTTGCCCTTCTCTCAGCATGGGGCCAGAAAATCCCGGCCTCCGGGTTGGCCTCCAACCGTCGGAACGCGTTCGGAACGGTCAGAAACAGAGGGCTGTGCGGACGGACAGCATCTCAAAGAGGACTAGGTGTGTCCGCGTCGCCCTCTTTTTGGGGCAACTTTTGCCCCTCTGTCACGGTGGAGCCTTGAAATCCCAACCTCCGGGCGGGCCTCCGACCGTCGGAACGCACTCGGAATGGGCGGAAATGGCGGCCTGCACGGAGGGACAGCGTCTTGAAGAGGACTAGGTATGTCTGCATTGCCCTTTTTTCGGGGCAACTTTCGCCCCTCTGTCAGGGTGGGGCTTGGAAACCGTGGCCTCCGGGCAGGACTTCGACCGTTGGAACGCGCTTGGAACGGGCGGAAATGGAGGCCTACGCGGACAGACAGCGTCTCCATGAGGACTAGGTGCGCGCGCGTCCCCCAGTTTTTGGAGCAACTTTTGTCCCTGCCTCAGGTTGGGGCCGGGAAATGGCAGCCTCCGGGCGGGCCTCCGACCATCAGAACGCGCTTGGAACGGGTGGAAACGGAGGCCTGCGCAGAGGGACAGCGTCTCCAAGAGGACTAGGTGCGAGTGCGTCGCCCTGTTTTCAGGGTTACTTTGGCCCCTCTGTCAGGTTGGAGACAGGAAATCCCGGGCTTTGGGCAGGCCTCCCACCGTCAGAACGCGCTCGTAACGGGCGGTAACGGAGGCCTGCGCGAGGGACAGCGTCTAAAAGAGGAAGAGGTGTGTCCGCGTGGCCCTCATTTCAGGGCAATTTTGACCCTCCGTCAGGGTGGGTGCCGGGAAATCGCAGCCTCTGGGTGGGCCTCCGACCATAGGAATGTACTAGAAATGGGCGGAAATGGAGGCCTGCACGGAGGGACAGCGTCTCACAGAGGACTCGATGCGCGTGCATCCCCCTCTTTTCGGGGCAACTTTTGCTTCTCTATCAGAGTGGGGCCGGGCAATCCCGGCCTCCAGGCGGGCTTCCGACCGTTGGAACGCGTTCGGAACAGGCGGACACAGAGGTCTGCGTGGAGGGACAATGTCTCCGAAAGAATCAGGTGCGGGCGCATCGCCCTGTTTTCCGGGCTACTTTTGCCCCTCTGTCAGGGAGGGGCCGGGAAATTGCAGCCTCCTAGCGGGCCTCCGACCGTAGGAACGTGCTCCGTACGGGCAGAAACGGAGGCCTGCGCGGAGGGACAGCATCTCAAAGATGACTAGGCGTGTCCGCGTCGGCCTATTTTCGGGGCAACTGTTTCCCCTCTGTCAGGGTAGGGCCGGGAAATCGCGGCTTCTGGGCGGGCCTCGGACTGTCGGAACGCACTCAGAAAGGGTAGAAACGGAGGCCTGCGCGAGTGTCATCGTCTCCAAGAGACCTAGCTGTGTCCGTGTGGCCATCTTTTCGGTGCAGCGTTTGCCCCTTTGTCAGGGTGGGGGCCGGGAAATCACGGCCTCCGGGCGGGCCTCCAACCATTGGAACGCTCTTGGACGGGCGGAAACGGAGGCCTGCGCGGAGGGACAGCGTCTCAAAGAGGACTAGGTGTCTCCGCGTGGCCCTCTTTTTGGGGCAACTTTTGGCCCTCTGTCAGGGTGAGTCCGGGAAATCGCTGCCTCCGGGCGGGCCTCCGACCGACGGAGAACGCTCGTAACGGGAGGAAATGGAGGCCTGCGTGGAGGGACAGCCTCTCAAAGAGGACTAGGCGCGCAAGCATCCCCCTGTTTTCAGGGCAACTTTATCTCCACTGTCAGCGTGGGGCCGGGAAATCTCAGACTCCGGGCGGACCTCCGACCGTCAGAACGTGCTCGGAACGGGCCGAAACGGAGGCCTGCGCGAGGGACAGCGTCTCCAAGAGGACTAGGTGCATGCATCGCCCTGTTTTCCTGGCAACTTTTCCCCTCAGTCAGGGTGGAGCCAGGAAGTCGCGGCTTCCAGGCGGGTCTCCGACTGTCGGAACGCTCTCGGAATGGGCGGAAATGGATGCTTGCGCGAGGGATTGCGTCTCCAAGAGAACCAGGTGTGTCTGTGTGGCCCTCTTTTCGGGGCAACTCTTGCCCCTCTGTCAGAGTGGAGCCGGGAAATCGCATCCTCTGGGCGGTCCTCCGTCCGTCGGAACGCACTCGTAACGGCGGGCACAGATTCCTGCGCGGAGGGACAGCGTCTCAAAGGTGACTAGGTGCGTGCATCTCCATGTTTTCCGGGCAACTTTTGCCCCTCTGTCAGGGTCGAGCCGGGAAGTCGCGG
>NW_025336314.1:13009-17004 GCF_004798865.1 Varanus komodoensis
CTCCGGGTGGGAGTCCGACTGTCGGAATGTGCTTGGAATGGGAGGAAACGGAGGCCTGCGCGAGGGACTACGTCTCCAAGGGAACCAGGTGTGTCCACGTGGCCCTCTTTTCGGGGCAATTTTTGCCCCACTGTCAGGATGGAGCCGGGAAATCCCGGCCTCCGGGCGGGCCTCAGACCGTGGGAACGCGTTCAGAACGGGCAGAAACGGAGCCCTGCATGGAAGGACAGCGTCTGAAAGAGGACAAAGTGTGTCCGCATGGCCCTCGTTTCGGGGCAACTTTTGGGCCTCTGTCAGGGTGGGTCTGAAAATTCGCGGCCTCCGGGCGGGCCTCCGACCGTCGGAACGCGCTCGTAACGGGCGGAAAAGGAGGCCTGCGCGAAGGACAGCTTCTCAAAGGGACTAGGTGCGCTCGCTTCACCCTGTTTTCCGGGCAACTTTTGCCTCTCTGTCAGAGTGGCGCCGGGAAATCGTGGCGTTTGGGCAGGCCTCCGACCCTCGGAACGCGCTCCGAACACGTGGAAACGGAGGCCTGCATGGCGGGACAGTGTCTCAAAGAGGACTAGGTGTGTCCACGTGGCCCTCTATTAGGGGCAACTTTTGCCCTCTCTCAGGGTGGGGCCGGGAAATCATGGCCTCCGGGCAGTCTTCCTACCGTCGGAACTCGCTCGGAATGGGCGGAAACAGAAGCCTGCGCGAGGGACAGCGTCTCAAAGAGGACTAGGTGCGCGAGCTTCACCCTGTTTTTCGGGCAACTTTTGCCTTTCTGGCAGGGTGGGGCCGGGAAATCCCGGCCTTTGGGCGGACCTCCGAACGTTGGAAAGCTCTTGGTACGGGCAGAAACGGAGGCCTGCGCAGAGGGACAGCATCTCAACGAGGACTAGGGGTGTCCGCGTCGCCCTCTTTTTGTACAGCTTTTGCCACTGTGTCAGGGTGGAGCCGGGAAATCTCGTCCTCAGGCGAACGGAACGCGAACGGAACAGGCGGAAACAGTTGACTGCTCGGAGGGACAGCCCTCAAGGAGTACTAGGAGCACGCGTCGTCCTGTTTTCCGGGCAACTTTTGGCCCTCTGTCAGGGTGGGGCCGGTAAATCGCGGCCTCTGGGCGGGCCTCCAACCGTCGGCACACTCTCGGAACAGGGGGAAACGGAGGCCTGCGCGAAGGGCAGTTTCTCCAAGAGGACTAGGTGCACGCACTTCCCCTTGTTTTCGGGGCAACTTTAGCCCCACTGTCAGGGTGGGGCCGGGTATTCGCGGCCTCCGGGTGGTTCTCCGACCGTCGGAACGCACTCGGAACGGCGTACAGGAATTCCTGCGCGGAGGGACAGCGTCTCAAAGGGGATTAGGTGTGTCCGAGTCACCCTCTTCTTGGGGCAACTTCTGGCCCTCTGTCAGGGAGGAGCCTGGAAATCGTGGCCTCCGGGCGGTCCACCGACCGTTGGAACGCGCTCGGAATCGGTGGACACGGAGGCATGCGCGGAGGGACAGCGTCTCCAAGAGGACTAGGTGGACGCGCGTCCCCCTGTTTTCGGGCAAAGTTTGCCCCACTGTCAGCATGGGGCCAGGAAATCGCGGCCTCCGGGAGGGCCTCCGACCATCGGAACGCACTCAGAACAGGCGGAAACGGAGGCCTGCGTGGAGGGACAGCGTCTCAAAGAGGAGAAAGTGCGCGTGCATGGCCCCTTTTTGGGGCCACTTTTGCCTTTCTGTCAGGCTGGGGCCAGGAAATCGCGGCCGCCGGGCGGGCCGCCGACCGTTGGAACGCGCTCGGAATGGGCGGAAATGGAGGCCTGTGCGGAGGGACAGCTTCTCAAACTAAACTAGGGGCTCGCGCGTCGCCCTCATTTCGGGGCACCTTTTGCCAATCTGTCAGGGTGTGGCCGTGAAATCGCGGCATCCATATGGGCCTCCGACCGTCAGAACGCTCTCGGAATGGGCGGAAAAGGAGGCTTGCGCTGAGGGACAGTGTCTCACAGAGGACTATGTGTGTCTGCGTCACTCTCTTTTTGGGGCAACTTTTTCCCCTCTGTCAGGGTGGGGCCGGGAAATCGCGGCATCCGGGCGTGCATCCAAAAGTGGAACGCGCTCGGAAAGGGCTGAAACAGAGTCCTGCGCGGAGGGACAGCATCTGAAAGAAGACTAGGTGTGTCCACGTGGCCCTCTTTTCGGGGCAACTTTTGCCCCTTGTCAGGGTGGGGACGCGAAGTCGCGTCCTCCGTGCCGGTCTCTGACCGTCGGAACGCGCTCGGAACAGGCGGAAACGGAAGCCTGAGTGGAACGACAGCATCTGAAAGAGGACTGGGCTTGTCCGCGTTGCCCTGTTTTCGGGGCAAGCCTTGCCCATCTGTCAGGGTGGTGCAGGGAAATCGCTGGCCCTGGGCGGGACTCCGACCATCGGAATGTGCTCGGAATGGGTGGAAACAGAGGCCTGCGCGGAAGGACTGCACCTCAAAGAGGACCAGGTGCTCGCGCCGCCCTGATATCCGGCCAACTTTTGCGTCTCTGCAGGGTGGGGCCTGGAAATTGCCGCCTCCAGGCCGGAATCCGAACGTGGAACGTGATCGGAATGGGAGGAAATGGAGGCCTGCGCTGAGGGACAGCGTCTCAAAGAGGACTAGGTGTGTCCACGTGGCCCTCTTTTCGGGGCAACTTTTGCCCCTTTGTCAGAGTGGGGCCGGGAAATCGCGGACCCCGGGTGGGCCTCCGATAGTCGGAACGTGCTCGGAACTGGCGGAAATGGGTGCCTGCACGGAGGGACAGCGTCTGAAAGAGGACTATGTGTCTGCGTCACCCTGTTTTCCGGGCAACTTTTGCCTCACTGTCAGAGTGGGGCCAGTAAATTCCGGCCTTTGGGCGGGCCTCCAACCGTTGGAACACTCTCAGAACTGGCGGAAATGGAGGCCTGCACGGAGGGGCAGCATCTGAAAGAGAACTAGGTGTGTCCACGTGGCGCTGTATTCGGGGCAACTTTAGCCCCACTGTCAGGGTGGGGCCGGGAATTTGCGGCCTCCGGGCGGGCCTCCGACAGTCGGAACGTGCTCGGAACGGGCGGAAATGGGGGCCTGCGCGAAGGACACCGTCTCAAAGAATACTAGGTGTGTCCGTTTGGCCCCCTTTTCGGGGCAACTTTTGCCCCTCTGTCAGGGGGGAGCCGGGAAATCACGGCCTCCGGGCGGTCCTCCAACCGTTGGAACGTGCTCTGAACGGGCAGAAACGGAGGCCTGCACGAGGGACAGAGTCTCAAAGAGGACTATGTATGTCCGCGTGACCCTCTTTTCGGGGGAACTTTTGGACCTCTGTCAAGGTGGGGCCAGGACATCGCGGCCTCTGGGCAGGCCTCCGACCATCGGAACGGGCACGGAATGGGAGGAAACCGATATCTGCGCGGATGGACAGTGTCTCAAAGGGGACTAGGTGTGTCCGCGACACCCTCTTTTTGGGGAAACTTTTGGGGCTCTGTCAGGGTGGGGCTGGGAAATCGCGGCCTCTGGGCTGGCCTCCGACCATCGGAACGCGCTCGGAATGGGTGGAAACGGAGGCCTGCGCGGAGGGACAGCGCCTCCAAGAGGACTAGTTGGACGCGTGTCACCCTGTCTTCGGGGCAACGGTTGCCCTACTGTCAGGGTAGGGCCGGGAAATCGCGGACTCCGGGCAAGCCTCCGACCGTCGGAACGCGAACGGAACAGGCGGAAACAGAGGACTGCTCGGAGGAACAGCCCCTCAAGGAGGACTAGGTGCACGCGTCGCCCTGTTTTCCGGGCAACTTTTGGCCCTCTGTTAGGGTGGAGCCGGGAAATCGCAACCTACGGGCGGGCGTCCGACCGTCGGAACGTGCTCGGAATGGGCAGAAACAGAGGCCTGCACGAGGGACAGCGTCTCAAAGAGGACGAGCTGTGTCCGCGTCGCCCTCTTTTTGGGGAAACTTTTGGCCCTCTGTCAGGGTTGAGCCGGGAAATCGCGGCATCCGGGCGGTCCTCCGACCATCGGAACGTGCT
>NW_025336315.1:0-5121 GCF_004798865.1 Varanus komodoensis
GTGTGTGCACTAACCATTGCTTTTAGAAGCGTTTCCCTCCTTAAAAACAATCCCCCCAACACCTCACTGAGAGTGCTGAAAGGGGCTTTTGATTTGAATCAATCCTCCCTCCATATGGATCTTCTCCATGAGGCAAAATAAGCTCTGAACCCTCAGAGTTTCCCCCTCCGTGTCCAGCACCTGCCGTGCCTCTTTGGCACCAACCCTCCCTATTTCAGGCACACCAAGATTCCTTTCGGGTGGCAGCCCAAGTCCGCCTCCACCTGCGGCTGGAAGCAGAGCGGATCTAACTCCCAATGACACGCTGTGGGCTGCACAGGCTCAGATGCTCTCTGTGCTCACTCCCATGTTCATAAGAAGGTGATACCTGGCTGACGGAGGATCCCCCTGAGTCAGGCTGGCCTAAACAAACAAGGGGTGGATCACAGGGGTTTTCTCATATCAGTGGCTGCTCGTAGCAAGCAAGGCAAGTGGCTTCAGATCCCACCACCCACACCGTCCTTTCGGATCGGCTCTGTCAGCCGGGCTGGAGATGCCCCACTGTGGTGCTTCCCTTCCTGCCCGGCTGGACACTGGTCCATCCCAGAGGGAGCCTGAGGTGGATTTGTGCCCTGCCTCCTGGTGCTCAGGCCATGGAGAAACGGGGGGCTCCCTTTTACCCTCCAGCCTCTTTTTTTCATGGAAGTGGAACCAGTGGATGAAGGAGTTACTAGTCCATTTTGACTTGGTGGAGATGACTCACCTTGAGAGAGGAGAAAGACCTGCTGGCTCAGACCAGGGCAACCCCCAGCCGACCATGCTCTGCACACAACCAGCTGTGGAGCAAAATATGGTGCAGGGCAGCAGTGCCTCTCGCTAACACAACATTCATTCCTGCTGCCCCGGTCTCTGTGGCCTCCATGGCTATCGTTCAGTGTTTCATGGTGACCTGAACCCGGATAAAAGCCCACTTTTAACAGAGCTGAGGGGGAGAGGCCCAATTTGCCGACGCTGCAAAGCAGTGCAGCCAGAATAGTCCGCATGCAGGCAAATGTAAGAGACAGGATGCGGGAAGGAAGACCACTCTCAGCCAAGGTGGTTGGATGGTGGCCCACATCTGGCTCAACTCTAGCCTGACCGGTTCCCTTCCAGAAACACAATTCCCCCAACCCCTCACTGAGCTTGTTGGAAGGGGCTTTTGTTTTTAATCAGTCCTCCCTCTATACAAATCTTCTCCGTGAGGCAACATAAGCTCTGAACTCTAAGAGGTTCTCCCTCCATGTCCAGCAACTGCCGTGCCTCATTTGCACAAACCCTCCATTTTTCAGGCACACCGAGGTTCCTTTCGGGAGCGAGCCCAAGTCCACCTCCACCTGTGGCTGGAAGCAGAGCGGATCTGACTGCCAGGGATGCTTTATGCTTTGCACATGCTCAGTTGCTCTGTGTGAGCACTAGCACGTTCATAAGAAGGTCATACCTTCCTGCCAGAGCATCCCCCTGAGTCAGGCTGGCCAAGCAACGGATGGACCGCAGGTTTTTCCTCGCAGACCCAGCTTCGGCTAGCAAGCAAGGCAACCCCCTTTCTTTTCATTTTTTCCCCTTTTCGAAACGTTAAGCAGCTGCTTCCTTCTCCCAACTTCTTTCCCTCTCTCTCCCTCGAGCACAAAATGTCCACTCACACCGGTCAAGCTTCTCAAAATCTCACCCACTGTGCACCATCCCAGGGGCATCCCTGGCCAATCCACCACCTCACACAATCTCTTCCACATGGAAACCACCCAGCACAAACAAACCAAAAACTGCCAGCGCACATACAGAGAACTTTCTAGAGTTCTAGCCATGAACACAGGAGTGGAGTTGATGATGAGGGTGAGAATGGGGATATTTTAGCAGGTAAGGAGTTCTTGAGTAAGGTGAATATGAGAAACTGCCAAGCAGAGAGACCATAATAGCACAGTAATTATGGGTGATTACAGAGGCTTGACAAGGCAACAAGGGAGGCACGTGAATCATGACGGGCCCTGCATGGGAGCTTGATTTTCTGAACACTGCGTCTTCTCTGCCTGGCCAGGGGGACCTCCAACAGCAGTCTCTGGAGGGGGCAGGAAGACACCAGACCCGTGTCCTAAACCGGTATCAATTCCCTGCGCTCCCCCTGCCACACACACACACACACACACTGCCCCTGTGACCATATCATGACTTGTCCTGGGTGCCAGGGTTTACACTGTTGGCTCAATGGGGATGACTTGATGACAGGCTAAATACTTTGCTTCTAGTGATGGGGTCTTTTTTTTTTGTGTTGCCTCATTTTCTCACTGCATCAAAGGGGGCATTCCCCATGTGCCTGGAGAATCATGATGCCCCTCTCTGGTTTGCGTATTGCAGAAAAGCCCCTGGGAGCTCGAAGCTCTCTCTAGAGAGCTGAGGATGGGATGGGGGACTCCTCCATCCTGCCCTACGGACTGATCAGCCCTGAGAGCCACGTGTTCCTGACTGGCCACATGCGCTTAGCTGTGGCTGCTGTTAAGCTGCCCTTCCCATCCCTTCCCCTCTTTCACCCTCATTCATCCTTTCAGCCTGGATGCTCACGAGCCCCCCAGATGAATTTTTATGCCTTTAATACATGGCTCTTTTTCCCCAGCTTGGGTGTCTGGTGTGCTGAATCCCGAGACTGTTCCTGGATTGCGGGAAAAGTGAAGCTTCACCTGTGATGCTTCCAGGTAGTCATGGAACAGGGATACCTGGCCTGCTTTCTGTAATGCTGAACAAGCAAAGAATGGAATTCCCCCAAGCTGAAGGGCTGAACTGTGGTGGTGAAGACCTGAGGTTGACTGGATTGTCTTCTGTGAGGCAGGGGGCCTGGTAGGGTGAGTGCCAAGCGGGAGGCCCAGGAGGGCCAGTTCCATTCCCTCCCCCATCGTCAAAACTCCTGGAAGATGCTTGGCCAATCAGTCCCTCTGAGCTCACCTCCCTCACAGGATAAATGGAAAGGAGGAAACCTGTAAGGAACTTTTGGTCTTTGGAAGAGGAGAAAAGGCAGAGAATACCTGTGGCATAAATACAAAATGCAGTGACCAATATTCGCCCCCTTTCTGCCCCCTCTGCATGCTCTATGTTCTCCCCCTGGGTCAATTTTTGGCTGCTGCCATCCTTCACTTGTGCACTGTGAAAGGGAGGGAGACCACCAAGTACATGCCCCCCTGACCTACAAAATATGGGGGGATTCTGGAAATGTTGCACTGAGCTCAGTGGGCCAGTTGCTTCCCACTTGGCCCAGGAATCATCGGGCTGGGGCTAAAGCAGCCGTCTCCAGCAGGGTGGCTTCATTTGCAGAAGGTGTCCAAGCTGGATTCTAGGCCAAGGTTGTTCATACAGGAGGAGTCTGGAAGGACTTCTTCTCCAAACGCAGCTTCCTCCACCCTCCTGCAGTGTCCCTGCTGACTCCGAGAGAAGCCAGAGCTCACAGTCGTGGGGACAAACTTCTTCAACTATTCCCCATGTGGGGAAATACATTCCNCCTCCCACCCCCAAGTTCCCCATCCAGGAAAAGGAGCTGGAGGGATTTCCAAGCTGCATTGCCAGCACCCTGTCAAGTTCAGGGCCAACTTTATTTGTCTGCTCACAATTCAAAATATAGCATGAAAATGTAAAAGAGTGAAAACACAAAATTATTTATTTTATTTTATTTATTTATTTTTCAATTTATAGCCTGCCTTTTTCCTACAAAGGGCTCAAGGCAGCTTACATCATTTCTCCTCCTCCATCTTATCCCCACAACAACAACCCTGTGAGGTAGGTTGGGCTGAGAGTCTGTGACTGGCCCAAAGTCACCCAGTTGGCTCCATGACTGAACGGGGACTCGAACCCAGATCTCCTGAGTCCCAGTCGCATGCTCTTAACCACTACACCACACTGGATCTCTATGGAAAGAAATAAAGACAGAACACAAATCTTCGCAAAGGGGGCTACAAAAGGAAGATTCCCGGGGTGTGAAATGGAGCTTTTTATTTTTCCCAACTACCAAAAATTGTGAAGGATGATTTTTTTCCCAATTGGCTCAATCTGATACTGTCCATATGTCCAAATGGATCACTGGTAGGTTCAAAAAAGCAAGAGTTTTCAGCTCTTGATGAACAAAACAAACAGCATGTTGTTCTTTGCTGTTCATCATGAGATGCTCCTTGGTATTCAGGTCAGGCCTCCAAAGAATGATGCAGCACTTGGGCAGGAAGATGCAGCCCAGCAGCCCAGCACTGGAGGCCAAGATGGAGGAGACCTGGACGGCCACCATGTACTTGCCCCTGGTGCTCAGGTAGGTGGGCACGAAGGACACCCAGACGCTGCAGAAGACCAGCATGCTGAAGGTGATCAGCTTGGCCTCGTTGAAGGCCCCGGGCAGCTTCCTGGCCAGGAAGGCCACCGTGAAGCAGACGGCAGCCAGGGAGCCCATGTAGCCGAGGGCAGCATAGAACATGGCCACAGAGCCTTCGTTGCACTGCAGGACGATCTGCCCAGCCTGGGAGTGAAAGTCAGCGTCAGGGAATGGGGGAGCAGTTCCCAGCCAGACGGTGGAGAGGACCGCTTGGACACTGGAGCAGCAGAGGACAATGGAGTTGGCCAAAGTCCTCCCCAGCCAGTTCCTTGCCCTGTTGCCTGGCTTGGTGGCCAGGAAGGCCAGCACCACAGTGATGGTTTTGGGCAGGAGGGAAGAGATGGCCACCGAGAAGAAGATGCTGAAGGCTCCTTGTCACAGGAGGCAGGTGATGCTTCTTGGCTGGCCAATGAAGAGGAAAGAGGACAAAAAGCAAAGCAGGAGGGAGACAAGCATAATGTAGGAGAGGTCTCTGTTGTTGGCCTTGACTACTGGAGTCTCCTGGAATTTTCTGAAGATCCCCAGTATGCCTCCTGTGGCAATGGAGAAGAGTAGGGCCAAGCCAGTGAGGAAGGACCCCAAATATTCTTCATAGGAGAGGAAGGTGATGACCTTGGGGATGCACTGTTCCCGGGCCTCGTTTGGATGCTGATCTTCTGGACACCTCATGCAATGCTCTGCGTCTGTCGAAAGGAAGATGAACTGCAGGTTCACTTTTGCTCCCGTCTCTGCTCTTTACATTTTATTCATTCCTGTTGTCTGTCTTA
>NW_025336315.1:5381-22371 GCF_004798865.1 Varanus komodoensis
GGGGTGAACATCCCAGGAGGAAGCGGAGGAGACACGTTTATGGCTGGAAGCCCCGAAAGGCTGTGCAGTCTGGTGGGCAGATCCCTGGACCTTCCACTGCCCCTCCACAAACCCACATGGAGACGGCATTTTCCACCAGTGGTGCTCTGACTTGAGAAGGGGAGAAGTTTAGGAATGGTTGAAATAGTTCCCCTGCAGAGTGTGACGTGTTTTGTGTGGTCCCTCTCAGACTGCTGTGTTGCCCATCATGGTTGTGCATCGCACACAGCCCTGTCCCTGCTTCCTGCAGCTGCAGATTTACTCTTGCAAGCATTCTCAGGGCAAGGAGAAGCTGCACCTGCTCTGCAAGGTCAAGCAGGTGAAGATGATCCCCAAGAAGCATTCATAGGTCAGGCCATGCAATCAGCCTTCTCCTGGCAAGGTTGCTGCGCTCGTGCCTGAGTGAAGTGTTTTGATGCACGGTTGCACCTCTCTGCTGGGATTCCCCAGCTGCATTTCGAATCCCAGCCCTAACTCCAATGCTTCAGCGTGCGATCGAGACTCATGGAAGAAACGGGAAGGGGTGCTGCTCTCTTGCCCAGGACTCATGCAGCCTGAACCCCAGTTCCTCAAAATTGTTTGAGCCTGACACTGGGTACGAACCCACCACAAGAGCAGTCAAGACACACAGGATTCATTCCCGAAACAGTTTCTAAGATTCCAGCTGTGTACCTGGGGAATTCCTTCAATGCCTCCCCAGCCCCCATCCAGCCCAACTTTGGCACAAGCTCTCCAACAAGGCAATTTGCCAGACCCAGCAGCCCTTCCATCTCCGCTCGGCTCAGTGGAGACACTCACCCCTCCATGAGTTGAACAGAGGGACCATCAGGGCAGACTGAGGTATTGAGTCCATTGCTTGCTCAGCCACCCCTTTCACTCCCCCAGGTGAGGTGTGGCTGGAGAAGGACCAAAATTGGACACTGACATGGGGGCAGCAGCAGCAGCCTGATCTGTCTTCTCTGCCCCTCCCCACTGAGTGGCTGCATCAGCTCCTCCACAGCCAGGAAATTCCACACCTGGCAGCCCTTTCCTGACTGGGAGCAAACCAAGTTTGGAAAGGCGGTCCCGATGCTCATCTGGAATCAGCCACAGAGTCCATGGGTGCCTGTGAGCCACGCTGAGGCTCTCAGCCCAGACTACTTGACAGGGTTCTTGTGAGGACAGCCCTGAGCAATGGTGGAGAATTAGAGAAACCACCAAGCATTTCTTGAAGGAAAATTGCTGGATTGAAGGAAAATGAATATAGATAATCACGAATACTTATGATATGGAATTCCAGGTTCAGCACAAATGAAAGCACCTTCATTTGAATATGGTTGATACCTTGTTTTTTAATATTAGAAAGACATAGAACGTAACTTTAACCCCCCCAGGTGTTTAGAATTCCAAGAAAGCCCCCCATTCCCAATCCATGTCATGCTATGCTGCAGCCCACCATGCGCAGCTGAGTCTCGGACCCACAAGTCCTCCCTCACAACATTCCCATGTATATGTTCATGCTCCATGTAGAAACATTGGAAAAGACTGAGTGAGAAGGGTTGTCTTGGGCCATCTAGTCTGCCCCCGGGCCCAGCCGGCTCCACTTACTGCAGCCGGCTCGGCTCCATCCCCGAAAGAAGACAGGAACTATTCCTAACATAATCCTATGGGCCCATCAACCGTTCCTGGCTTCCTCTTGATCACAGTGAAAACAAGAGGAGAAATCCTCAGTCTGTTCTCTTGATGAGGCCGCAGCTCCTCCGAAAGCCAAAGAATGTTTCTTCCCTGCAAGCCACCCAGGTCTCCCTCGGGGAGCTGCAAAACGGGGGACCAGGTTTCTGTGTAAGGGCAGTGGAATGAATGCACAATATGTTTGGCCTCACATCCCAAGACTTCATGAGGGGCACTATGAAGGGAGAGGAAGGTTTGCTGAAAAGCACCACTGACGAGAAGGGAGGGAGTTTTATGGAGAGATGGGAAAGACAAGGAGCAATGCAAGCCCATCTCAGGGTTGGATCATTTGGGGCACTGCCTCTCCCTCTGCACTCACCCACCTTCCTGAGAGGAGATGGTCCCTTCTGCACACGGAGCGCAGTCATAGCAGCACACGGGCTCTCCTTCCCGAGCCACCTTGAAGAATCCCGGGCGGCAGCTCTCCACGCACCTGGCCTGGGGAAGGGGCTGAGCGAGAGGGAAGGAGCGTCAGGGCAGGAGACTTGGGTGCTGATTCTGCGGATGGGGAGACAGAGCTGGAGAAGTTGGAGAGGAGGTCAGGGATCTCAGCATGTTCCATGTCTGAACTCAGCCCGTGAAGCTGGAGCACCTGGACATCCCTCCAAACGAATGTCCCCTTTTACATCTCATGCTTTGTATTAATGCCTTAAATGACTGAACATCTGATGAGCCAGCATGTTAACAAAGGGAAGGGAAATGAAAACAATGGATTGGCAGGGATGGTTTTCTTCACCTGATCTTGCCATCGGGGCCACACAATGGGATCTCGGTGGATGGTGAATTTGGGGCTAGGCAAGCCTTGTCTTTCCAGACTGCCAACTTTCACATTTAGAAAAGTCCTGTTGGGAAGCTTCGCCCAATTCACGAGGTCCAGGTTAGCTGAAAACTCTCCGTTCTCATCCAAATACACCCCATCGATGGAATGGTTGTGGAACTGGGGGTCTCTCAGGAAAGGGTGGAGCTGGAGGAACACAGAAAGAAGTATTATTTGAGAAGACACATCTCATATCACCCAGGTTTTGCTAAGAGCTGGTCCCAGTTTAATGTGGCTCGGTGTCACTCTGGCTAAGCTGAAAGCACTGATTTCATTTCTGGATACCCATCGTGTTCTTCGGACTCAAGGAGGCATTGCTAGAAGCATTGTCACTGAAGGAAAAGCGAGGGCAGCTCCTCTGAAGGCAACATTTCAGGCATCCTCATGAATAGCAAATGGAAGTTTCTGCTCCAGTGCTTTAGAAAGTGACATGGGAGAGCTTTTTATTCTGCTCAAAAGGATTTCTTCCCAAGGAGTTTCCCAGGAATCCAGGCAGGGCATGGAGGTTGCAGGCCACTACCAGGTGGACAGTTTCAAGGTCCATATTCTGAGACTCTGCATTCTACCTTTCCCCCCAGATTGTGACATTGCGGCCTTTCTTCTCTCCTCCCTGAAGGTGATCGGCGTAGTCCCGGTTCCTCTGCCCCGATCTTCACTTCCACTCCACCTGCACTGCCACCCTCCAACTAGCTCTCCATGTCAGCTCACTCGCTGGGACCGTGCTTGCTGACATAGGTCACCCCTCCCAGCTGGGGCACCATTCTCTGCGCCTCCCAGCCAGGAACCTGCATGTATCCTGGGGTGAGGAATGCACACACCACGAAGGGCAGACTGTGTTCAGCTGGCATTCCAGGTCACACACGCATTGCCTTGTATTCTGAAACCCGCCAAGGCAGCAAGCCCTACAATTCCCAGGTCAAGGAATGTGAGCAAGGAGCTGTGCTGTCCTTTTACAGACCTGTATTCACACACATTGCCTCAGTGTGACTCAAAGCAACTCCACTGGCCTGGAGCAGCGGGACTCAGTCCTAGGAAGCCAGGAGAGGGTGCCAAAGGAGGGACCAGAACAGAGAGTGTTCCACCTGCCCCTTCATTGGGGAACGCTCAGCTCCATTCTCACATTTTTGGTACAACAGCTAAGATCATGTAGATTTGAGAGAATACCTGCCATGGAGGAATCCGGTGTGCCTCTGGCCTGCCTCCACGCTCCTTGTTCTTCCTCCTGGATCGGGAGGAAAGAGCCGCATCCACGGCACGGGCCACTGCCTGGACGGTGCTGTAAGAGAAGGAGCTGTCCAGAGAGAGTGTTTGCTCCTTGTCCACTTGGGGCAGGCCCTCCGGTTCCTCCTCCTCTCTGCATCTCAGCCACTCTTTCACTGACAGAGCATGCTTTGAATACGAACACTTGAAAGCTGTCTTCACAAACACACCCATACTTGCATACAAATTCGGAAAACCAACAAGGTAGTTCCTTTTACTTTTTGTGGGAAGGAAGGAAAAATATGCATAAACGTGCTGGAATACGGTTCTATCTTGTAGAGCAGCTAAATATACAGTAAAGTCGCACATAGTTGAGGAGATCCAGACTTTTCCATTAACAGGCTGCATAACCAATTTAATAAGTAATCCAACAATTTGTATTCCATAGAAAAAAAAATCCAACTCTTCAAAATAAATGAAGACATTGATTTCTTCCACAATTTTCAGTGAGTGCCACTCGACTGCAACATAACCTGATTTCATTTCTGAGAGGCTGTGTGAAAAAACCACACAAATGCCATTCCTGAGGAGCTCCGGTTTCAGGGTCCTCATGAACTTGTCTCCCTGCTCAGTGTCCCATGAGAAGAGCCCCACCATCGTCCACCTGAAGTGCAGCAGCAGCTGGACGATCCCTGGGTACTGGAGGCCTTCTTCCGGGAGCATCCTGTACAAGGGAGGAGACTGGCTTTTGTCTCCCCCGACCTGAGCGGTGAACGTGTAAGTGACCTGTGAGAGAAAGGAAGAGAGACGCTGATGGATTGCTTCATCTCAGCACGAGATCAAAAGGAATGGATGAGGCCGCAGGCAGCCCCTGCCAGCCCCCTTGGCTGGGGCCTCTTGGAGAGCAGCAGAGGCAGAGGCCGGGAGCGAGGCTGAGAGGCCAGGGGATGGGTGAAGGCAAGGCAGGGCCTGGCAGTGGAGCAGGGGGCCCGGGGCAACGGGAGGAAGGGGGGCAGAGGGGCCGGAGAAGCCAGGAAGAAGCGGGGGGGGTGGGGGAAGTCCCTCGTCTGCCTCCCTTGGCTGCAGCCCAGGGCGTCCGGAGACTCCCTTCCCTGGGACATGGGATTGATTTTTTGTTTGTTTGTTTCTGCTGTGCTGTGCTTTGTTTTTCTTCCAATTTAAAATTAAGTTTATTCTCTCCTTGTGCGTGCGCGCAAGTGGGTGTCTGTCTGGGAGAACTGGGCAAGTGAGAGGAACTGCAGGGCAGACAAGGCGGGGGACCAAGGCCAGGTCTCGGAAGGGACCCCGATGGCAGGCCAGGAGGCGGCCTTGGCAGAGTCACGGGGGTTGCTGTCCGCTGCGAGAGCCGCGACATGTCCGCCCTTCTCCCCGAGGAGAGGCAGGGATACACTCGCCCTCGGTGCAAGATGGGGACCCTGTCAGAGGAGGAGGTGAGGGGCCTGAGGGCCGAGAGATCCCCAGGCCCCCCAGAGCAGCCCCCCCTGGACAGAGGGCTGAGGGAGAGGCCATGGGAGGAGCAGCCGCGGAGACATGGAGGCATGCCACCCTCGGAAGGGGGAGGCCAGCACGGCCCCCTCCTCCTCCTGCACCAATTTGGAGCTGGGAAACAGGTTCTCTCCCCTTGGGAGCCTGGGGCTGACGAGGCCTCGGGGGGCCAGCAGAACCTCAGCCTGGGGTGTCAGGCGGCAAGGGGGCCGCTGTGGGAGAGGCGAGGGCCAGGGCATGGCTGCCCACCAGCACCGGGAAGGCACGGCGGCAGGTGATTGTTGTTGGGGACTCTGAGACTGAGGGGCACTATAGTTGGGAGACTCACTTGGCAGTGATAGCCAGGTCATGCCGCTTCCTAGATGCTATGGAGGGAGGGCTTTTCACACAGACGGTCCCATAAATCAAAAATTTACTATCAAAGAGATTCCCCAGTATATGCAGTTCAAGTTAAAACAGATTTAAACGGCTCAATATCACAGAAAGCCAAGCAGATGAACTGTGGGAGGAAATGAAAACAAACATCACTGAAGCTGCCCAGAAACATATTCAACACAAGAGACCAATGAAATCTGCAAGGTGGATATCAGAAGTCACAATGAAGACTGCAGAAGAGAGAAGGAAAGCAAAAGCCTTTGCTGACAGGGAAGAAGTACGAAGACTAAACGCAAAATTCCAGAAAGAGGAAAGAAAAGATAAAGAAAAGTAATGGGCTGAACAGTGCAAGAAATTAGAGGAAGAAGTCAAGAGTGGCCATACAGGATAGTGTTTCCAGGCCTTCTGCTTCCTTTGTGCTGAAGCATATGTATAAACATCCCCCAGGGGAGAAATGAAATCCTTTGCAAAGAGGACAACCTTTACAGAACAGGTCAAGCATCACACACCCATACAGCTGAACCATCAGCAGTATCTCCATCTGTTCCAGAAGAAACTTCAGTTTATTTGCTCTCATCCAGTCTATAACTGAGTTTACGCATGGAGAAAGCTGGAGGTGCTGCTGCTGGTGCAGTCCTGCACCTGCTGACCAGGGGCTGGGCTGCTTGGAACCCGCGTTCACTACCCAGGTGCCCCATCTATGGTATGGTTTGACCCCGTCAAGGGAGCCCCAGCCTGGAATGGGCACGTGCTGAGCAGGGCTGTGAAGGACAAGGTGTTTGGGAGGGTCTCCATTCAAGAGGAGGCTGGCCGTTGGTTTACTGGCTGTAGCGGGGGGGCAGACTAGATTCCAAAGGAGGCTCCTTCCGCCTCACTCTGCTTCTCTGATTACCACGTCTTCATCACAGAAATGGGAGAATGAACGGTTAATAGGGTTAGTCAAACACAGATCCCGTGGACACCCACCTTGGCTCTCGGAGTCGCTCTTGCTCTTCAGCATTGTATGATGGGAAAGAAAAGAAAATTACCCTGGATGCCCATGATATGCTTGACCCTGAAGTGCAATATTATTTGCTCTATATCTTGTCCAAATAAAGAAAACGTCTTTTTCCTGAGAACAATACAGCAAGGCTCAAATGTTTAGGGTTCTTTCAGAGAGACAAAATAAAGTGGAAGATAGAACCCTCTGCCAGGATGTCAGAATATGCAAAGGATCGTTTCAAATATGATCAGCAAGATCCACTTGTTTTGACTTGAGAATTGCAGCTTAAAATAACAATTTCCAAAAGAAATAATTCTGATGTCCTCTCTCCATCTCATCCCTGCAAAATGCTGAACATATAGAAGCCCTGCACATGCTGGCCGGGGCAGGTGGTCTCAAGCAGAGGAGGACTCACTATAGATGAGGAATATATGGACATGGAAAAAAGTGAATCAGAAGGACCCCTGGCCCAGCCTGCTCAGCTGCAGGAATCCTCAACGTGTGGCTATTGGTTGGGCACCCACAGCAACGAGTCTTTTCCAGAATGTGACTTACGGGGCTGCCCTCTCTCTCACGGTCAGACAAGGAACAAGGGGGACCTTTGGTTCATCCTCAGCATTAACAGTAACACATGGGGGCCTGGTGTGGGGCCTGGGGGCTAGAACCCTTTTCCTCATGGGACTGTGAAGGATGGTCTGCTGTCCTTTGATGGATATCATGCTTGCCAAAGAGTTTGGAATCTTTCCCTTTCTGTACATAGCAACCCATGTCGCTTCTCCCAAGCCTCCCACCTGCGGGATTTTGAAGATGCCCAGCATGTGGGAAAGCTGCCTGGAGTTGTCCGAGTCAGATTCTTCTAGGACGGCCAGCAGGTGATCTCGCCTGCCACACTTGTAGTTGGGGACGTGGGCCTGAGCGGTCGAGAGCAGGTCTATCGCTGCGTCGGACGTCAGTCTAACATCATGAAGGGTGTCATAGACGCTGTAGCCCAAGGTGAGGTTGGGCAAGAGGCTGGGATTCTGGTTGACCTCCTGGATGGCAAACAGGAAGGACAGGATCTTCCATAAAAAGGTCTCTCCCAACCTTAAAAAAAGAACAAAACAAAAACAAAAAACAGTCACTCTGCCATTCCGGTACATAAATCATTTCGGGTCACTTTCAGGCTGCATGCTGCTTCTCGGGCTTCCACATGCTCAGCCTGGTCCCAGCCCCAAGCCAGAGCCCAACTTCCGATTCCTGCAGGAACTCAGGTGGGATTCCTGCGGCCTCTTTCCCATTTTACTCCACGTCCTTCCCCCATGACAAGACTCCTGCAGCAAATGTGCCCATCCCAGGCAGGAGCCCAGGAAGGCAGACATTCAAAATGATGGGGATGGGAAGGCAGAGGGGTGCAGAGGCAAGGAAGCGGGGGCATGTTCTGGGGCCTGTTGCCCCCCATTTCCTTGGTGACCTTGCTGCCTCTGAGTTCATCGGCTGCGTCATCCTGCAGAGGGCGCCAGCTAGAAGAAATCCCTCTAGTTTGTTTGCTACCGCTAGCAGAGCTGCCGGCTGCCCATGGCTGTTAGCAGTATCAGGTCCAGCAGGACAGTGGCTTACCCAATCTTTTCATTAGAGGCAGGTTGATTGAAAGTGTGTGGTCGAAATGCACCTTCTGTTGCAGAGATGCTGGCACTAAAGATGAAGTCTCCTTGCCGGAAATAATTGCGTGGCTGTAGCTCTGCCTTGTGCCAGCTCCAGGGGCATTTGGCCCCCAGCCTCGCACAGACCTTTGGCAGCAGCAGCAACAGCAAGAGGAAGAGGGCCTCTCTGCCGGCACTTGGCACGGCCTCCAACCTCCCCTTTCAGCACAGGAGAGGAGCTGTAGGGGGAATTTCCTCCTAAATGCACAAGGAGCCCCGTCAGGCAAGGCTCCAGCCGAGGGAAGTGGGAATAAGTGCCTGCACGGCAGACTCCTCTGCAGCCCCAGCCTCTCCCGATCCCTGAGCAGGATGGCAGGGAAGGAGGCACCCTCCCCTTTGTGCCTGGGTGCCAGTCCCTCCTCTGCCATCTCAGGGGGGCCTCGGGGGGTTCAGGGTGGTCCTGGGGGAGGGGGTCCCTTAAAGTTTGGAAAGAAGAGAAGCAATGCATGATGATTTCGATTCTTATACGACCTCATGGCTTGGGCACCTCAGCGGCTTCCTGATAACCTTCCTCTCCCCAATGTGCAAGAGAGGCCCGCTCTGAGAATGTGCCCATGCCACCCATGTGAAGCAAGCAGGAACGAGGGATCTTTCCCTCGTGTGCTTTGCAACTGGCCTTCAACGTGGGACCTGCTGCATCCCCCGTTTCCTATCCACCCCCCACAGTTATTTCCTCTGCAGTGAGAGGCAAAAATATTTTTACCCAGGAAGATTTGTGTATGCCATGTGAGAATGAGAGTGACAGGAATTCCCTGATTCAAGGGGTGCCTGGTGCTTGGTGTGTGAGAGAATTTTAAGAGTTTTGGTAAATGGTGATTTTGTACTTTTTCCACTGGAAAAAAATATGGGAAGAAATGAGTAACTTTTGGAGTAAAGACCAGAAAAAAAAATGAAAAAAGGAGGTATAGTCTACCTTGCTAAGAGCACTCCCATCATTGAAAGAGATGGTATCTGCAGCCTCTTCTCTGGGTTTGTTCCGGCCAACTGAATTCAGGGGGAATTTGTGCTTGAAAATTTGGTTGTCTTTACTCTGTGGGCCTGGCAATTCCTCAGAGCCAAGAAGAGGGGCGATGGTCTTGCAGGAAGATACCACCACTTTGTGAGTACTGCAGAAGCAGCACACACAAAGCCTCTGAGCAGGTGCAGAGTTCAAAGTACTTTGGGAAGTTTGAGCGGCTCTACTTCCAGTCACAGGTTCTAAAAAGAAAGTCTTCGAGTATCCAGAAGACTCTCAAAAGAAATCTTTATGTCTTGGGGGTGGTGGGGGGGAGGTTGCATATCTGCGGCAAGGCATTTGAGGTCCTTTGAGTGTTCAAAGCTTGTATTTGCCTCAGGAAAATTTCTGCCTGGGAAGGTATGGGTAAAAACAAAGACCCTTAAGCACTCTCAATGAGGAGCTAGGGGATTTCTTTTTTAGAAAGGGAATCCTTCCAAAAAGCAATGTAGTGAGCATGTGTCCTAATTATTCGTGTCAGCCATCCAGAGTTTTTCCTCTCCAATAACTTCCATTTTTCTATGCAATATGATCTGGGTATTATATATGTCCATGCGTATAAGTTCTGCATTCTGAGTGTACCATCCAGTCATTGCTAGGCTACAACTGAATGATTGGTAGGGAATGGAATAAACTCTGGGGCTGTGCATGTGTGTTTGCGCATGCAGTGGAAAAATTTTCTTTTCAAATCAATGAGGCAACTTTCCCCTTGAGTTCAACAAAAAGGTTTGTTTCCTTTTTTCCTTTTGCAATGTAGCCAAATTTTAACAATAGTGATATATTTGTAACTGTTCTTACTGTTATTGATGGTACAAAAAAATTTTTTTTTTCCTTATAGTAGCCTTATGTTTGTTGGGGACTGAGCCCATTTGCCAGCCCAAGGGTGCAGGTAGCTAAAATGGCAAGTTCTCAAAACTTCTTTCCATGAACATGAGCACTCATATGTTAATGTAAATGCGCAAGCATTAATTGTTAGATGAAATGTGTGATAGTTCAGGCTTGGTTGTGTTAACAAAGGGTTGGTGCATTTGGGATGTATGTGGGAGAGTATCACCTCTAATAAGAAATTGTGTAAAACTGTTCTCATTGTCCAGCAGGAAGCATATTTCTCTTTAGCCTAGGTAAGCAACAGGTTTGTGCAACAGAAGTTCAACAAAGGATTTCTTTGTGTACTTTTTTGCATGGGATGGATTGATTTCATCAACCCAAACATTTTCTTTTTTTAGACTATGCTAAAGAGACTCAAAAAGGACAGTCTTTATATCTTGAGGTTTATCTCTAAACTCATGTGGCTCTCCCTGCCACTGCCCCCAACCAGCTTCTGTGAAGAAGTGTAAAAGCCCTTTTTTATTTTAATTAACCTTTCCTTTGAGCAGCACCTTTCCAGGAACCAAACAGCAAAGCTTGCACCCCAGGAAAGAAAAAAGACTCCTTTCCTCTACAGCCCTTGAAGGAAAAGCCCTCCGTGTCCCTTGCTATGCTCAGGCTCCAGAAATGGCAGTGACTGATGGGAATCCATTCCTGTGTTCTGCCTTGCTCCATTGCATCATTCACAGGGAATCTAAAATCTAACCTTGCAAACCGTGAGATGCAACTTCGGTACAGCTAAGAAGCTTCAGTGAAGCCTGGACTACGAAATCTCGAAGAAGTGCCTGAAAGGGCAAGACACGCGACTGAACGGGACATCAGGCCATTGCCTCACCCCACACGGCTCCCTCCTTGCCAAGCAGGATAACCCAAGTTTGCTGCCCAGAGGGATGGTGGCTGCAGGCAGGATGTTCCTCACCGTGAGGGACTCAGAGCAGACTAGGGTGAAATGCTTGAGGCTGCATTGGGTCAGAAGAGGCCGAGGGAGCAAAGAACCAGGACTCGAAATTGGGTGGCCAAACTGGAGAGAGGTGGGGGAGCAGGTGAGGATGAGAGCTGGCTGGCACTGAGGCCTTTGCAGCCAAAGGGGGCCAAAAGCAGCATGGAGTTTCCCAGGAGGACCACTAGTATTGGGGTTGCATATCATGTGTTTTGAACTTTTTCTTTCTTTCTCTTTCTTGGCTGCTTCACAATTGTTTCCCATTTTTCCTACCCTTTGAACTCTCAGCAAATACACAAGTCTCACCTGTATGCAATAACTTTCTCATCACATTAATTTCGTTTTGAGATGGAAGCTGTTCTATGGGAAAAATACTTGGAACGGGTTTTATCCAAACTGACTCACTTGTTTGGGTCACATAGTGAAGCTTCGGAGAAAGGGGGATTGTTGGGAAAATTTGGGTACATCTTGTCTGAAAAGGGTTTCTTCTGTGTGCTTTTTTGCATTGTGGGATCAATTACTGTCTTCCTTCTCAAAACCAAGCTGTCACTGTGTAAAATGGCCTTCCCCCGCTCCTTTTCTCTCACGTTTAGCTGTGGGCTACAGTAGACAGGCCATTCAGCCCAAATATACTGTGTAAATAGTCATGGTTGGAATTCAGTTTACAAGGAAGTATCTTCTGATAGCCCAGAGGCTCCTTGTGCCCTGGCCAATTCAGAATGTTAGCGTAGAAAAGAGACTTGAGTTCATGCATAGTTTCTGTAGCTTGAATTTACATGTCTAGGCAGACCTGGAGATGGTTCAAGCTATTGAACTCAAGTGTCAATACAGGCAAGTAGAAATATTGTAATTGCATTGTTACAGAGTGATTGAAATACAATTCTTTACCTGTTCTGTGTGTGACGACCTCAGAATCTTATTGTAACCTCTGCATTCTGTCAGCAATTGCCCTGTTCCTGCGTGTGTACAAAAACTCTCGAGTTGTGTGGAGGCTTTGCAGCAGAGTTCATCTCTGCCTGCCCGGGAATGCATGCATTATCTTGAGTACCGTGGGAACCTTGGGGTAAATACAATAAAGCCGCAGATGGTCTGGACACTTCGTCTTTCCCACGAACCCGAGTTGTATTCCCACTCCTCAAATTGAGATTCCGGGATTCTGACAAATACACTCTCATTCTCACATGGCATACACACAACATCCAGTGCAAAAAAATCTTTTTGCCTTTTTCAAACCCCACGTTCCAAATAATTGCAAGTTCAACAGGGGGAGAAAAACCAGCCAATTTGGGCAGAAATATTTATTCTTGGTTAACTGCAATCTGTCTTCCCCTGATGTTACACTCTGTCCTGTTGAACTGCAGCCTGCTACTGCTCAGGCTACTTACTAAACGCAACCATTTAAATTTCAAAAATTTTAACAGAGAATATCCCCAAACATAAAAGAAAAAACCCTTTTCTTTGTCTTTCTGTGTATCCTTTCTGGATTCCTACTCTGAGAATTCTCAACAGTCTATACCTTTTTTCCCATCTCTCATCTGCCTTTCTGCATGCCCTCCTGGAATTTCAAATACAATTATTTAATCAAACAAGACTGAAATCTTCCTTCCTAGGAGGGCTGTAAGGCAGATGGAAGAGAATGAATATCTTGCAAGACATTAAAACAGTTTTCCCGTGTTCTGACAAGGAAAGGACCTGCATAAAAATGTTTCTACACAACCCCCTTTCACACAGGGCTTTCACACAGGATAAGCTTTTTGAGGATGATCAGAAAACTGGGTAGGACCTATGTTTGCAAGCCCAATTCCAGGGCCACACACTTCCTTCCTTCCCCGTTCTAGCTCATATAGAAAGAACGAGGGAAGGAAAGATCACAAACACACATTTCTCTGATCATCTCCTTTTTCCCAGCCGGACTCAGCCATGCTTGAGCTCAGGCAACTGACCTCATGAATATGTTTCTCAATCAAAGGAAGGTTCACACATCCCCATCTCAGGGACGAGAACACCCATCCACGCCCTTGCTTTCAACTGTGCCCTGAAGAGGACAGATTGGTGCGGCCGCGTGGGGAGCTTCTCTTTCCTGAAGATCCCCAAAAACCCACCCTGAGCTATGCCTATCTCCCAGAACGGGGAAAACTTTATAACGAAAACAGACAAGATAGAAAATACAGACAGCAACAATGAATACAAGACTTTCACACACAGTGAACATAAAACTCTAGAAAAACCCCAGTGCAAACATGTTCTCACACGTGTAGATCTTTCCTGGTGCACCAATTCCATATTATAGCTTTTCTCCTCCACCAACTTGGACCAATCCAAGCCGCATTCCATCTCCTTCAGATGTATTTCTGCCAGATAGTTTGGTAGGAGGTGTAGCCAATTCCAATCAAATGAGCCCTCTGGAGCCAATGTAGATTGGAATCTCTGAGTAGGTTTGACCAGGCTGTTTAACAAAAAGAAGCACTTCTGCCACAACCGTGCAGGAGCCCCGCATGACCATCCTCAGCACCCCACATTTTGATGCAGAGGTGACCATGGGGTAGTAAGCAGAGATTCTGAAATGCCTATGCTGCCTGGGTGTCCACAACCAAGGCCAAAGTGCAATGAGGTTCAAAACCAGATCTAATTACATTGACCAGCCTGCAAAATGGAAGAGATGGCCAGTATCCCTGCTCTCACAATGGAGAAAATTTCGGCCGAACTTACCATCTCCCCCGCCTAGGATAAAGCTCCAAAAACCCACGTTCACGCCTTCGTCAATAAATTTTCAGAAAATCGCATCATTTCAATTCATGTGGAGGAAAAAAAACTTTTGTTCCTGGGAAAGATCAAGTGTTCAGAACATCTGTGGCTTTATCGTTTTGCCCATTTTCCCACGGTAGACGCAAGATAATGCATTACCGTGCAGGCAGAGGCAAACTTGCTGCAAGATTTCAATAGAACTACAGGGTGTTTTATACCCTCCTGGTCACGTACACAGGTAAAGAGCAATTGATGACAGAATGTAGACATTAAAAAAAGATTCTGAGGTCATCTCATTCAGAACAGATTAAGGAACCTCAGTCAGTTATACAGTGTCATTGAGATTACAATATTTCTAATTGCAATTTATGGACACTTTAGTTGAGTAACATGAACCCATCTCCAGGTCTGCTTAGACATTTAAATTCATGCTATTGAGAAACTATGCATGAACTCATAAGCTCATCCAGACTCAGACCCTAAGTATTGCACGCGCACCTTTCTGAATGGCCAGGGCACATATTACCCTATGGGCCAGCAAAAGATACCTCCTGTTAATCTGTGAACTCCATCTAGGATTTTTTAATAATTCTGAAGGTATACAATGTATATTTGGACTAAATGGCCTCACTGATTTAGCTAAAAGCAAAGGTGAGAGAAAGGAGTGGGGGAGGAATGCCTTTTAAACAGTGACTTAGCTTGGTTTGAGAAGGAGAACGGGATTGATTCCACAATGGAAAAGCACACAGAGGCAATGTTTTTCTGACAGGAGTTATCCAAATTTTCACAACACTACCGCTAGCTGTGCTGCATGGCTCCCCATTGCGCTTAGCAGTTTCAGGTCCAGCAGGCCAGTGACTTACCCTTTCTGTTCATTAGAGGCAGGTTGATTGAAAGTGTGTGGTCCAAAGTCGCCATGTGTTGCAGAGATGCTGGCACTGAAGATGAAGTCTCCCGACCGGAAATAATTGCGTGGCTGCAGCTCAGCCTTGTGCCAGCTCCAGGGGCATTTGGCCCCAAGCCTCGCACAGGAGGCCTCTGGGAGGAGCAGCAGCAGCAGGATGAAGAGGGCCTCTCCGCCGGTGCTTGGCACGGCCTCCATCCTGCCCCTTCCAGCCCAGAGGAGGTGCAGTTAGAGGTGCACTTAGCAAGGCTACATCGGAAGGAAGTGGGAATAAGTGCCTGCACGGCAGACTCCCCTGCAGCTCCAGCCTCTCCCGATCCCTGAGCAGGACATCAGGGAAGGAGGCGCCCTCCCCTTTGTGCCTGGGCGCCAGACACTCCTCTGCCCTCTCAGGGGGGCCTCGGGGGGTTCAGGGCGGTCCTGAGGGAGGGGGGCCAATGAGGATTGGCAAGAAGAGAAGTAATGCATGATGATTTCCATTATTATACGGCCTCATGGCTGGAGCACCTCAGCAACTTCCTGACCACCTTCCTCACTCCCATGTGCAGGAGAGGCCCGCTCTGAGAATGTGCCGATGTGGCCCATGTGAAGCAAGCAGGACCGGGGGATCTTTCCCTCCTGTGCTTTCCAACTGGCCTTCAACATGTGACCTGCTGCATCCCCCGTTTGCTATCCCCCACCCACAAGTATTGCCTCTGCAGTGAGGCAGCTTGGCCCTGCAAAGCCCCTGCCTCGCTTTCCCCCTCCTCATTCCTGGTGCGCTCAGCTTGCTCCCTGGATGTCATGCTCATGCCACCTGCATCTCCCAGTGCCACACCATCAACACGGTGCCAATGGATTCCCCCTCAGTGCCCGGTTTCAGCTCCAGGGGTGGGACAGGCTGAGAGGTTGCCAAAACGCTGCCCCTCAGGGATGGCCAAGAAGGGCAGCAAGAGGGAAGCTCCCTGATGGAGGAACGGTTCGGTCCGTTCAATCCCAGCGACCTCTCAGGGTCTTGGCGGAAGGATCTTCCCCTCTCTCCACTTTTATCCCCCCCCCCCATTTCCCTTGTAAAAGCTTGGCCTTTCCTTCCGGCTGCGCCCGCTGCCCATTCCTGGCCTCTGGTTCCCTTTGGGGTGCGTTTGCTGGGACTGAGTTTTTCCTGCTTGTCTATCCAGGAGAGGAATCCAGGTTGTGGTTGTTGTTAGTTGCAAAGGCGCATCCAACCCAGCGCGACCCCATGGCAACATTCCTCCCAGGCTTCCTGTCCCCCACCATCTCCCAGAGTCCACCTAAGCTCACACAAACTGCCCCAGTGAATCCATCCAGCCCCCTCATCCTCTGCCGCCCCCTCTCCTTTTGCCCTCAAGGTTGAGGATAGTCATGTCTAAAAGCAGAATTGGACCTGTTCTTGCTTGACAAGACGAAGCAGGAGAGTTTGTTGTGCATCCCTGCACAGGATCAAGGGTGCAAGAAGTGGGATGGGGACTGAGGGATCAAGGTCCAAATCCCCGCTCATCCCTGATGCTCACTGTGTGACTTCTGGCTGGTCATGCACTCTCGGCCTATCCTTCCTGGCAGTGTTGTTGTTGTCAGGAAGAGAATGGGGAGGAGAGGCCAGCAAAGAGCTTGCTTTCCTCATGCATGGAAAAGGTCAGGATAAAGGTGTGATGTGCTGCTCATTCTCGTAGTGACAATGAAGGAAAGGAGGTTCATAGAAGCCCCCAGCAGAAAATTCAGCGGAAAACACCTCCGAAAACAGGCATTGCCCAGGCGGGCATCCAGGCTGCCCGGAAATGTCCTGCCCACTGTCGTGTTTTCAGACTTCATGCCACATCAAGGCAGCGGTGCAGAGATTGCTGGCCAGAAGTCCGGGTGGCAGGTCCTCTGGAGGGCCTCCTGCAGCACGCACAGGGCCAGCCGGGCAGCCCCGAGGAGCTCCCTGGGGTTGCGGGGGTGGGCTGGGTGTGCGTGTGTCCTGAGGAAAACCTCGGGCCTCCTGCTCCCCACGTGCTCCTGAGATGTTTCCCCTAGGTATGCATTATGGAATCAGGAAGGTCTCCAGCTCAGGCTGCCCCGTGCTCGGCCCTCTCCTGGGACCAATTTAGGAGCTGCCCGGCCACGGTGGGGGATTTACAGAGAGAGGAATCAGGGAGAGAAAAGGCAGAGGGCAGGAATGGCATGCAGCCTGTACCTGAGGGAAGAGGAAGATAATTGGGAGGGGGAGCTTTGCTTGGGCAGGTGTGCTCCAAA
>NW_025336315.1:22548-25133 GCF_004798865.1 Varanus komodoensis
CCAACCACAGAGTTCCAGACCATAAGCAGAGTGTTTCATGGGTTTAATTCACGTGCATAACCATAGGATTGATGATGAGGGTGGAAACGACACACGTTGACAGAGTTTTATATGAGCCAAACCAGCCGGAGAACTTTGGAGTCAGCAGAAGAGTGGACCCCAAGCACCTTTCCTGGGAGCCTCTTTCCGCACAGGATTAACTTTGCAACTAAATGAAGTGGCTGCTTCCGGCAAGCAGGCAGCTCAGTCTCTGAAAGGGCCGGATGCCTAATGCAAAGCTCGAACAGATGTATTGCCCACTGGCCTTTCTGACTGCCCACATCAGTGGGCTGTGAAATGGGATCTTCCAACAGGATCCATTCGGCTACTGTGAGGTTCCCCTTCCCCCCTCCCTCCCCCTCTTATGGCACCATCCATCGAACTTGAATTTTGCTTTCTTTTCCGCCTGCCCTATCTCTCGACGGGCATGTCTATGCATGGGATGAATGCCTGGCCAAAACCAGACCATCACGATTTTGTTAATTTAGTTGGTTTCTTTGGTTGGTCTGTTGCTGTTGGTGTCAAACACACCCTGCTGTTTCCGTGACTCCCTTGGTGAATTTTGGGCTTGATCAGAGACATTTGGCAATCTGGCTAAAGGGGAACTGACTGCCTGATACTCCAAGGGGGAAAGTAGCCTCAGAGGGATCTGGGCAGGGGAATCTCCACACAAACACACACACACACACGCACCCCCCCAGGCATTCCAACCATTCCATTGCGACACTGCAAGGACCAGTTGGCAGATCCCAGGTCAGCAAGGGAAGGAAGCCATCCTGTCTCTGGACTGAGAAGACCGACTGCACAACCCACTCAGGTCACAATGCCACAATCTGCAACCAGCTCTCTGTCCTCCCCCAAGTGCACTCCGCCCACTGAAGTGTTATGATGCTCGAGGCTCATCAGGAAGGGTGAAGATGGAGGAGCAGGGGAAAGACCACGAAGGAGGGGACAGGACACACACCAGAGCTCTCTCCGCTGCCTCTTCCAGACAGGCCTCTCCCTATTTTCTCCAGACTGACTATCCTCGCCTGTGTTTTTTTGTTTGGAAGGAGCCTGTTTACACAAAAACACCTCCGTGGAAGCCCGTCCCATATCCCAGGGTCCCAACCATGAGGAAGTGCTTCCTGACATCCTACCTGAAACCCAGTTCCTTGAGCTTTGCCCCACTGGACCACATGCTTCCCTTTCCACGAGGGTGAAAAGGCCATGACCCTCTGCTATGGGACCCCCTTCACACCACTGCACGTTGCCAGAAGATCCCCCCGAGTCTCCTCTTCCGCAGCGTTGGAGGACGAAGGGCTGCGCCTCCTCCTTCCCTGAAAAGCCGCGGGGCATTTAGAAAGTGCGTAATGGGCGTCCATGAATGCGGACGGCCCAGGAGCCCCGTCAGATGGAAGCAGTAAGGCACCTGGATGCCCAGTGAGCTGCTACTTAGGCTTGATGCTGAGCCAAGCACGACACAGAGGATGCTCCGCCAAATGAAAGGCGCTCTGTGCATGCTCAGTGGAATCCACAGCACAGTCAGAAATTCATGGCAGGTAGACTGGATTGCAAGCCTGTGTTTGCTGAAGAGGATTCAGTTCCAGTGGGAATGCAGCAGAATTTGGACTAGACACTGATAGTGAGGCATTTCTTGTGTATTGATCTGGAAGAAAGGGGGAATAAATTGCTCCTTCTGTGAATACAATGGAGCAATCGTTCCCAGTGCTGAAGTAAGAAATTCCTGGAACTGCCCAATAAGAATATTTGCTGCCTTTTTAAAAGCAATGATGCTTCTTTGTGGACTAAGCATCCATCCTCTTGAAAGTATAACTCAAAATTAATGGAGTACTTTGGCTGACCATTCGTGGATCACTGTTTAGACGTGGGGAAGGGGCTTGAATCGCGCCTGAAGCTATGAGCTATGCTGTGCAGGGTCACCCAAGACGGACAGGTCCTAGCAAAGAGCTCTGACAAAACGTGATCCACTAGAGAATGAAATGGCTCCCCACCCCAGAACGCTTGCCCTGAATAGACCATGGAAAGTACCAAAAGGAAAAAAAGATATGACGCCGGAAGATGAGCCCCTCTGTTCGGAAGGTGTCCAATTTGCTGCTGGAGAAGAGCAGAGGGCTAGTACTAGTAGAAACATAGAAATATAGAAACAGAGCGTGACAGAAGGGGCCTCCTGGGCCATCTAGTCTGACCTCCGGCACCAGGTGGCTCCGCTCACGACATGCCCACCATGTGGACGTCCAGGCTATCCTTGAACACCCGCACCGATTGGGTCTCAACCAACTCCCGGGGAAGCCCATTCCACACCCTTGATGTCCTGATTGTCAGGAAGTGCTTCCTGGCATCCATGTGGCACCTGGGCTCTTGAACGTTGCTCCGTTTGAGCGCATCCTGCCTTCCTCTGCAGGGGAGAACAGGCCCCCACCCATCTCCATGTGACATCCCCTCACATACCTGTATGTCTTCAACATATTCCCTCTGAGTCTCCTTTTCCCTAGACTGCCTCATACGGCATCCCCTGCAAACCGGCCACCAACCTTTTGGCCCTA
>NW_025336316.1:0-1601 GCF_004798865.1 Varanus komodoensis
CAGCTTGTTCCAGAGTTCTCAAGCCCTTTCTCCCCTGGAGATGGAGCACTTTGGGGATTTGGGCAGATGCTCACACCACAGCAGCTGAAAGTGAGCTGCAGCAGCCACCAGTCTGAGTGGAAGAAAATGCTTACAACCATTCTCAACAAAGAAGGGAAGTGGGTGAATCCGATGACAGAAAACCCTGACTTTCCTATTTCCAGCAAAGGGTGCCTTGTAGTTCTCCGTCAGTTGCAGAGAATAAAATGCAGGCTGGGGAGCAGAAGGAGGGGAAGGCCTGGAATTTTTGGCCTTCCCTTAGTTGTCCCTGGCAGCCTTCAGGGATGCTCCAGTTGAGCGCAGGGGGAAACGGGAGGCGTGATGTGAGAGCAGGGAAACGGGCATCCCAGGAGCTGGTGTCAAAGAGGGAGAGTGGGAGCTTTGCCCAGGAGCTGTTCAGAGCAGTTGAAATTGCGCCAGTAACCGACGGTTCTGCAGCAAATGGTGGGACTGAGCTCTCTGCTGTTTCTTCCTGCTGCCATTTGTGGAGGGAGAGCGAAGGTTCTTGTCTCAGTTCCCCCTCAGAATCAACCACTGTGGGACACCTTGACACTTTCTTCCCAGGCAGCACAGTAATACTCAGCCTCATCTTCAGCCTGGACATTGGTGATGGTTAGATAGTTGGGGTTCCCCTGATAGCCGGAGCCCGAGAACCGATCCGGGATCCCTTCTCCCTTGCTGCTTCCCGTCAGCACGAACTGGGGACGCTGCCCAGGCTGCTGTCGGACCCAGCCGAAATACCAGTTGCCTGCAGGACTTGCAGTACAGGAGAGTTTTACGGTTTGGCCCAGAGACACGGACTGTGTCGGAGGCTGGGTTACAGCTCGTTGTGCACTGACACCTGTGCGAAAAGGGAGAGAGCAGTGTTACGCCTTCCATTCAATCCACTTCTGGGAAGGCCCTAAAAGGAACACAGAGGCCATTTCTGGGTTCTCAGGAAAGTGCGCTTTTCGCCCCTTACCTGTCCAGTAAGTGAGAAGCATGCAAAGGACCAGTGCCCAGCCCATGGCGACGGCTCCCGAAGAGTCTGGGTCTCTGATGGAAGGAAGCCCTGCCGGGCTGCCTCCTGCGCCGTTCCTTAAATCCCTCCTGGAGGAAGCCCCGCTCCGCCCCCCATGCAAATCAGCGCCCTGAGCTCTGCGACTCCACTCAAGGTCGCAGCACCGCTGAGTCTCCGCAGCGTCCCAGGGCTCCTTGGGCAACGGGCTGGAAGGAGGTCTCCACCCCTTGGGGGCAGTCTTTGCCTCGACCGGCTTGGCAAGATGGTGTGGAGATTGCGACCTGCCATGGGGAGGTTCAGGGAAACACTGTGGTGCGGAAACGATTCCCTGCACTCTGGTTCCCTTCTGAGCATCCCAGATCCGAGTCCTGGCAAGAGTGTCCAGCGTCTGCAGGCCACCCGCCAGGAACCAGCCCCATGGACCGCACAAGCAGCGCCTTCTTCCGTGCCCAGTGCTGGCACCAGCAGGGACGGGGCTGGAAGGGCGTATCTCAAGCCAAACCCACCACGAGGAAGGACCATCACAATTCTACAGAAAGAAGTCTTCCTCCTCCTCCTCCTC
>NW_025336316.1:2179-4037 GCF_004798865.1 Varanus komodoensis
GGGACGTTACCTGGCCTCTCCATTCCATATAAGCTTACCAATGATCCTGGCATTCAGGGGCACCAAACTTTAGTGTGAAGGAGAAGGAAACAGCAAGGCTTAAAGGCGTAAGCCATGCATTTCTCCCTCTATGGCTAGGGCCACATCCAAGATCAGGATCTGCACTGGCGCTCTCAGCTGTGAAAGAGCCTGTGACTCAGCCATCCTCTCAGGTGGCTGCCTTGGCCAGGACAGGGGGAGAAAGTTGCCGTTTCCGAACAGGGAGCTCAGATGCCTGCACAGCAGCCGTGAAGGATGAAAGCCGGGATGCACAAGCTGGACCTTTCTGTCATTGTCACTCCCAGCTTTGCAGTTCACAGTTTAGCAGGCATACCTCAAATTTAGCATGGGGGTGACGTGTATTTGGGTGCTCCTGGGGAAGAAGGCGCTACTTTCTCAGACCCCAATCAGGGACCGGGGGGGGGGCTGTTACTCCTTTTCTCCAGCGTCCAGAATGTCCAGTGATTATTCATTTAGGATATTTGTCATAATTCACTGCTGTGGTTCTGAAGAAAAAGAGGGCTTGCTGTTGTCCGAAGAGGGAGTGCAGAAGCCCATCCCACCCCCTGCCGGGGCCCTGGAGATGGTTGCCATGGCCCAGCCTGCACAGGGCCCTGGGAATGCCTTGGGGGTGGGGGTCAAGACCCTCTGGAACGTGCACAGAAGAGGCCGGTTGTCCTTCCAAGGGAGGCTGCCACCAAGCGGGACAAACCCCTGCACATCGCAACCTGGAAGCGACCTCCTGGCCCATGCAAACTGCACTGCATAAGGCCAGTTAAAGCTCTCTGGGTCTTGGTTTCACACCTCAGCAATGTCCAAGGCAGGGCATCCTGCAGAGCAAGCGCCTGAGGAAGGTGCCCTGCCTGGCATGGCAGGATGAAGGGGGAAGCCCAGCCCGCCCGGATCCCGCCGAGGGGCATCCACCAAAGCTTCTGCTTTTCCTCCCCCAGGTTGGACTCACCCCTCATTAATGCCATTTGCTCTTCCATTGATGGCGCTGGGGGGGGGGAAGAATCCTGCCGCCCCCCACCCCCACAAGAAATAGGCTTCCCTGTCTGAAGAGAATGGAAGAACTCTCATTGCCTGCACGGTTCCCAAGTGGGCTTCGCAAAATCAGATCAACTGCTTTTCTGCTCTTCTTTGGCTGTTCCTTCACATATCCACATAACAAGTGGAAATTTGGTTGATAACTCAACACGTGGGTTTTACAATACTGGCATTCTCCTGCACCACATTTTAGAAAGGTGCAGGGGCAGAAGAACCCCTCTAAGAAGGGTTGTAGATGCAAGACACAAACACATGCAGGCCAGCCCTGACGGAGGAAGGCAGGGATAGAAACGCTTGACTTCCCTGTTGCCATCTCAGTGGACTCCTGGCTCAAATTTTGCTGACACTGCTGCAATTAAGCATGAGGGTAACTTGGATTCACCCACTCTCGGGAAGCAAGAGCGACACAAACTGCCTTCGATTCCCATCAGGCTGACAAAGTAAATGACACCTGCTGCTTATTTTGAGGGAGTTCAGCCTCCAGTGATTATACTTTATGTTGTTCTTAGTTTTCTTTTCCTTGTAAGCTGTCCAGACACTTTTTTGTAAAGGGCAGCAGAAAAAAATTTTAAATAAATACAATAAGTAAACAAATTCCTGTTGTTCTGAAGAGAAGGAAGGAAGCAGGGTCATTTCCAGGGAGGAATGTTGAAATACAGACCAATATCTCTTGGAGAATATGAGGTTGGATGCAGGGGCTGAGGATGCTAAAGGAAGCAGGAGGTGGAAGTGCAGCTGCCTCGCTTCCATTGGAGGAAATTTTAGTGCTAGG
>NW_025336316.1:4598-5901 GCF_004798865.1 Varanus komodoensis
CTGGTGCCTCCATACAGCACGAACGGGGGACGCTGCCCAGGCGGCTGTCGGTACCAGCTGAAATAGTTCCAGCTGCCGCCACCACTTCCAGTGCAGGGGAGTTGGACGGTTTCCTCCGGAGACACGGACTGGGGAGGAGGCTGAGTGAGGAGGTTTTCTGCAGTGCAAACTGGGCACAATGAGAGGAAAATGCTGTTAATCGCTTCTCAAACTCTCCAGTCCTGGAAAAGCCTGAATGTCCTGTGAAATGCACATGCACTGCACTTCGCAGCTTACCATTGAGCCACTGTGACATGGACTTTCCGTGCCTTACCTGCACGAAAACTGCGCAGCGCCCAGAAGAGCAGAGCCCAGGCCATGCTGACCTCCCTAGAGGAGCTCGGGGTTGAGGAGGGAAGGAAAGCTTGCCGGGCTGCCTCCTGCTTTGCCTCTTAAATCCCTTATGGTGGAAGCACTTGCAGAAGTTGGGACCCGAAAACCTTTCCCATTCCACTCAGATTTATACCTCACACCCTTCTGCCACAGGCCACTTGAAGCTCACCAAGTCTTGGTTTCACTCCCTAGGGAGGAAGTACGAAGATTTTGCTTTGTCCTCCCCATCTGAATATATCACTGTGTATCGTGTTACTCTTTTTCTCCCAAGAGAGACAGTAATAATCAGCTTCGTCCTCAGCCTGGGCATTAGCAATATTCAGATAGTTGGTGGTTCCAGAGGCTGTCCCAGTAAACCGATCGGGGATCCCAGGTCCCCTGGTGCTGCTGCCATAAAGCACAACCTGGGGGGCCTGGCCAGGCTTCTGGCGCTGCCAGTTCAGATTGGCCCAGCTGCCGCCAGAACTTCTGGAGCAAGGGATCTGAACCGTCTGGCCCAGAGACACCGAGAGCGAGGCTGGCTGAATCACCGCTAGCTGCGATCGGACCCCTGCACATAAAGAACAGGAGGGTTACATTTGCGCTGGTCCCTCACATCTCATCCACACAATCATTCGGATGCTGAGAAGGCCCCATAGAAGCGGCCCTCTTGAGGGTCAGTTCTTCCCCCTTTACCTGCACAGGAACTGAGAACTGCCAAGTAAAAGAGGGGCCAGGCCATGGCGATCTCCCTGCAGGACTCTGGGCTTGCGGTGGGAAAGACGAAAGGAGAAAGGCCAGTGTGGTGGCTCCTCTCCCAGATCAGCACTTAAATCCCGCATGCATGCCGGGAGAACGACCCCCTCATGCAAATCCGCCCGGCGAGCATTGAGCCTCGAGCATCGTCTCTGCTCCCATGCCTGTCCCAGCCGAGAGTGTGTGATGCTCCAGC
>NW_025336316.1:6001-6627 GCF_004798865.1 Varanus komodoensis
CTGCCCCCAGGGCCCAGGCTGACCCGGAGGGGGGAATGCTTTGGAAGGATGGAGGCTCGAGCGGGGCAGCAGGGAGAGCCATGCCCAGATGCCATGGCCAGCCTCAGCAGAGGCAGGCGGCCCTGCTGGATGGCCTGCGCACGTCCTGCCGGCTGCCCTTCCCCTGCAGGAGCCACCCTGACAGCGGAGCCCAGCGAGCTCCTGGAAGTGGTGGGCCTGTGGGAGAAGCCCGGGCTGGGTCCACTCTTCTGGACCCGAGCAGAGACTGAGCTGCCAAACCCTCAGCGGGGCTCCGAGAGTTGCCTTGGAAGCTCTGCCTGGCAAGGGGACTGCCTGGCACTTTGGGACCTAAGGGCAGGAAGGGGGGGCTGAGATCACCCCCGACGTTCTCATCGTTGTGGCTCTTGGCCTCATCTGTGCATGGGCATGCATAGCCATGCTGTCTGCGTGCGCAGATATTCCATGAGAAAAATGGCATCGCGAGACGCCCCTGTTGGGGGACCAGCCAAGGCCTTCAGTGGGTCTTTCCAATTTGCAGAATCCAGAAGGACACACTGAAAACTGAATCCAAAGGTGAGCCCATTTCACCTGAGCCACCGAAATGGGGGAGAGGCATACGGCCTCCG
>NW_025336316.1:7061-8877 GCF_004798865.1 Varanus komodoensis
CCATGGAAATACTCCCAGTCACTGGAGCACTTGCACTGGAGGAAAGTTTAGGAGCTCCACCCGGAGACACAGACTGGGAAGGGGGCTGAGTGAGAATCTCCTGTGGCAAAGATCCGAATCCAGTCTGAAAGTAAAGGGAAGAACTGCTCCTCCTTTTCTGCTGTTTCCGAAGGAAATGAGAGAACCCAGAGAATTCCATGGAGAAATACTGAAATACACACCATGATCTCTTGCCCTCCTCTAGCTGCCAGCCTGGGGCTGATGATACTAAAACAGGAAGCATGACCTTCCTTGGAGGAAAATGGATGTGGTGAAAAGGAATGGATGAAACAAGGAGATTTTGTGTATGTCTGAGGTCATCGGATGGAAGAAACAGCAGTTTTCCCTGTTGGCAGCAAAGGCAGACTTCTAGTATGTATGTATGTATGTACGTATGTGTGTATGTATGTATGTATTTATTTAGGGAACTTCTATGCCGCCCCATTCGCCGAAGCCTCGGCCAGTGAGGCTCCGAAGTATTGGGAGAGCTAAAGTGGGAGAGCTCGAGTGCATCAGAATGGTTCCCCAGGCGGCAGAGGCAGGATAGGACGACTCAGGATGCCTGAAACACCGGACCTCCTCCTGCATGCGCTGGAGCTGCACAATTTGAGGAGGGAACGAAAGGAGGGGTGGCAAAGGATCAGGAGTACCCCAGAATCCCCAGTAGTGCCAAAGGGCGAGAGGGGAGACTTTGCCGGGCCTCCCTTCAGACCAGCACAGGGTGTCCCAGTGAGCATCAGCCAGGTTAAACGGTCTGCCAGTTTTTGCTCTTTCGCAAGAGGAACAAGAGGGCGATTTTTGTCTCAGTTCCCTACCAGAACCAACCACTGTGAGACACCTTGCCGTTGTCTTCCCAGCCACGACAGTACTAATCCCCCTCATCCTCTGGCTGGGCATTGGTGATGGTTAGATTATTGGGGTTCCCAGAGCTGGAACCCGAGAACCGATCCGGGATCCCTTCTCCCTTGCTGCTTCCATACAGCAAGAATTTGGGGCCCTGTCCAGGCAGATGTCGGTACCAGCTGAAATAGTTCCAGCTGCCGCCACCACTTCCAGTGCAGGAGAGTTTAACGGTTTGGCCCAGAGACATGGACTGCGACGGAGGCTGAGTGAGGACTTGTTGCGTGCTGAGACCTGGGCAAAAAAGGGGGAAAGGTGTTACTCCTTCCCAAGCGTTGCAGTTCTGGAAAAGCCTTCATCTCCCAAGATGTGTGCAGGCTGCCAATGTTTCTGTTGCCCACTGGGCCACTGTGACGTGGTCTTTCCTGCCTTACCTGCACAAAAACTGAGCAGGGTCCAGAAGAGCAGAGCCCAGGCCATGCTGACCACTCTAGAGGAGCTCGGGGTTCCGGAGGGAAGGAATCCTGGCCGGGCTGCCTCCCGCTTTGCCTCTTAAACACCTCACGGTGGACGCACCACCCCTTCATGCAAATCTGTGCTCCGAGCATGGACTCTGCTCACAGGTCCTGGCAATGTGCAGTCCAGCCAGGGATCCCACACCCAGTTTGCATGAGGGAGGTCTTCACACTCTCGGGAGGAGGACTTGCTTGGCTGGCGTGGCAAGATGGCGGGCACAGGGCAACCCTCCATGAAATGCCCCCTCGGAAACGTTCCAGAGGGCATCAATGAAAGCATTTGCGTCCCTTCCCAAATTCAGGCCTCATGAATGATTCCTTCTGTCCCACGAGAGAGCATTCCACACATGAAGACTGGGTGGATCGGAAGCCTGTGTGCGCCTGCATGGGGAAGGAGTGGCCACTCATGCGCCGTGCGCTGC
>NW_025336316.1:9828-11543 GCF_004798865.1 Varanus komodoensis
GGCATCCCAGGAGCAGGTGCCAAAGAGGGAGAGTAGGAGCTTTGCCCAGGAGCTGTTCAGAGCAGTTGAAATGGCACCAGTAACCAGCGGTTCTGCAGCCAACGGTGGGAGTGAGCTCTCTGCTGTTTCTTCCTGCTGCCACTTGCGGAGGGAGAGCGGAGGTTCTTGTCTCAGTTCCCCCTCAGAATCAACCACTCTGGGACAGCTTGACACTATCTTCCCAGGCAGCACAGTAATACTCAGCCTCATCTTCAGCCTGGGCATTGGTGATGGTTAGATAATTGGGGTTCCCCCGATTGCTGGAGCCCGAGAACCGATCGGGGATCCCTTCTCCCCTGTTGCTTCCATACAGCACGAACTGGGGACGCTGCCCAGGCTGCTGTCGGACCCAGCCGAAATACCAGTTTCCTGCAGGACTTGCAGTGCAGGAGAGTTTAACGGTTTGGCCCGGAGACGCGGACTGCGACGGAGGCTGAGTTACAACTCGTTGTGCGCTGACTCCTGTGCGAAAAGGGAGAGAGCAGTGTTACACCTTCCGTGCCATCCACTTCTGGGAAGACCCTAAAAGGAACACAGAGGCCAAGTTTGGGTTCTCAGGAAAGTGCGCTTTTCGCCCCTTACCTGTCCAGTAAGTGAGAAGCATGCAAAGGACCAGTGCCCAGCCCATGGCGACGGCTCCCGAAGAGTCTGGGTCTCTGATGGAAGGAAGCCCTGCTGGGCTGCCTCCTGCGCCGTTCCTTAAATCCCTCCTGGAGGAAGCCCCGCTCCGCCCCCCCATGCAAATCTGCACCCTGAGCATGGCGACTCCACTCAAGGTCGCAGCACCGCTGGGTCTCCGCAGCGTCCCAGGGCTCCTGGGGCAACGAGCTGGAAGGAGGTCTCCACCCCCTTGGGGGCAGTCTTTGCCTCGACCGGCTGGGCAAGATGGTGAGGAGATTGCGACCCGCCATGGGGAGGTTCAGGGAAACGCTGTGGTGCGGAAAGGATTCCCTGCACTCTGGTTACCTTCTGAGCATCCCAGGATCCGAGTCCTGGCAACAGTGTCCAGCGTCTGCAGGCCACCCGCCAGGAACCAGCCCCATGGACCGCACAAGCAGCGCCTTAGCCAAGGTTCCATTTGGATGCCGGGAAGCACTTTGTGACAGTCAGGACCCCGACAGCATGGAATGGGCTTCCAAATGAGGTGGCTGAGGCCCCCTCAGGGAGGGTGTTCAGGGATAGGCTAGACGTGCACATGGTAGGCATGTTGTGAGTGGAGCCGACTGGAGCTGGGGGTCAGACTAGATGACCTGGGAGACCCCTTCTGACTTGCTCTACTTCTATGTTTCACTCTACTTCTATGTTTCACTCTTTCTTGCATGCTCAGTGCTGGCAGCAGCAGCTTTGCGGAAGAGGGAGGACCACGCTGCACCCCTTTTCTGTGCATGCTGCCACTGTCACTAGTGAGAGCAGAGAAGGAGTTTGCTTCCGGGGGACAGGGGATGGGAAAGGTGTGCAAACCGGTGTGAGAGACGTGAGGACTCCTCCTTGATTCTGCTCATTTGGTAGCACCAGACTGAGCAAGAGAGGAAGTCCATCCATTCTGCACGGATGGATGCTGAAAGGGCTTGTCTCAAGTCAAACCCTCCATGAGGAAGGCCCATCGTAATTCTACAGAGGGAAATCCTTCTCCTTCTCCTTCTCCTTCTCCTTCTCCTTCTCCTTCTCCTTCTCCT
>NW_025336316.1:11859-13028 GCF_004798865.1 Varanus komodoensis
ACAAAAGCCAGGAGGTGGACCAGCACTGCCACCTGCAGGTGGAACCCCGGAAAGCAGCTTTCCCACCCTTAGTGGCCTTGTGCAGCTCAGTGACTTGCAGAGGCCCAGAGAAGCATGTGGTGCTAGGGGGAGCCTCTCTGTGCCTGTTGGATATGTCTTTGCACAGTGGATAAAGGAAGCACCATTTTTCTTCTCATTGCCAGCAATAGGACACTTAAGATTCAAAGGAAACTGTAGTGCATGGAAATGCTTTTTTCCAGCTTGTGGAGGAGGGAGAAGAGGCGTCGCCGTCTTGGACCCTTGAGTGTGACCGCTTTGCCCAGTGGCATCTTCCAGGCTGACCAGATCCCCAGGTGTCCATCCTCCTTGACAGCCAGAGCCAAATGCACGTGAGGATAAGGAGCAGGGAGGGCTGACTTTGCTCTCCTGCCCGGGCAGCTTGTTCCAGAATTCTCAAGCCCTTTCCCTCCTGGAGATGGAGCGCTTTGGGGATTTGGGCAGATGCTCACACCACAGCAGCTGAAAGTGAGCCGTAGCAGCCACCAGTCCGAGTGGAAGAACATGCTTACAACAATTCCCAACAAAGAAGGGAAGTGGGTGAATCTGATGACAGAAAACCCTGACTTTCCTATTTCCAGCAAAGGGTGCCTTGTAGTTCTCCGTCAGTTACAGGGAATAAAATGCAGGCTGGGGAGCAGAAGGAGGGGAAAGCCTGGAATCTTTGGCCTTCCCTTAGTTGTCCCTGGCAGCCTTCAGGGATGCTCCGGTTGAGTGCAGGGGGAAACAGGAGGCGTGATGTGAGAGCAGGGAAACGGGCATCCCAGGAGCTGGTGCCAAAGAGGGAGAGTGGGAGCTTTGCCCAGGAGCTGTTCAGAGCAGTTGAAATGGCGCCAGTAACCGACGGTTCTGCAGCCAACGGTGGGACTGAGCTCTCTGCTGTTTCTTCCTGCTGCCCCTTGCGGAGGGAGACCGGAGGTTCTTGTCTCAGTTCCCTACCAGAATCAACCACTGTGAGACACATAGTTGTTGTTCTCCCAGGCAGCACAGTAATACTCAGCCTCATCTTCAGCCTGGGCATTGGTGACGGTTAGATAGTTGGGGTTCCCCTGATAGCCGGAGCCTGAGAACCGATCCGGGATCCCTTCTCCCTTGCTGCTTCCATACAGCAC